>NC_082719.1:28537765-28848919 GCF_030144855.1 Hypanus sabinus | reverse complement strand
TTTTCGATTTCTTCATAACATAATACTGCATGCCATTAACAAAAATGCACCAGAAGGTCAAAGCAAACTGAAACAGATTTTATTCACTACATCTTTGAGTATTTCCATCACATTTTAAGATGTTCAAGTGAAAGATAATTGGCCGATTATGATGCTCTCACTGGCTTTATTTATTCCATTTTCTTAATACTTGCTGATCTTTTGTGCTCCATTGGACTAATTGTCTGACTTTGCCCTCCCGCCAGGCAACTGTACCTGCCAGCACCATCTACCAGCAATTTGGGTGCACATACTGCATCACTTTTCAACCGTTTAAATTAATGGACAGGAAATTATGCACTCCCACCAGACAAAGCTCCCCCGCTGGGAGCGCAAAGTCAGACTTCATTCCTTCCACCTTTTTATTATTATTGCAAATGGAACACTACTGGCCTGTCATTTGCTGTTAAATGCTAGCAGTTCTGCATGGAACTGCTGGCATTTACCCACATAACTACCAGCAAGTTCAAGATCCCCCCACTGTGAATGCAAAGATCCTGTTCCCGCAGGCGAGGTTCTGCTGGCAATTTGTCAGCGATGTTCGGTGCTTAGGCTTAGGGTATTTGCTTTCATACCCGATATCAGGTTAGACCTGGTGTAGCAGCTGTAGCCATTTTCATTTGAATCAGTGTTAAAGCTATAAGGAGAAAACATAAGAATGAGGTGACTTAGAAGTACTTCTTTAACTATTTTTGTCTGCTTTAAAGGTTTTTTAAAATTTTTCCAGCTATTTTAATTGATCTTGCATTCTTTATTTTGTTACTCTTTACCTCACTTTTAGTAGTTTTAAATGTTTCTGAATATCTGGGAAATATTGACTACTTTGACAAAGAGCAAAGCTGATAGCTGGGTTAATCATCAATGAAATACCCCCAGAGGAGTATCATGGCCTGCTCACGTCACATTTTTCACAGTTCTACTGGATCCAGGACATAGTCCACAAAAAGGGGAGGCTTTTGGATCTGGAGCAGCTAGTTTTGGAAGACTGAGAATGTGATCCATCAGTACGGTAGCAGTTCCTGTTCAGAGGATTCTGTCAATAAATCTTGTCTGTGTTAATACTTAGCATTCCAATAGGAGACCAATGGTGCTGCAAAATTGGATTGCTTTAATTCAATTTTGTCAGATTGAGTTATAATTCCAAATCAGAAGGTCTAATTGCAGAAAGTCCACCTGACTTGCTCAGCAAGACAAATTATTGCCTCAGGTTGTAAAATCCTCAAGGGCAGATTGCTGATGAGAAGAAAGCAAGATTTGGAAGCTACTGGTCCTGTCATTGGGTTTAACTTAACAAAGTATTTACATGGGTGTTTACAGAAGAGCAATTTGTGAATGTGTTCAGTCCCACCAGGAGCTGGGTCGGATTGTAATAATGTCCATGTGGGTCACTTCCTCCACCGAGCCATGCATGATGAACATTTCTTTTTTAATTATATTGCAAATGTGTGCAATTGTTGAACCTTAACCTTGCTTGATGAACATTCTCAGCAGCTAACATCCATCTTATTAGTATAATATTACTATTAGGCATAATAATATCATATTAATAAGTTAAATGTAACTGCTGAGATTCCACGCTCTGCACTCCATCTCCACCCCCACCACAGTATACAGCAATTTTTCTGTATATCAAAATGGAATTGAGACTAGTTGACTTTCTTAGTCCCACACAAAAACTTTTTCTTATGTAAGAGCAAGGAGTCTAAGTCAAAAAGTTCCATGTCCAAGTCTCACACCAGACTCTTCAACACATAAAGTCAATGCTGGCACTTCGGTGCAGTGTGGAGGAAATCAAGTCTTTACCCTTTCTTAAAGATTCCCATGGCTTTATTTCAAAAATGGGAAGGGGCACTGTTCTTAATGCCCTGACCAAAAATGAGATAGATCATGCATGATACAAAACATTTTGCCTGCTTGTACTTGCATTATTCCCGTGACCACCGTAACAATTTGTGACTCACAGATTCACTCAATCACTTTGCCTTTCCTACTGAGGAGGTGCTATGAAACATGCTGCTGAGTTCGCGAGCAGAAACTGGGCTCATACTGATGACGGCCTTTTGACAGCTTGATGGTGTCAAGGGTCTTTGGAACTGTTTTCCAATTGTGTATGTTTATTAGAGATGATAAAAGCCAGTTGACATTAAAGAATTGATTTTAAAAACTAGAATGATCAAATTTACTGAAAAATACACTAACATTACAGAAATCTACCCCAAAAAAATGGGACAGGTCTTTCATGGCAGGACAGAAATAATTGCTGAAACCTGCGCAGGTAACTTCACTGAATTCCCAATTTCAAGCACTGCTTGGCTTTAATCAGCGGTAGTTTGTATTGCTCAGCCAATTGTGCCTGGAGCTGTCCTTGTCTTTCTCTAGTTGACTCCCCATTACTTCCAAAGACATAAGCAAGTGAGACTCCACAGATTTCTCACCTCTTAGGTGCTAGCATAGCCATCCCTTTGCCTATAGGAGAAAGGGAAGCACTTACATATTTGAATGCTTATTTGTTAGTTTTTATGACTTTGATCATTAGTGCAGAATTGCACTTCATTATTCTTAATGTAAAGAAGTAACATTCTTTCAATTTTTTAATTACTTTTTCTTTTATTGTGTATTAAATGCTGTTGTAACTTTGTGAGTGCTAAATACATGCATGCACATTCAATGGCCCCATCATGCCGACAGTTTTGACAACCCATCTGTCTGGGGCTTCGCCATCTTTTAGTGCTGGTACCGCGTGGAGTTACACCAACTACAGAGAGCTGGTCTCAGGGCACAAAACTGTGCCAGAGCCCACACCGTGTGGCATAGGAGCAAGCAGTCAACCCCATAAAGACTGAGTAAAATGAAAATAAATCAACACATCACTTAATTTCTCAATCCTTATTGGTTACATGTTCAGGCAAGTGGGATGTAATGCTAGTGCAAAGCATCATATGCACTGGCAGCTGAACTTCCAACTCACCCAGCTTCAGTGCTGGAGAAGCTCTGAGCCAGCCATTGCAACAAGGCAGCAGTTTTCCACAAAATCTCAATGGGCAAGCAGCAATTCTTGCCCACTTTTCTTCAACAAACATTGCAAAAGCCTTTCCTACCTGTGAGAGCTTGCTGTGAATCAGTTGCCTCCTCCATTACACCATGGCACACTTCAAAGGTGTTTCATTGTGTTCTTTTCAGGGTACCATGGCTCCAAGCTTCACTGCAGCTTTGCCGTACACCTGGGTGAAAGTCATGTATTCCAGAAGAGAGGAGAAAATGACAGTCTTTGACACCAGGGCAGCATTTGACCAGAAACATAGCAAACAGAAATCCAATGGAAAAGCCTCTGCTAGCACAAAGGAGGATGAATGCAGTTGCTGCAGATCAGCATCCCAAAGGATGTTAGCCTGGCTGGATGGTGAGATAAACATGGGGACTAAAGAAAAATTACTAAATAACCCTCAGGTTAATGTGGCTGGAAGATTTCAATAGGTACATTTAGTGTCAGACAAATGTATACAATATACATCCTGAAATTCTTTTTCTTTGCAAACATCCATGAAAACAGAGGAGTGCCCCAAAGAATGAATGACAGTTAAAATGTTAGAACCCCAAAGCCTTCCCCCACTCCCCCCTGCCACACACAAGCAGCAGCAAAGCTGCTCCCCCACCAACAAAAAATCACTAGTACCCCCCCTCCACCGAGCGAGAGGGGAGACTTAACAAACAACTCACTGATTTACGACGTTAAAAATCAGCTGCATCACTTTTTCCGAGTTCTGCCTTGCAGAGTCGGCACCAAAAAGGCGCAGCTCTCCAGGCACACAACCCCTGGCAGCTGACCCGCTGCTCCCAATCTTCCGTGTTCTCTTGCGAGGCTTCAGTCAGGAGCACCAGCCCAGAACCAACATATCCCCACAGCCGTGAAATCTCGGAACCCTGAAGGCGCACTCATCTTTCAGGCCATGTCCTTGGGATATCAAAAAGCGGCCGGTCGTGAGGCCCTGAGATCAGGACCCATTCCCGCAAAGAACCAAAGTCAGTGTGTAACTCCGGGTCAGGATCTTCAAAAGAACCTTGAAAATGGGAAAAAGAGATAACTAAGATAGAAATAAAGCTGCTTCCAAAGATACAAGCAAAGAAGTTGCCATTTAGCACCATCTTGTCTTAGTCCCACCTAGAATTTTCAGTAGTTTACTCCGATTTATTTTGGTCCTCATTTCCTTTGGCAATATCATAAAGACATTCTAACTTATAAGGGCTTGAATTTCTAGACTAACTGACCCAGCTTTATTATGGAAATTAACTTCAGTAACATCACTCCCTCTCTCCTTTATAATTGTTATGGTTTTTATATAATGCATATTTACAAGACAAATTAGTCTTCAAGATCATATCTAACACATCTCAGTTTCTAGTTTAGGAGTTTAAGTGAATACAATAAATAAAAAATGAAAATATTATAGTGATGTACCGCCATCAAATATTTAGTTGATCAGTCAGTCCCAACATCCTTTGCTCCACCAGATTTACAAACTCACTCATCGCTCCATGTTGATAAATACTGTGCAGTACTGTGCAAAAGTCTTAGGCACCTTATCACAGAATTCTGCGAGGAAGCTACCAGTAAAGTTGCTAAAAGAAAAGCAGTGGATGCTGTCTACATGGACTTTCACAAGGCCTTTGACAAAGCCCCACATGGAGGTTGGTGGTCTGGAAGGTTCAGTCGCTTGTCATTCAAGATAAGGAGGTAAATTTGATTAGGCACTGGCTTCACAGGAGAAGCCAGAGAGTGGTAGTAGATGGTTTGAATGCAGGCCCTGGTGTACTCCAGATTCATAACCTATTTGATCTAGTTGTGTGCCACAGAAGTTGGTGTTGGGTCCATTGGCGTTTGTCATCAAAATCAATAATCTGAATGATACCAAAATTGCTGTCATAGTGGACAACCAGCAAGGCAATCAAAGCTTGCAGAAGGATCTGAACCTGCTGGAAAAATAGGCTGAAAAATGGCCTATGGAATTTAATGCAGGTAAGTATGAGCTGGTGCACTTTAGGAGGACAAACCAGGATAGATAGATAGCTACTTCATTGATCGCAAAGGAAATTACAGAGTAACAGCAGCATTACAGGTGCATAGAAATACAAATATTATTTTGTTTCAGAAAAAGAGAGAGATCTACAATAAATATAGGCAGCATGGAGTAAATGAGGTGCTCGAGGAATATAAAGAATGTAAAAAGAATCTTAAGAAAGAAATTAGAAAAGCTAAAAGAAGATATGAGGATGCTTTGGCAAGTAAGCTGAAAATAAATCCAAAGGGTTTCTACAGTTATATTAATAGCAAAAGGATAGTGAGGGATAAAATTGGTCCCTTAGAGAATCAGAGTGGACAGCCAAGAGAGATGTGTGGAGCCAAGAGAGATGGGGGAGATTTTGAACAATTTCTTTTCTTCAGTATTCACTAAGGAGAAGGATATTGAAGTGTGTAAGGTAAGGGAAACAAGTAGGGAATTTATGGAAACTATGATGATTAAAGAGGAGGAAGTGCTGGTGCTTTTAAGGAATATAAAAGTGGATAAATCTCCAGATGCTGACATTCCCTAGGACCTTGAGGAAAGTTGTGTAGAAAAAGCAGGGGCTGTGACAGAAATATTTCAAATATCATTAGAAACAGGAATGGTGCCAGAGGATTGGCATAATGCTCATGTTGTTCCATTGTTTGAAAAGGGTTCTAAGTGTAAACCTAGCAATTATAGACCTGTAAGTTTGACATCAGTGGTGGGTAAATTAATGGAAAGTATTCTTAGAGATGGTATACATAATTATCTGGATAGACAGGGTCTGATTAGGGACAGTCAACATGGATTTGTGCATGGAAGGTCATATTTGACAGATCTTATTGAATTTTTTAAAGAGGTAACTAGGAATGTTGACGAGGGTAAAGCAGTGGATGTTGTCTATAAGGACTTCAGTAAGGCCTTTGACAAGGTTCTGAACAGCAGGTTAGTTAGGAACGTTCAATCTTTAGGTGTTAATATTGAAGTAGTAAAATGGATTCAACAGTGGCTGGATGGGAGATGCCAGAGAGTAGTGGTGGATAACTGTTTGTCAGGTTGGAGGCCGGTGACTAGTGGTGTGCCTCAAGGATCTGTACTGGGTCCAATGTTGTTTGTCATATACATTAATGATCTGGATGATGGGGTGGTAAATTGGATTAGTAAGTATCCAGATGATACCAAGGTAGGTGGCGTTGTGGATAATGAAGTAAGTTTTCAAAGCTTGCAGAGAGATTTAGTCCAGTTAGAAGAGTGGGCTGAAAGATGGCAGATGGATTTAATGCTGATAAGTATGAGGTGCTACATTTTGGTAGGAATAATCCAAATAGGACATACATGGTAAATGGTAGGGCATTGAAGAATGCAGTAGAATAGAGTGATCTAGGAATAATGGTGCATAGTTCCCTGAAGGTGGAATCTCATGTGGATAGGGTGGTGAAGAAGGCTTTTGGTATGCTGGCCTTTATAAATCAGAGCGTTGAGTATAGGAGTTGTGATGTAATGTTAAAATTGTACAAGGCATTGGTAAGGCCAAATTTGGAGTATTGTGCAAAGACGAGGAAATCTGCAGATGCTGGAAATTCAAACAACACACACAAATGTTATGGTCCAGTCCGGAGCCTGCATTCTGGGTCTTGATCCAGTCTACAGACTCCGGACTCCGGGTCTTGTAGCCATCCCTCCTTTCACCCTTAAGTATGTATGTATGTGTATTACCCACTGTTAATTATCTAGTTCTGTAAGACTGTTCTTGTAGTCACCCTGGTCTGAGCTCCCTTCTGATCCCTTGCCTCTGTTGGGTAAGCAGGCTGGGCTGCTGTTGCCTGGTGGGGGACTCCTACCCCTCTCTTCTGATGGGTGGTGCCCTGCAACCTGCCCAGGTGTTCTGTGTCTTTCCTAGGCCCCCGTGTTCCTACCTGGGAGGTGGCCCTGCCCAGGAGCTATGTGGCCTGCCCTGAGGACTCTGACCCTTTCCTACCCCTTGCTCCTGATGGGTTGTGACCTGCATCCTGCCCAGGTGCCCTGTGACCTGCCCAGGCCCCTGTGTTCCTGCCTGGGAGGTGGCCCTGCCCAGGGGGCTATCCTCCCAGCATTCCTTGTCCCATAGACCCATCCTTTAGCCAAGCCAAGGTCCTGCCTTTGCCATGAACTCTCTGAACCCCAGGATCACTGTTGCATGCCATGGTCTCCCCATCTTGTTCTATCCTTTAGATGTTCCTGTTCTGCCCCTAGTACTTCAGTGCCTGTGTCCTGCATTTGGATCCAGTCTCCACATTCCCTTGTGACAACAAAATGCTAATGGAACACAACAGGCCAGGCAGCATCTATAAGGAGAAGCACTGTTGATGTTTTGGGCTGAGACCCTTTGTCAGGACACCAACGCTAGTGTCCTGACGAAGGATTTTGGCCCGAAATGTTGACAGGAAAGATATAGTATAGTGCAATGGTACCTCAGAGGGTAGCACAATGCCATTACAGCTTATGGCGTTGGATTTCAGAGTTCAACTCCCATGTCCTCTAAGAAAATTTCTATCAGCTTCCCGTGAGCTCATGGATTTCCCTCGGGTGCTCCAGTTTTCTCCCACAGTCCAATGATGTACTGGTTGGTAGGTTAATTGGTCATTGTAAATTGTTATTTGATTAGGCTAGTGTTAAATAGATGGGATGCTGGGTGGTACGGCCTGCATAGGAAAGACCTTCCCCACACTGTCTGTAAATTTTAAAGATAGATCAATAAGATTGAAAGAGAGAAAATTCACAAGTGCTTTGCTGGGAATTGTTGACTAGAGTTATAGTGAAAGATAGAATCTATTCTCTGGAGCATTGAAGAATGGGGGGGAAATGTGGGAGAGGTATACAAAATGGTAAGGAGTGTAGGTAGGGTAAATGCAAACAGGCATTTCCCCTGAAGGTGAGTGAGACTAGAACCAGAGGTCATAGGTTAAGGGTGAAAGGTGAAATATTTAAGAAGAACATGAGAGGGAAGTTCTTCAAGAGGGTTGTAAAAGTGTGGAATGAGCTGCCAGTGGCAGTGGTGGATGTGAGTTTGATTTCAACATTTGGGATAAGGACATGGATGGGAGGGGTATAGGAAGCTATGGTCCCGATGCACGTCAATGTGACTAGGCAGAGAAATAGTTCAGCATGGAACAGATGGGCCAAAGGGCCTGTGTCTGTGCTAAAAATACTGTATAACTCGATGGTGGAAGCAGGTACAATTAGAATTTTTAAAAGGCATTCGCACCTGTACTTGAATAAGAAAGCAGTGGAGAGATGTGGGTCCAATGCAGGACGATGGGACTGGCACTGAGGCATCGCAGTTGGGATGCTGGGCCGAAGGGGTCCTTTTCTGTGCTGTACACTTCTATGATTCTAGCTCTTTTCCACTCTTACTTTGGCATAATGCAAGTTTTTAGTCTTATGTAACATGCTTTTATTTACTCATAAACAGAAGAATTAGCATCCATAAATGATGCCATACTTCAGCCCACAAAGGCACTAAAGAGAGCCTTAAATTTTCAGGTCAACAACAATGTGTAAAAAGCAATGTCCATACTAAAGTTATAAACAGAACTGCAGACTTTTTGAAACTTACAGCCAGAGTGCAACTATTGTGGCACACTTGTCTCATAATTTGCAAATCACCCCATTTTTTTTATATCTGGAACAGAATGCAAAGAGCACAGCTTTTATAATGAGCAATGATATTAACACTTACCTCCATTATGACCTGGTGATCATCTAACATTTGAAGCATACAAGATTTAAACCAATCATTTCATACTTGCAGTTATTATCAGTTATACTCAGCTTAGGAATACTTGCCCATTTAAAGAAGTATGTTGTACCACATACACTAAATGCCCACGTTGCCTGCAGAAAACATTGTTGCAAGCAACAAGATAGACTGTATGGAAAATGCCACAAACAAAATAGAATCAGCTTCAACTTCATGACACAAGAAGCAGCAATTTTACTTAATAACTAGGTCAGCGTGTTTTTTGCAAGCTAAGAGCAAACTTTCTCCCCCTAGCTTGGAAGGATAAACAAATTAACAGCAGTAACTTACCAGATGTTTACACGTGTGGTACGTGTGTGCGCTTCGCCTTGAAATCATTAGCTCACCATTTCGTTAAATGGTTCAAACATGGGCAATCAAATCAAAACGTGTTCCAATAATGATATTGTGAATTATTTTGTAAATTAATATATGTTAAAATGATGTAATTTTGTCATTTACTCCTTTTTATCTCACTAATGTTTTGTACTGTTTGCCATTTAAAGTTATCAGATATTAGTTACATTTCTACAATCAAGTGTTTTTTTTAAACTTGCTCAAATTGAACCTAAGCAGCATTAGTTTCTCACTCTGATGCAATTCTATTGTTTGGCATATTAACAGATGTTATTAAAATGGTTTACTGCATCTTGCTTCCTTGTTCCAACAATCGCCATGGTTATGGCTCAATGTCAATTTTATTTAATAGCACTCCTTTGATGTATCTTAAAGCCATATTAAAACTAATGAATAACTGAAAGTTATTGTTGGCATTAACTAAGGTGGGAAAATGTCATAATTGAAATTGACTTTTTCTTTATCTGTCTTTCTTATGTTCCACCTGTTCTTTGTATTTGATATCAATTAAGTTTTTTTTGACATGTAAAAATTGTTTTTTTCCACTTCTCCCCAGTGACACAAACTTTACTTGATTTCCCTATTTTCAAAGTTCTTGTGCAAGACTTAAAAAGCTTACATTCCAAAGATGTATAGATTAATAGAATAATTTGTCACATAAGTGTAATTGGGTGATGTGGAGTCATTGGCCCGGAAGGGCCTGTTAACATGCTGTATCTCTACATAAACTAAAATTCCTAGTTTTCACCACAGCTAATTCAATCCAGTTCACTTCATTCATTCACTGAAATACTTCAGTGGTCAATTAGCCAATAAAATGCTAATGTAAAACCATTGCAATGAGATGCACACAAGAGATTCTGCAGACGCTGGAAATCCTGAGCATTACACACAAGGTACTGGAGGAACTCAGCTAGTCGGGCAGTATCAATGGAGAGATATAAACAATCACCCTGTAACATTGAATTCTTATTTATTTCTCTCCATAGATGCTGCCTGGCCCGCTGAGTTTTTCCAGTATTTTGTGCATGTTGCTCTTTGCAATGTGATGTTTGCCACAGTGGGCAAATAGATGCAAACTTAAATACAATAAACTTGAAACAAAAGGTGTAAAATCTATGAATTAAACTTACGGAATAAAGTTATATAAAACAGGAGAAATGTTGAATCATCCTCTTTCGACATGAAAAAAGTACGAATGGCGATAACTTGGCAAAGTAAATTGCTCATTGTGGAATATACACTACTTCAGTGAAATGTCTTAAGTTAAAAATGCATGACAAGGGTTAGTTTCCTTTTGAGTCAAGCGTTCGTAGTTCAAAGATGGTCCAAAAGCATTGTTTCTGTCAAACCTTAAGGCCTGAAGAAGGGTCTTGGCCAATCATTCATTTCTGTTGATGGCCCCTGATCTGCTGGGTTCCTGCAGCCTTTTGTATGCATTACCTTGGATATCCAGCATATGCAGACTTCCTCGTGTTTGTAAAATCTTAAATTTAAAACTATTTTTTACCTGGAATGGCAGTGATTTCACTTGAAGTCAATTTATCAAATGCCATGGGAATGTGAGTTTCACAGTACTTACAGAGTTCTGAGGTCATTATGCACCAATGAAATAGAGTCAGTATAGTAGTGTCAGCCGATTATAAGTGTTATTAGTATTCATAATGAATGGTATATTTTGAATTTCTTCCCATGTGTGGCTGGAGAATCTTGGTACAATATATATTCAGTGCCACTTTATTAACTACACATTGGTTTACACATTCAGCTAATCAGCCAATCATCTGTCAGCACCTCAATGCATAAAAGCATGCAAACATAGTCAAGAGGTTCAGTTTGTTGCTCAGACTAAACATCAGAATGGGGAAGAAATGGGATCTAAGTGACTTTGACCATAAAATGATTGTTGGTACTATACGGGATGGTTTGAGTATCTCAGACACTGCTGTTCTGGGAGTTCCATACATAACAGACTCTAGAGTTTATAGGATGTTTCCATGATCCTCTCCTATACATTGCTTTTATTCATTTCTATCTAACAAATAGCTCTCAGAAACAGAATCCTTTTGTAACTTAGGATGGGGTTTGCCTGTATTCATAATTATCTTTCTCTTTAGCAATGCAAATTTTATTGTTTATAATACCTTCCAATCAGCTCTAAAATATACTGCAAACAAATTATGAATATGTAAATAAGTGTTTGGAATATTATTACACACAGATTTTCATGCATTTCAGTCATATAGCGTTAATAAATCCAAAAGCATATTTAGTTTTCGTGTTACTAAGGGATATTATGGTTGTATTCTCCAGTTAAATTTATAGATTTATAAAATAACTGCACTTGATTTTTCCCCTAAATAAAATTACTATGCACAAAGCAAATCAAATTAAATTTGAACAATGTCATCACTTTTGCAAAGGTTTTTTCATAAGATGAATTAAAATTCTATTTCTTTTACATTTTAATTATTTGCTGCTGTTTGACAAAAAAAATTCTCACAATGAAAGTCTTAGGGGAATTACTATCTCAGAAATTAATTAAACTTAGTGACTCTGACAATTATATCACAATAGTGTTTTGTTAAAGTTACCTTAATTTCTCAAAGATTCCTTCGTGGGCAGATGTTTGATTATCGTTGACTGAATATCACCAAATTATTCTAGAGAGTGTTGCGTTATTCATTTGAACTGGTGTGCAGCGACACATGCTGTGTGAAGATATGGGGTTAAGAGTAAAGGCTTGTTATTCCAATATGTTATATGAAGCTGAGGATTAATATGTTATATAACTGCTGTACTCTATCATGTCGTTAATGCTGATGATGAATTACGCACATTTGAAATTGTACCTGAGAAACACGGCAGAAAGTTATTTGGCTGTAAAATGAAACATCATAAATATTCACAGTTAATAATTTAGGATTAACTTCCACATGGTCTCAGGGAAAAAAAAAGTGCTGTGGTCCACTTCAATGTGGTATTATTTTCCTGCTTTAACCAGCTCCAGTACGTTAGGTTCCTATTTTAACAGGTTTTCCTGATAGTAATATTGATTTCTAACAATGATATACTATTTTTTGGTTATTTCAAGTGCTTTCTTCCTGAAGGATTTCATTGGAGGCTTCACTCCACTTGGGAATCTAACTCAACGCTTAGTGTCCTCTTTGATCTTTCAGTGTTGAATGATATTTGCATTCGCAGAGTGAGCAGAGTGCCTCACCTCTATGGTAAGTTTACCTGTTCCTAGACCTCACAATTCTCCAATACTTCAAAGCTCAATGCTCCACTGTTCACATTAATGATAGTAGCTAAAGGGGACCAAAACCTGGGAACTCAACTGAATAGCAGCCGAAAAGTAGCTTATGTTTGCAATACTCTATACCTACTGGATGTATCAAAAGCAGCAGAACCTCTTCACATTGCTTGCTCAAGATTATGAATTTCCACACTAACAAACTCAGTAATTGGCCACAAGTATCAGCAGTGGGCACAAATGTAATATGTGTTGGCATTATTAAAGTTGCTTGCATCTCTTAAAGGGGAAGTGCATTTGTCTGCGAAGGGTACTGTGAGGCTTTAGCGGTAGAAGTAGATGAATGGCTAAACTTGGCAGAGAAGGCACCAAGTTTTCTGACAGCATACCGAAGAACTTGGCGAAGAAGTTGGCAAAAAAAAAAACAATCGATCCTATACTTGAATTAAGTCCAGTCTACATAACTTGTCTTCCTAACTCTGGCCCCCAGGTCTGGGCAGCATCCTGGTAATTTTTTTCTGCACTGTTTCTAGTTGAATATATTTTTCCTATGACCTAAACTGTACATAGTACTCCAAGTATAGCCTCCCCAACATCTTATAAAATTTCAACAGAACTTCCTAACCCCTCTACTTAATGCTCTGTCTGATGCCTTATTATTCTTCATATACATAACAATCTAGCCTGCGTTCCCTCGTTCTGCTTCCGTCTCCTTGCATGTCTCTTTCTTCCTCTTCTACACTTCTTGTTTGATAGGTGAAGGGAATACCACAGGTGCACCAAGGCCTGTTAGCAACCCAACTTGTATGAAAGTTTTGAAGCAAGTGTTAATTCAGCATCTGCCACACCTCTGTCTGTGGCGCTTGGAAACTTCAAGCGACTGTGTAGCAAAAATTTGTGGAATGACAACAACAGCCAGGAGTAGTCAATTTGTAACTAATGTGTAAACAATTAACATTTTTCTTTAAACAGCATGACTGGTTAACATATGCTCAGCTCTGCAAGTTTACGAGAGGGAGTTAGTTGAAGCATTAACCCTCAAATAAGTCACAAGCTGTGGCTTAGATCTATGAACAAGGGGTGATTTTCTACAGACTAACTGAAAAGATAGTCTGGTCAATTGTAACATTACTGCGGAGTGGATAACTTCACTCACCCCAACACTGATCTGATTCCACACCCTACGGACTCACTTTCAAGGACTCTACAAATCATGTTCTCAATATTTATTTATTTATTTGTTATTATTTTGTTTTTCTTATTGTATTTGCAAAATGTGTTTTGCACATTGGTTGTTTGTCTCTCTTTGTTTGTGTGTAGTTTCTCATTGATTCTATTGTGTTTCTGTGTATTTATTCTCAACACCCTCAAGAAAATAAATCTCGGTAGTATATGGTGACATACTGTATATGTACTTTGATAATAAATTTACTTTGAACATTTGTAACTTTGTCACTGTGTTCAAGTAATTAAATGCAGACTGAGGACCTAATTCACCATCCAAGGGAAATGGCATGTACAGTTGCAAAGATTTTATCTCAGACAGCAGCATTAGATACCAACAACAATGAGTGAGAAGTAACTGTGTATGTGTGGCAATATAACGAAGCATTGTATCTTGTATTAAGTTGGGAAGGAGTAGGCTTAAACCTGCTGGAAGACTTTGAACAGCGCAGACCCCATAATGTCTTCTCATTCCCCCTAACAAAAGCCAGATGGGGCAGAGGAGGTAAATATATAAATGACGATCGTCCTTCACATTCACCTTCTTCACCCGCTCTGTGGTACATTTGGTTAAGTTGATATGGAAGAGCAGAAATCCATCCCAGGTTTCTTTCCCAATGAAACCACGTATTAATGATTGACTCAGCTGGGAAAAATTAGATATCGTGAGACACAATAGTCTGCAGATACACTGATGGCAGCTGTATAGAGCAGATGAAAGCAGAGATATGGGTTCCTTGCCAATACTGCATAGCAATTAGTAATTTGAAACATATGTGATCTAGACAGGTGCCAAATATTTGAACTTCATGGAAAGGCACTACCACTTTATTATTTTGTGCATTTTCCTGAATCAGTCACTTAAAGTACACCACCAAAAATGGATTGAGCACCATAGTACTAAAAACAATAGTTTTGGCCAAACATCATTTTGATGTTCCAAGTCCTTAAGACTTTTCAAAGAACTTCCAAGTCAGCACAACAGTAACCTGTGTTCACTCCAGTGAGTATTGAATAAAGAAATATCCAACACATACATTTGTAGGGATGAATTACAGCAGACTGAAAAGCTTGAGCATGTAGATATTAAGAAAGACGATGTGCAGGAGCTTTTGGAAAACATCAAGGAGGATAAGTCACCGGGACCAGACGAGATATAACCCAGGCCACTGTGGGAGGTGAGGGAGGAGATTGCTGAGCCTCTGACAATGATCTTTGCATCATCAATGGGAACAGGAGAGGTTCCAGAGGACTGGAGGGTTGCAGATGTTGTTCCATTATTCAAGAAAGGGAGTAGAGGTAGCCCAGGAAATTATAGACCAGTGAGTCTTACTTCAGTGGTTGGTAAGTTGATGAAGAAGATCCTGAGAGGCAGGATTTATGAACATTTGGAGAGGCATAATATGATTAGGAATAGTCAGCATGCCTTTGTCAAAAGCAGGTCGTGCCTTACGAGCCTGATTGAATTTTTTGAGGATGTGACTAAACACATTGATGATTGTAGACCAGTCGACTTATTGAGAAAGTAAGGAGGCATGGGATCCAAGGGGACATTGCTTTGTGGATCCAGAACTGGCTTGTCAACAGAAGGCAAAGAGTGGTTGTAGACAAGTCATATTCTGCATGGAGGTCAGTCACCAGTGGTGTGCCTCAGGGATCTGTTCTGGGACCCCTTCTCTTTGTGATTTTTATAAATGATCTGGATGAGGAAGTGGAGGGATGGGTTAGTAAATTTGCTGATGACACAAGGGTTGGGGATGTTGTGGATAGTCTGGAGGGCTGTCAGAGATTACAACGGGACATTGATAGGATGCAAAACTGGGCTGAGAAGTGGCAAATGGAGTTCAACCCAGTTAAGTGTGAAGTGATTCATTCTGGTGCATCAAATATGATGGCAGAATATAGCGTTAATGGTAAGAATCTTGGCAGTGTGGAGGATCAGAGGGATCTTGGGGTCTGAGTCCATAGGACACTCAAAGCAGCTGCGCAGGTTGACTGTGGTTAGGAAGGTGTACGGTGCATTGGCCTCCATCAATCGTGGGATTGAGTTTAGAAGCTGAGAGGTAATGTTGCACCTATATAGGACCCTGATCAAACCTACTTGGAATACTGTGCTCAGTTCTGATAGCCTCACTACAAGGAGGATGTGGAAACCATAGAAAGGGTGCAGAGGAGATTTACAAGGATGTTGCCTGGAGTGGAGAACATACCTTATGAGAATAGATTGAGTGAACTCAGCCATTTTTCATAGAGCAACGGAGGATGAGAGGTGACCTGATAGAGGTGTATAAGATGATGAGAGTCATTGATCGTGTGGATGGTCAAAAGCTTTTTCCCAGGGCAGAAATGGCTAGCATGAGAGGGCATACTTTTAAGGTGCTTGGAAGTAGGTACAGAGGAGATGTCAGGGGTAAGTTTTTCACACAGAGTGGTGAGTGTGTGGAATGGGTGGTGGAGGTGGATACGATAGGGTCTTTTAAGAGATGCTCGGACAGGTATATGGAGCTCAGAAAAATAGAGGGCTATGGGTAACCTTAGGTAATTTCTCAGGTAAGGACAAGTTCAGCGCAGTTTTGTGGGCTGAAGGGCCTGTATTGTGCTGTAGGTTTCCTATGTTTCTATGTTTCAATGACATTTAACACCATTAGAAGAGATCTGTAATTTCTGGATGAGAAATTTATCAAAAAAACAAAGATATATGTTGGATAATGCATATATTCATACAATGGTTTATTATGTTGGAATACTTAGAAGTATATCATTTCACAATGTAGACTTAGAAAGAAAATAAGCCTTGGCAACTGAGAAAAAGCACCTTTTTTAAAAGTACTTAATGATATATTAGAAATACTTTCACTCTTTTTTTCAGATTCAGGCATGAGCAAAATCTGTTTCATAAAACAAATCTACTGAGCTCCAGTCTTCTATGAACTTCCCAGAAATTGTGCATGGAAGTAATTTCATAGCACCAGAAAATTAAAGAGATTTCTCTTCTTGTGTAGAAATCTTCGATATGTTTTGAAGCGGGTGCTAGTATGACAATCTGTTCCTACTTCATGGGGTGGTCCTGTAGACTTCCTCTGTCAACACTGCATGTTAAATATATCTTAGCATTACAATGCATGTGCTACAGTATCAACTAAGTCGCTAATCAGTTTGTATACAGTTGAAATGTATTTTGATGATCCTGACAAGAATTGGTACAAATGGCCACCTTGCACCGAGCAAACAAAAATCTCGCATCACCTTTGTATGCATGAATAGCACATAATAGGATTTGTGCCTGATCCTTTCTTTGTGATTAACAGATGTTAAACCACATTCACATGTACAGATAAAGCCAGCAAGTCGACTTTGCTTTAACAGTGCTACTTATTGAACCCGTGCTCAGCCAGTTTGGCAATGAAGGGCGGTGTACTGACTGTGAGTGACCACAGAAGCTCCTCGCCTGCCAGCTGCACATGTCGGAAACTCAGACACACGCTGTTTCAGAGTTTCTAGGCATTTAAAATAATGATTGAAAATCCCTTCACAGCACGCGACTGAATTGCTGATGTGTGCTGCTGGCAGGACAAGCTTGTGCACAGAAAATTACCCCTGTAATGCAGGAACTGAGTGGGAGGCTGCAGGGAGTGTTTCTGAGAAACTATTGTACTGCCCTTCGAGCTCCCAGTGGAGTGGAACACATTGACTTCTGGAGTAGATCAGTATCAAAGGCCCTGAAAAGTTAAGTCTAATAAATTCAGTTCACTACATCACAATGGTGCATCCATTTCAGGACTGCGTTCAGGCTGATTGGGATGTTAAGATTCCACAGCAATAATACTCCATCACATTTGGCTTCTTATTTATTTTCTTTAAGTTTGATCAGTCTAGAGGTCTGTCTTGTCCTTTGGCAAGAAAGGAGGTGAGAAACGGTGAGCTGCTAAACTTCCTGCAACTTAAGTGACAGTGAACATGTCACCTACCTAATGAACAAGCAGCATAAAGAAACAGTACTGTGGTTGCACAAGTTTATTTGGGTTTAATGAGGTGGATTGGAGGCCCATCTAAAGAGATGATTCTTGCATATGCCTGACAACGTGAATGTCTGAATGGAACTCTGTGAACCCCCAACACTTTAGCCTTAAAGTTCATTGCACCCAGCTCTCTACAAGTGAGTCACTCGAGGCAATGCCCAGAGACAATTAGCATTCAGGACTCAAGTATGCCAGTTACAACACTATAGTCGTGTGACTATCCGTTGGAGACACTTGTTGGAGACACTGGCAGAAGACACGTTTGTATTTTAAGCAGGTGTCGAAAGCAGCCTTTCTTTTGCTTGTGATGTTCTTAATAACAAATGAAAACATAAAAAAAGGAGAAGGAAGAGCCGGCCTTAGTGTCTGCTCTGTCATTCAATGACATCATGGCTGATAGCTTTATCTAGTGCCATCTTCCAGCACTAACCTTGAGTATCTTGATCTCCTGAATCTGTGACACTATCGTGTTACAGTGATGTCATCAACAACACTGCTTTTAAGTTCAAGTTCAAGTTCCCATTCATTGTCATTCAACCATAAACGTGCACACTTACAGACAAAACAATGTTCCTTTTGGACCAAAGTGCACAACACAGTACCTATAACTCGCACACAACACAAAGCTCGGGTAGAAAATGAGTGTGAGTTAGTCCAACACTGTAGAAACGTTCTTCCGTTGGCACAGGCCAACGTCTGATCCTGCTGCCAAGAAATTCTTTTGGGGGATAGGCTATTACATGGAGGAAGTAAGAGCACAAATCTTGTCATGCACAAGCCAGGGGAAAAAATATTCCAGTGAGTGAAAACCCAAAAAGAAAACTGCTGATGCTGAAGCTGTAAAAATAAAAACAGAAAAACAGAAAATTCAACAAGTTAGGTGGTATTTGAGGAAGAGCATAAGAGCAGAATTGGGCTATTTGACCCATCTAGTTTGCTCTGCCATTCCATTATGGCTGATGTATTATCCCTCCCAACCCCATTCTCCCACCTTCTCCCCAGAACATTTGATGCCCTGAATAGTAAGGCATTGGAGCAAAATTAAAGTTCCAGATCTAAAATAGCAATATCTTCTCTTTACCAAATTGTTGCCTGACCTGCTCTTTTCCCAGCGTTCTCTGTTTTATTACAATAAAAATAATCCAACGAGATTTTATTGCAGCAAGTAACTTCTGAACTTCCTCTAAACTTATCTGTTGAAAACTGGCCTTCATTTAAAATTGAGGCCATTTATCCCCCACAGAATAGCAAACACTACTCTAGTATTGGACAATTGGCGTCTTTGCAAGAGATCAACAATTGTCAAGAAAGTGATTGAGCATTTTGTAAAGACAAGTTCTATCATCTGGTTTTCTGCATGGGAGAATTCAGAATAGGAAATAACGATCCCTGCATTTGAACCAGCAATAGATGCAAAAATGTAATCCATAATAGAATAAACATATCTATTCTCCAGATGGGGTATATTCTTCAAAAGATAGAATATTTATTCCTGCCTCGTATTTATGTGCTTTATAAGAGTATAAAATATTGTTGATATTGTTATTTTCCATTTGACTGAAATGTGTTTGGAAATTTATTCTGAGTAACTGAAGAATTCCAACACTTAAACAGAACATCTCTATTTTTGGGATTTAATGTCTAACATTACTTTTCTACCTTTTCTTTAGCTACCTTTTGTCCAAACTGTTGTGGTTGTTTGCAAACCACACAACAAAAATCTCTTAGGGAATCTCTTTGGGTAAGTTTCAAAAAAACCATATAATTGTGTCACGTCAATGATTTGAGCAGATGTATTATTTATTGCAAGCAATGTAGCTGCATTCAGATAATGACAAAATCTTAAAGATAATGGTCAACAATAGGCTCTTAGAAATGTACTGTCACAGGCCTTGACACAAAACGTTTACGATTCCTTTCCCTGCACAAGTGCTGCCTGACCCAATGAATTCCTCAGGCAGGTTCCAGCACCCTACACTCCTACGTATCTCCCAGAAACACCTAACTGAACAACATTATAGAGTGTCTGTTTGACTTGTGTGCGACTTCATACATTTCCAGAAACATTTTTTATTTAAGTGATTCAACACCATTTCTAAGCCCAACCTTGGACACAAAACAAAGATTAGTAATCACCATATTTTCTGCAATCTCTTCAGTAAAGTTAATTCTGTGCAACATTCCCTCTGTTATTTTTACAGCTACGTGTACCAACCATTGCTCAGTGCGGGATTTTTTTTACATAACTTGAAAACTGGGCAGCACTTTAATAAAATATTATATAAAAGTAAATTCCAGCTGCATGGCAACAACTGTGTGCATGGTTGCATTTCATTATGGCGTGGCTTAGAGAGAACTGTGATCTGGTGTCACAGTATAGCAGTTGCTTTGTAAATGCATAGATCAAACTCTTTTGCACCTAAGGTAGCTGTAATAGGACAGATGTTGTTGCTAAAAGATTTGTACTGTTTTCTATTGGCTCTCCTCCAATATGTCATGTCTAAGCTTGGAGAAAATTAGAAGCCGGACATTTGATACATCCTTTAATTTTGAACAAGTCTGGAGACCTTTTATTCAATATTTTCACATGATTTAACTTATTTTTATTTATTTATTTTTCTCTATTCTCTTTGGGGAAAATCCTTATCCATGAAGGTTCGGAGACGACTGGAAGGATGTGGTTTTTTTTCTGTCTCTGTTTTTTTCTAATTTTGTCCTCAATTGGACTGCCCAATCTTGCTTTTTCTTTCCTTTTTTCATCTTTCTTTTTTTTAATTTTTTGTTTCAGTTTAGTTAGTGGGGCTTTTTTTTCTTTATCAATAAAATTTCCAATCTTTTCTTTCATGATTGCTATGAGGAGTTTTTTTTACCATTGTATATATAACAGCATAATATTTAACTTATTTGATTTTGATATTATATACTTTTTGTTTTTACTGTTGCTGTTTATATGTATTTTATTTTATCTACTTGTTAAACTCCTCTTCCGATTTGTATGTTCTTTACTCAATAATCAATAAAAAGATTGAAAAATGAAATGAAATGAATAAAAGATTTGGATTAAGATTCAGACACAGCTGTTTGAAAAGTCTGGTTATTTTAGGAATACAACTATCTGAGATGGAAATAGAATCTAGTACACAAAATAATTCAAATTCCAAAGTTAGCGCAAAGCAAAAGAGGCAATTTCAGCAGGCAACGATTTTCCTAGCATCCCAAGCAACCAAAATGAGCCTTTAAATTCTCAAGGAACAATAGAGGGAAGTTCTCCCATGTTTCCAATCACATGTTTGGGGAAATGTTCCTACTGTGTCCTAATTCATATTAGCGGAAGACTCATCAGAATCCACTTTCCAGTTTAAAAAGGTTCTAATAGTAACCACAAAAAATACAGTAATTGGTCTCAGAGGGGATTAATTGCCTTCCACAAGTATCCACTTGCTTGAATTGGAGTTGAAATATATTTTTTCCTGTTACTCCTCTGCCATTCTATCAGTGCAATCTCAATTAGAAAAGACATAAAAAACATAGAGAGCCTGCAGCACAATACAAGCCCTTCAGCCCACAAAGTTGTGCTGAAAATGTCCCTGCCTTAGAAATTACTAGGGTTACCCACAGCCCTCTATTTCTCTAAGCTCCATGTACCTATCCAAAAGTCTCCTAAAAGACCCTATCGTATCCGCCTCCACCACTGTTGCCAGCATCCCATTCCACGCACTCAACACTCTGCATAAAAAACTTACTCCTGACATTTCCTCTGTAGCTACTCCCAAACACCTTAAACCTGTGCCCTCTTGTGGCAGCCATTTCAGCCCTGGAAAAAAGCCTCTGACTATCCACACGATCAATGCCTCTCATCAACTTGTACACCTCTGTCTGATCACCTCTCATCCTCAGTCACTCCAAGGATAAAAGGCTGAGGCACGCTCCCCAATCCAGGCAACATCCTTATAAATCTCCCCTGCACCCTTTCTACGGTTTCCACATCCTTCCTGGAGTGAGGCGACCAGAACTGAGCACAGTACTCCAAGCGGGTAATTCTGATTTTCTTGTCCGAATTTTGTGATCAACATCACTAATATGCCCCTAAAGTATAGCAAAATCCCGCCAAAACAGTAATAATACCGTCTCATGTGGAATTAAATGGTCTGGAAGATGATGGAAGAAGAATAAGAGATGCATTACATCATGGACTAGTTCTGGTTGTCAATGTAGAAATTCTCTGTTCAAGATTTCAGAACTTGAGGCATAACTGGTAGTTATTTTACAAAATATGCTTGGAAATTTTAGAAGTGAACTTGAAACTTCACAAAAGCCATGAGTGTTCTAAAGGTGGCATGGTGGACTAGCAGCCCAGCAATTCTGAGCATGAGCAAGAAGAGGAAGCGTAAACTGGGGATGTTTGACTCTTGCATCTGTGCAGTCAGAGCTGGGGTCTAGGATGTGGAAATAAACAAAAATGCTAATGTTTGAAATATGAAATAAAAAAATGTTAGATACCCTCAGCAGGTCAGTGTGCATCTGCAAATGGGAAGAAAATGCTAACATTTCAGTCCTGGATCTTGCCAGTTCATCTGAATTGGAGAAGGGGAGGTAAGCAAGCTAGTTTTCAGTAACGATGAATGTGGAGGAAGGATGAATAGGACAAAGGGAATAGGATAGATTGAGACCATATAGGTTAGTAGAGTAGTTTGAGTAGCAGTTAGAAGCGCATTAAGCTTCTCTGAGTGTGTTATCAATAGTGAGGTTATGGGACATACCCAGATTACAGAAACAAATAAAATGAAAAACTGAGGCAAAATGAGGACAGGAAGGAATTCCTGACAAAGAGTCTCAGCCTGAAACGTTGACAGCGCTTCTCCCTATAGATGCTGCCTGGCCTGCTGTGTTCCACCAGCATTTTGTGTGTGTTGATGTTTGAATTTCCAGCATTTGCAAATTTCCTCATGTTTGCACAGGAAGGAATTATTCTGATATGGACAGAATAAAATGGTGAGTTACATAAAGCTCAATAGTAGGTTGCCTTTAGTTACAGAAACTGCTGCAAAAATCCTATAATCCAAATCAAAAATCAACCACAAGATTACTTATTGTGTGAAATGCACACAAACTGAGAACAAATGTCCTTCAAAGTACTCCTTTATCAGTTACATTCAAAATTGCAAATGCTTATTCCTCATGTTATATATTGTTTACCTCAATGTAAAGAATGGCTGCTTTCTTTTTTTTGTACCCAAGATACTGTCTATGCCTAGGACATGCAGTTTACTAACATAGCATAACAATAAACTAACATAACAACTATACAACTAGGAATCACTGGGAGCCTCAGCCTTTACTTAATGGGGTTGAAGATATCAGCTGATGTTTTTCACACTGCCAGACAGCAAAACGTCCAAGAGTACAAAGGTCATGAATGAATCTGAAGGTGAAGTGCAGTGTATCAGTAGTATTGATTACCAGGGAGCCCCATCCAAGAGGACATCAAATCTTCTTTTCCAGCACCTTTCTAACTCTAGTGCCAAAAAAATTTGTGAGAAAGTACACAAAACGCTACCACTGGTTAATTAGAAAATGAAAATTAGAGTCCTACTGGTTGCAGCCGCACTACATCCTCTTGAAAATTGCAGCAGGTTGACTGCCAGTGGCAACATGATCACCAACTCCAGCATAAGATTAGTGATCAATGCTTTCACACACTTAAGAAAGGCCTTGCTTGGTATTACAGAAATAAAGGCAGTTGTGTCTCTTGCAATTTTCTGAAAGGCTTGTACAAAGCCCAGAGGAATTACAATGTGGGTGGCCAATTACCTCAGCAGCTATTGAAGAACCAAGTACACTGGATCTCAAAAACACATGGATCTTAAGAAGAGCCATTTATAATGAGGCCATCAAAGAATAGTTCATCATAAATGCAAAATAATGCTTTCAATATAGGATCAATACTGCCAGAAGAGTTTATCAGGAACTAACATAATTCATTTTACACTTAATGGTGGAGTCTATTAAGAATATAATGACCAAGTTCTTTCTTAATAATTATGATTCATGAGGAATAATTTATCGATTTTGTGGTCCCATTTGGAAATCTTATCTGCCTCAAGCAGTGAATAGAAATAATTCTAAATGGTCATAAAATCAGGCACAAAATACATTCTAATGTCTGAGATGCATTCTCGGTAGCTGAGCGTGCTTGCCGGGAGCATAAAAATCTTAAAAATTAACCCTTCATCTATTCAGACTGCTGAGCACGATGTAGCAGCTGAGAGTCAGATATTGTTGTCCTCCTCTGCCAATTGATGGTACCAATATGAAGCAGACAATAAATATTGCTTAGGCTTCACCACAGTGTCTAAAGCAGAGACAAGAAGAAATTTCTTCTCTCAGTGTATTGTGAATCTTCAGTACGGTTTTGCTGGGATTACTGCAAAATCTTAGACATTGAGCATATTCAAAGAAGAGATTGTGAATGTTTGATCATGAATGGAATCTAAGATATGGAGCTATTACCAACAAAGAGCACTGAGGTAAAAAAAAATGGCCATGAGCTTAATGAATGGTATGGTATGGGCCTCTGTTGCTCAGGGTCAACCATGGGTGTTCTGTCCTAGCTGTCTAAATATGTAAGCCTGGGCAGTACAATATGGAGAGCAAGCCATTGTCCATGTCGCAAGCTCGCCCTCTCCATACATCTGATGAACATAAAGGAACGGCAAAGACCGATACAGTTTGGCACCAGCAGCATTGCAGGAGTTGCCTGTCAAACTCAAAGTAGGACTGCCTTAGTTCAAAGTTCAAAGTAAAATTTATTATCAGAGGACATACAACACTGAGATGTTTTTTTCCCCACAGGCATATTTAGCAAATCTATAGAACACTGCCAGCTGGTGGTGTAGTGGCATCAGCGCTGGACTTCGGGGCGAGTGGTCCCAAGTTCGAAACCCACTGGCTCCCTTGCACGTTCTCCATCCACGCCTGGGTTGAGTATCGAGCTAGCAACTCGACCTCATAAAAAAACCTGGAGAGGGATGGGCTCCGCCAGGTTTCAGATGCCGGAGACACACCGTACAATGAGCAATCACCAAAAAGATCGGTGCAAAAAGCCTGTCATGACGGTGCCCCGACGACTCCACCAGGATGTAAGGGCGTGCACGCACACACGCATAGAACAGTAATTGTAAACAGAATCAATGAACAACAAACTGTGCAAATGCAAATATAAATAAATAATAATAAATAAAGAGTCCTTAAAGCAAGACCTTTAGTTATGGGAACACCAGAAATAGAATGAGTATGGTTATCCCCTTTTGTTCAAGAGCCTGATGGTTGAGGGGTAGTAACTGTTCCTGAACCTAATGCCATGAGTTCTGAAGCACTTGTAAGCTCTAGCTGATGGCAGCAGTGACAAAAGAGCATGGCCTGGTGGGGTGAGAATCTGTGATGACGGATGCTGCTTTTCTATGAAAATGTTTCATGTAGAGACTCCAGCTCCAGATTTTTCCTTCAAGGTTGACTTTGAAGCCCTCCCCATGAATGGGTTTAGCTGCAAGGTAGCTGAGGTTTGAGATCAGGGTTTTCCTTCTCCTAGATGAGTTACCGACCACGGCTGATGAGCCCCATCTGCTTGAAGCTTTAAGGCACCAGGAACCCACTTTTGCTCCTTCTGTCAGTAGGAACGGTTCCACCAGGTTTAGTAGCTAAGCCACACGTGAAGGCCAGGAGCTGGACAATTGTCAGAGGCTATTTGAGATGCACACCATTGGGAGCATTTAATAGGTAGCGGAAGTTTATCCCCATTGTCACCCCCGGCTATAACAACATTAATGAACCAGTGATATGAATGATAAGGTTACCATGTGGCCTACTCCATTTCCACTGCTTACGCCTTCCGCAAAATATACTCTCTATGGCAAAACAATTCACTTAATTACTTTAACTGCTTTCATGATATACTTTGCATGATTATATGGGTGAAATTCTTGCTGCTATCAAGTAATGCTGAACTCACATTTAAAAAACTTAAAAAGAGTCTCCAAATTAGTAATATTAAGCCTTCAGTTTTAGATGGAAGTCATGAGTGCCTGTAATTTAAAACTACACTTAGCCAAGTTGGGGCCTGTAAAGAGTAACAAGTGTCCTAGTCCATTTATTCTTTAACATGGTTTACTCCAAGAAGGAATGCTATACTGGATTAATTTCCTGCTGAGAAAAACAGTTTTCACATATTCAGCATGAGGCCTGTCATTTGAAAACAGGGATCCATAGAAATTTCTTCTCTCATAGGACAGTGTTCCTCAGAAACTCCCTGATCCAGAGCATTTGATATACCTAAGGTGGTGAGAGTTAAGTATTTGAAGGATCGAGTGATTGAGGAGAGGTGGTACTGACAAAGGGTTGAAGCCTGTATAAGTTAACCATAAATACAGGGCAAGCTTGAGAGGCCTGACTGCCAACTTCTGCTTCTGTTTTCTTATGTTTTTGTGTGGGATTTTTGGTCAGGACCTATAGAGGCCTAGTGTAAGCATCAAAAAGAGTGTATCATCTCCAAAATTACCGACACACCTTATCTCTAATAAAATCAGTAGATCCAACATTCTTTTTGTTCCTCTTCTTAGAGCAGAGATCTGAAGAGGAAGCCTAATCCCAAGGGGCTGCCAAAGAAAAAGAAGAGGAAGAGGAAAGATCGCTGCCCAAAATGTTGACTGCTTATTCCTTTCCATAGTTGCTGCCTGACCTGTTGAGCTCCTTCAGCATTTTGAATGCGTTGCCCTGAATATCCAGCACCTGTGTTAGAGGATGTTCACCCCAGCCCCACCCTTCAGAGAAAGTCACTAAGGGACAGCATGCTGATGAGAATGAGAAACAGACTTAGGCATAGACTATTGCTGTCGTCTGTAGTAGGAGCAGAAGGACAGGAAGAAAAGCTACTGCAGAAGATCAAACTTATAAGGCACAAGTGTAATAACTGACCTGGATAGCAGAAGATACACTGGTCAAGGATGGAATAATTAACCAGCAGAGATGTCAAAGGGCACAATCCCACACAATGTCATGTGTGAGTTCAATTGTGGCATGTTGAACCTATGGTAGGAACAGAAACATAGCTGAAGGTATTCAATTTTGGATTTTCAGGAAATAGGAGAATAAATTTCTAAAAGACAACTATTTATAAATACGGTCACCTCCAACAACATGCAAGAGACCACTCTGGAGCCAAGAAAAATTACTACATTCCAAACTAAGCCCAATTTTATCAGAAAAATATGCTGCAGTCCTATCATATACATCCAAAAACAGTATTTCCAGGCAAGCTTTACTTACATTTATTCTAACTTACGTTATCATACTGAGACATTCAGTTAAAGAAGTTATTTCAAAAATTAAAAATCATTCTACCGAAACTAAACTAAAGTCATACTACTTGGTATTACTGCACTCCTGTCAAAGCTCAATATATGATCACTGCCTGGATTCAGGTATGCCCAGTTAGGTTTCAGGTATGTCCAGTTAGGGTGAAGCCTTGTCCATAGGAAAGCCTACTTCTCAGAAGTTCTCAAAGTTATTATGATTGTGGTAAATGGATTTGGATCTCTGCAGATCATTTTGTGGAAAAAGCAACATGGAGCCTCTCATCCATTTCTGATAATAAATGGCCTGTACTAGCTCAGATTTCCCTACCACATGCTGATGCATATGATAATACAAAACTGAAAATGGAAATATTTCAAATCAACTCTGTTTGCAATTCATATCTTGCCTGTCTATCTCTGTTATCAATTATCTACCTGGGCATAACAGTCATAAAGCCAATAAAGATATGATTAATTGAACAAAACATTGCAAATGTGAAATGGCATTTGGATTATGGAGATTGATTACCTCAGGAAATAAAGTCCGGCAGATGGCTGAACTAAGATCCTATCCACCTTCTCCAAACAAATGTTCGCAATGCAGAGTTCATGCATTCTCTACGGTGGTCCCAGCCAATATTTTTCTGCAAGTAATATCACGTAAAGACATACTATCTGATTATTGTTTCAATGCGGTTGAAACAAATTGAAACTAACAGCCTTGCTCCTGCAAAATGAGAGCTACAATACTTAAACTTTGTCAAGGCATCTTAAACATGAGAAAGTCTGCAAATGCTAGAAATCCAAAGCAATGCACACAACATGCTGGAGGGACTCTGCAGGTCAGGCAGCATCTATGGAAAAGAATCAACAGTCAACATTTTGGGCTGAGGCTCTTCCTCAGTCCTGAAGAAGTGTTCCGACACAAAACGTCAGCTATTTATTCTTTTCAGTAGCTGCTGCCTGACCTGGTGAGTTCCTCCAGCATTTTGCGTCTGTTGCCCTAGAGGTATTTTGAAGTTTTAAAGATATATAAGGTCTACAGAACTCCTTTATATAAAAAAAATCAACCCTTTGTTCTATATTAAGAAACTGAGAAATTCAAGTTGACTGAAATATCATTACTTCAAAGTTTTGTGCTCATTAATCTGATAAATGTTATCATTAGCAATAATCAGATTTGGTAAAACCAGGTGTAAACGTTCTTCTACTCTTCAAGTATGGAACACCACAAACTTCAGCCTACACTGTTTGACATAAGTTTATATGAAGTATGAGTAAGAGTTGAAGCCATTCACTGTTTCAAGCCTGTTTTGATAAGATCATGCTTGGTCTTCCAAAATAATCCCTTATATATATCAGCTGTTTTGTGGCCCTCTGGATGTGGTTGCAAATATGTATTAATTTATGTTATTTTTTAATGAGAACATATCTCACATCCAAAATCAGAGAAGCAGTGAAGTAGACCAGTAATTGTAACTAATGCTCTAGATGTGAAAGTTTCATCAACAATATTAAGTGCAGTTGCACTTTGTTGAATTACTACACAAGGAACCATTGATCGAAACACATGAGCTCATATCCCAAAGTAGCAGCTGAGCAATTAAAATTCAAAGAATTTAATAAATATCAAATTATAAAAGAAGGCTCTAAACTTTGTAACAACAATCATAAAGCTACTCGTTTGCTGTGATAAACAAGAGAATATCTGCAGATGCTGGAAATCCAAACAAAATACTCAAAATGCTGGAGGAACTCAGCAGGCCAGGCAGCATCATTTTGTTCTACTTGTGCTGTTTCTTGTAAAATGTGTGTATAATTTATGTTTAAATTGTGATTTTTCTGTTGAATGCTGCCTACCTGTTGATGTGTGTAGTTGTAAGAAAACTTTTCATTGCATCCGTGCATACATGTTCCTGTGCATACAACAATAAACTCAACTATGACTAGAAAAACATACTTTCTTGCACAACTATCATTCAGGAAAGAAAATCTATTATCACTTCCTATACTAGCCTGTTTATGATTCCAGACACACCCATGCAGTTCAGTTTTAACTGCCTGCTCAGTTCAGATGTAATAAGCAATGATCTTTCAGTCCTGGGATTATCATAAATGTCCATCCCAAAAACCAACACGTCATCCTCATGCTAATGCTAAAATATTTGTAGATGACCTGATTCTGGCTCAATTTTTTTAAATGCTTAGACGACTTTCTGACTTAGGGAACGTTCAGTCATAATCTCACATATGATGAATGACTTTGCATTAAGCACCTACACAAAATGTCTGAACTTGGGGTTCATCTCATAGCGAGTGGGAGTAATAAGAACACTCTATTCTAATACTGTGTTAATCAATTCATCCACCCTTATAATCTGTGTTTCTTTGTTTGCCTAATCTCTTTCGTGCTTACCTTTTCTGATTTGTCTTGCAGCCTTTTGTTTGTTCCTGTACAGCATGGTAGAGTAGTGGTTAGCACATGCTTTACAGTACAGAGGACCTAGGTTCAATTCCTGCCACTGCTTGTACATTCTCCCTGTGACCTTGTGGACTTCCATCAGCTGTTCCAGTTTTCTCCCATAGTCCAGGATTAAATCGGGCGGTTGCTGGGTGGTGCAGTTTGAAGGGCCAGAAGGGCCTATTCCACATTGTATCTCAATAAATTAAACAAAAATAAATTCCATTCCAGTCCCCTTTACTGCCTTGGACCTCTTTGCCAAAAAAACAGAATTTTGTGTTACAATGAGAGCTTTCTGAATTATAATGCAGTTAACTCATGCACTCTAATATAATTTATTCAGAGGACTCTATCATGTTGGTAGCATTTTTATTTAATAAGTTCACATTTGTCTTAGAGTCTTCCTGATTGCATCTTCTGATAAGTCCTTTGAGATCCTTTGTGCCAAACAGCATTTTGGGAAGGGCATCAGTGGGTGTGATGCTTTGACTGAATTCTGATCTTCTGCCCTCACATGTTAAATGGCTGCTGTCTGTGCTGCAATGTAACCTAAAGATGAGGGGGCTGCCTTGCTTTTGTTTCTACAGTTGTTCTAACAGAATTGTGCACAATTTTCTTGGTGCATAGATAGTTTCCAATCACTGTGAAGTTAACATTGGACTTTTCTTGCATGCACTTCTGGTCGCACCATTACAGTAAGTATGTAGAGGCTTTGGGAACTATAGAAAAGAGGTTTACCAGGGAACTGTCTGTGGTAAACAATGTGTATACTTGTCTGGACATGCCCCTCTGCTGACTGCTCCTGTGTCTCCTCCCACAGACCCCGGTATAAAGGCGATTGGAGGCACTGCTCCTCCCTCAATCTCCAAGATGTCGTGGTCATGTTTGCAGCTAATAAAAGCCTATCTTTTGCCTCCCGTCTCCGAGAGTTATTGGTGGTGCACTACTGTCTGGATTAGAGCATACGGGCTATAGTGAAAGGCTGGATAAGTATCAGGGGCTGAGGGACACATGATAGAAATTTAAGCATGAATAAGCATGTATGTTAGACATTTAGAAACTTTTTCCCAGGGTAGAAACATCAAATACTGAAGGAAAGTGAGGGGAAAGAAGTTTAAATCAGGTATGCAGAGCAAGATTGCTTTTTACATAGAGAGTGAAACAGACTAGCAAGGGTAGTGGTGCTAGTTGTTGTGATAGTGATGTTTCAGAAGCTTCTGGACACATGAATATGCAGAAGCAGAGGGATGTCGATCACATACAGGCCAAAACTATTTAGTTTAATTTGGCATCATACGGATTGTGGACAAAACAACTTGTTCCTTGTTCCTATGTTCTATGATTGATGTCAGAGGTGGGTAAATTAATGGAAAGTATTCTTAGAAAGGCATATATAATTATCTGGATAAACAGGGTCTGATTAAGAATAGTCAGCATGAATTTGTACATGGAAGGTCATGTTTGACAAATCTTATTGTATTTTTTGAAGAGGCTATGAGGAAAGTTGACGAGGGTAAAGCAGTGGATGTTGTCTATATGGACTTCAGTAAGGCCTTTGACAAGGTTCTGCACAGAAGGTTAGTTAGGAAGGTTCAATCATTAGGTACTAATATTGAAGTAGTAAAATGGATTCAACAGTGGCTGGATGGGAGATGCCAGAGAGTAGTGGTGGATAACTGTTTGTCAGGTTGGAGACCAGTGACTAGTGGTGTGCCTCAAGGATCTGTACTGGGTCCAATGTTGTTTGTCATATACATTAATGATCTGGATGATGGGGTGGTAAGCTGGATTAGTAAGTATGCAGATGATACCAAGGTAGGTGGCGTTGTGGATAATGACGTAGGTTTTCAAAGCTTACAGAGAGATTTAGATCAGTTAGAAGAGTGGGCTGAATGATGGCAGATAGAGTTTAATGCTGATAAGTGTGAGGTGCTACATTTTGGTAGGAATAATCCAAATAGGACATACTTGGTAAATGGTAGGGCATTGAAGAATGCAGTAGAACAGAGTGATCTAGGAATAATGGTGCATAGTTCCCTGAAGGTGGAATCTCATGTGGATAGGGTGATGAAGAAAGCTTTTGGTATGCTGGCTTTTATAAATCAGAGCATTGAGTATAGGAGTTGGGATGTAATGTTAAAATTGTACAAGGCATAGGTAAGGCCGAATTTGGAGTATTGTGTACAGTTCTGGTCACCGAATTATAGGAAAGATATCAACAAAATAGAGAGAGTACAGAGAAGATTTACTAGAATGTTACCTGGATTTCAGCACCTAAGTTACAGGGAAAGGCTGAACAAGTTAGGTCTTTTTTCTTTGGAGTGTAGAAGGTTGAGGGGGGACTTGATACTGGTATTTAAAATAATGAGGGGGATAGATCGAGTTGACGCAGATAGGCTTTTTCCATTGAGAGTAGGAGAGATTCAAACAAGAGGACATGATTTGAGAGTTAGGGGACAAAATTTAAGGGTAACATGAGGGGGAATTTCTTTACTCAGAGAGTGGTAGCAGTGTGAAATGAGCTTCCAGTAGAAGTGGTAGAGGCAGGATCGGTATTATCATTTAAAGTAAAATTAGATAGGTATATGGACAGGAAAGGAATGGAGGATTATGGGCTGAGTGCAGGCCAGTAGGACTAGATGAGAGTAAGCGTTCAGCACGGACTAGAAGGGCCGAGATGGCCTGTTTCCATGCTGTAATTGTTATATATGGTTATATGGTTATATTCTCAGTGTTCCTTGACATTGCACATAAGCTTTTAGGCAATCTGCCATAGGCTGTCATAATATGGTTATTGATGATGATTGAGTAATAAATAAAGGTCAAGATGGTGAGGATAATGCTCCTTTTCTTCAAAATAGTGCACTGGGATCTTTCACATCAGCTGAAGCAGCAAGCAGGGCCTTGGTTTAGCAGCCCACCTGAAATTCAGACTTCCAGCTGCACACCACCCCTCATCAATGCATATGAATATCACTCTCATTTTCGTGTTGGTGAACCACAGTTTTCTGGCCTAGAGCTAAAGGTGCTATCAATTTAAGGATGGCAAACCATTGAGGGGAGTTATTGAAGAAAATGGCATATTTAGTGATGAGGAGGAGACTGAGATTTAAACTAACATCAGTAAGGTCAAGGTATTGATAAGACCATAAGATATAAGATCAGAATAAGGCCATTTGGCCTATCCAGGCTGCTCCGCTGTTTGGGTTTGGGTTTGGGTTTGGGTATTTGATGCTCCACCCTATTCCATGTGGAGATGGCAGTGTTTTTCTTACAAGGTCGAGCTGCGAGCTCGACAACAACCCGGCATGGATGGAGAGCGCGCTCAGGAGCGGTCTGTCACTGGATCGAACTTGGGAACCTCTGTTCTCGAGCCCGGCGCTGATCTCACTGCGCCACCAGCCAACCATTTCATCATGGCTATTCCAATTCCCCCTCTCTGTCCCAATCTCCTGGCTTCTCCCTGTATCCTTTTATGCACAGACCAATCAAGAATCTATCAATGTCTGCCTTAAATGTAAATAAAGATTTAGCCTCCGCACCTGCTTGTGGCAACAAATTCCACGGATTCACCACACTCTGGCTAAAGAAATTTCTCCTATTTCCATTCTAAAAGGATGCCCCTCTATTCTGAGGCTGTGTCCTTTGGTCTTAGACTTACTCAACATGGGAAACATCCTCTCCCCATCCATTCTATCAAGCCCTTTCAGTTTGATAGGTTTCAATGAGGTCACCCTTCGTTCTTCTAAATTCCAGTGAATACGATCCCTGAACCATCAAACACTCTTCATATGACAAGCCTTTCAATCCCGAATCATTTTTCTGTACCTGTTTTGAAATCTCTCCAATGTCAGCCCATCCTTTCTTCAGTTCCAAAACTGCCCACAACACTCCAAGTAAGGCCTTACCAGTGCTTTATAAAGCCTCAACGTTACATCTTGCTTTTATATTCTAGTCCTCTTGAAATGAATTTGCATTTGCCTTCCTCACCACCAACTCATATTGCAAATTTACTCTTAGGGAATCCTGCACAAGGGCTCCCAAGTCCCTTCACACCTCAGATGTTTGTATTTGCTCTCCATTTAGAAAACAATTTATCTTTTTATTTCTTATACCAAAGTATATGACCATACATTTCCTGACACTGTATTCCATCTGCCACTTCTTTGCCCATTCGCCTAATCTGTCTAAGTCCTTCTGTGGCCTCTCCACTTCTTCAGAACTACCTGCCGCTTCACTTATCTTTGTATCATCCACCAACTTTACCAGAAAACTATCAATTCCATTATCCAAGCCAATGACATATAATGTAAAAAGATGCAGCCCCAACACAGACCCCAGTGGAACACCACTGGTCACCGACAGCCAACCAGAAAAGGCTCCCTCTATTCCCATTCATTTCTTCTTGCCAATCAGCCATGTCTTTATCCATGCCAGTTTCTTTCCTGCAAAGGTATTGGCTCTTAACTTTTTAAGCAGCCTCATGTATGGCACCTTGTCAAAGGTCTTCTGAAAATCCAAGTACACAACATCCACTGATTCTCCTTTGTCTATTCTGCTTATTATCTCTTCAAAGAATCTCAACAGATTTGTCAGACAAGATTTTCCCTTGAGGAAATCATGCTGACTATAACCTATTTTATCATGTGCCTCCAAGCACCCCAAAATCACATCCTTAACAACTGACTCCAATATCTTCCCATACATTGAGGTCAGACTAACTGGCATATAATTTCCTTTCTTCAGCCTCTCTCCCTTCTTAAAGAGTGAAGTGACATTTGCAATCTTCCATTCCTCCAGAACCATGCCAGAATCAATTGATTTTTGAAAGGTCATTACTAATGCCTCCACAATCTCTAGAACCCTGGCATGTACAGCATCTGGTCCAAGTGACTTATCTACCTTTCAAATGTTAAGATTCCCAAGAACCTTCTCCTAGTAATGGCGACTTCACACATTTCTGTCCCCCTGACATTCTCTAACTTCGGGAATACTGCTGGTGTCTTCCATAGTGAAAACAAATATAACATATTTTGTTCATCCACCATTTCCTTGTCCTTCATTACTACCTCTCCAGCATCATTTTCCAACGGTCCACCTCACATCCCTTTTACACTTTATATATCTGAAGAAACTTTTAGTATCCTCTTTGATATTATTGGCTAGCTTACCTTTGTGATCCATCTTTTCCTTCTTAAGACTTCTTTGGTTTCCTCCTGTTGTTTTTTTTAAAAACTTCCCAAACCTCCAACTTCACACTAATTTTTGCTCCATTATATACCTGCTCTTTGGCTTTTTTGTTGGCTTTGAATTCTCTTGTCTACCACGGTTGTGTTATCTTGCCTTTAAGAATATTTCTTCCTCTTTGTGATCCGTATATCCTGCGCCTCCTGAATAGCTTCCAGAAATTCCAGCCATTGTTGCTCTGCTGTCATCCCTGCCAGTGGTTTTTTTCTAACCTTTTGTAGCTAACTCCTCTTTCTTGCCTCTGTAATTCCCTATATTCCACTGTGATATATCTAACTTTAGCTACTCCTTCTGAAATTGCAGGGTGAATTGTATCATATTATGATCACTTTCCTCCAAAAGTTCCTTTATCCTAAGCTCTCTAATCAATTCCAGCTCATTGCTCAATGCCTAATCCAGAATATCTGATCCCTCGTGAGCTCAGCCATGAGCTGCTCTAGAAAACCATCTCGTAGGCATTCTCCCCTCTTGGGATCCAGCACCAACTTCATGTTCCCAACCTATCTGCATATTGAAAACCCCCATGGCTATTGGCACATCGCCCTTTTGGCATGCACTTTCTATCTCCCGTTGTAATTTGTAGACCACATCCTTACTGCTATTTGGCGGCCTGTACGCAACACCAATCAGGGTTTCGTTACCTTTGCAGTTTCTTAGCTCTATCCACATTGATTCAACACCTTCCGAACCTATGTCTCCTCTTTCTAATGATTTAATTTCATTTTTAAATCAACGAGCCGTACCACTGCCCTTGCTTCCCCCCTCTGCCCCAACACTCTCACTCTCTCTCCCTCTCTCCCTCTCTCTCCCTCCCTCCCTAACAAGGGACAGAGCGATGAGCCAATTTCACAGCGGAGGGGTGACTAAAAGCCGCTGATATGGTGTTATAGTCTGCCATGCCACCTTTTTATTCCAAGATTCTCCAACTCAAGAACTGACAGCAAACCCTCCTCACCAGAAAGAGAGAGAGCGTGTGATCTCTCAACCATGGAGACCTCCATCCACACACCCGCCACAGCAAAATCCTGATTTTCTTTCTCCTGCGACTTCCCAGTTGACAACACCAGCCTGGAATCGGTCGTCCATAGGGCCGTACCCCAAGAAGCCATCTACCAAGCCACACCTGGGGAATGTTGGAAAACAGCCAGGTAATGAACACCGGAAGCGGGAAATCATCTGCTGTGAAAAAAGGGCAGTTTTAAGTGCTATTGCTGATAAGGCACCCCCAATAGGACCCCATCCAACTTGAAAAGATATTAAAGGGTGGAATTTAAGCTTTCTGCTGATGAGCTCGAAGAGGCAGCCACTTGGCGCCATCTTAAACAATATTCTAGAAACAAAAAATAAACATTAAGATCTAGTAAAATAAAGAAAATAAGACAAGCTACTACTTCTGGCATATGGATTTTCCATCAAGGTCTGCGACCCCATTCATTAGAATAGGATTGTGTTACATTTGCCAGCTATCCATGGCTTCAAACTGCATCAGAGAGACAACATTTACAGAGGGCACCAGTGCAGATTCCATGACTCCTTCGTTTTCTGTCCCAAGCAGTTATCGCAGAGTGGAAGAGATGTACTGGCCTGCTGGCTGCTGGTACCTATGTAATTATCTGAGACTGCATGTCTGATCATTATTAATACACAGTGAACATTCAACACCAATAGAACCATTTGTTTTATTTGCAGTTTTTAATGAATTCTGCATTCTTCCCATTAGAATATTGCCAAAAGGCCCCAATTTTTATCCATCTGCCAGGTTCTTTTTTCCATTGCAGGAAATACATATTGATTCTTGCACTGCATATGAACCCATCGATACATATATATTGACAGCTAGGGGAACAATGCACATCTGGCAATGCTCCTCTCCTTGACAAGAACTTGCACCTGGATAGAGAGGGGAAAATAAGACAGTCGGCTTTCAATTACTGGCCTAACCAGAGAAGGCCTTTAGTGATGAATGCTGCCTTAGCTGAACAAAAGAGCACAAGATAAAGAGTATGTCCCTCAAGCCTGCCCTGCTGCTCAGCATGATCTTGCCTCAGCAACACTCCTCTGTCAGCTCCCATAACTGTCAATTCTAGCCTCAGTACACCAAGTGGCCACTTTATTAGGTATACCTGTACACCAGTCCTTTAATGCATCTATCTAATCAGCCAATCAGTGGCAGCATGTCAATGCATTAGGGCATGCAGAGATGGTTGACAGTTTCAGTTGTGGTTCAAACTAAACATCAGAATGGGGAAGGAATGTGATCTAAGTGACTGATGGTTGAATAACTCTTGGTGCCAGGCAGGGTGGCTTGAGGAAACTACTCAGAAACTAGGATTTTCGTAGACAACAGTCTCCAGAGTTTACAGAAAATGGTGTGAAAAACAAACAACATCCTGTGAGTGGCAGTTGTGTAGGCGAAAATGCCTTGTGATGTAAGAGCTCAGAGGAGAATGGCCAAACTGGTTCAAGCTGACAGGAAGGCGACAGTAATTCAAATAATCACGCATTACAACAGTGTTGTGCTTCAGAGCATCTCTGAATGCACAACACATTTAACCTTGAAGCGTATGGGCTACAGCCGCAGAAGACGATGAACAGCGGCCAGTTCATTAGGATATAGTTAAGTGGCCACTGAGCGCATATCTAATGATCTGACTTCCACCATCCTCATGGTCAGAGAACTGCAGAGATTCACTTCACTTTCAAAAAAGAACTGGTAATTGGTTTATTACTGTCATATGCACCAACGTACAGTAAAAAAAACATACAGATCATTTTACTTTCTCAATACATCAAGGTCGTACAAGGGAAAAGCAATAAAAAAATATAGAATATAAAGTTAAAATTTCAGTAAGTACAGTGCAGTCAGATAGTAGGTACAAGAGCATAGTGAGGTAGATTGCATGGTCAGAAGTCCATATTTTTGTACAAATGGTCCAATCAATAGTCTTATAACAGAAGCTGCCCTTGACTATAGCGGTCTATAATTTCATACTTTCATATCTTCTGCCTGAGGGAGGGGGTAGAAGAGAGAAAGGCCGGGCCAGAAGGGGATTCTGGTTATGTTAGTTACACTTTCTTGAAGTAGGTAGAAGCGCAAACAGAGTCCATGGAGAGCAGGCTGACTTTCAGGGCAGGCTGAGCTGTGCCTACAACTCTGCCAGCTTAGGCAGAGCCATTGCCATACCAAGACGCGATGCATCTGGATAGGATGCTTTCTATTCGTGAGAGCCAAAAGGGACATGTCAAATTTCCTCAGTCTTCAGAGGAAGTAAAGACATTGGCGAGCTTCCTCAGCCAGGGCAACAATTTGATTGAATCACAACAAGCTGTTGATGATTTTATACTGCAGGAACTTCAAGCCCTCAATCTTCTCAACCTCGGCACTATTGATAAAAACAGAAGTATGTGTAACCTTCCTGAATTCAATGGCCAGATCTTTTGTCTTGCTGACATCGAGGCAAGAGCCGTTGCCATGACACCATGCCACCAGGCTCTCTGTCTCCTTCCGGTAGTCCGGATCATTATTGTTTGAGATTGGGCCTGCTATTGTGGTGTCACCTGAAAACTCATGGCTGGATTAGGGCGGAATCTGGCCACACAGCCATGAGTGTACAGGGAATAAAGGAGCAGGCTGTGGGCACAGCCTTATGGGAAAGCTGCATTCAGGAAAATCATTGCTGCCACTACCATCACTGATTGCAGTGAGCTGGCCAGAAAGTCAAGGATCCAGTTGCAAAAGGAGTAGTTGAAGTTTAGGAGCTCAGAGATTAGTTTGTTTAGAATGGTGGTATTGAAGTCAGAGCTGCAGGCAATCAATAGAAGTCCAACATAAGTTATCTTTGTTATCCAGTTGCTACAGAGATGATTGTAGGGCCCGGGTGAAGGAGTCATGGACATGTTTCAGTGTAGGAGAATTCAGTGTCGGGTTGACGTTGCCTGAGAGGCTGGAATTGATGTGTGCCACGATCAGTCCAACAAAATTCTTCATGATGGTGGATATTACCCACTAGGCAATAGTTATTAAGACCAAAAGGCACAGGAGCAGAAGTAGGCCAATCAACCCATCAAGTCAGCACCATTCCATCATGACTGATTCATTATCCCTCTCAACCCCACTATCGGTAACCTTTGTTACTCTGACTAATCAAGAAACTATCATCCTCTGCTTTACATATATCCAATGACATGGCTTCCACAGCCATCTGTGGCAATGAATTAAACAGATTCACCATCATTTGGCTAAAGGAATTCCTCCCCATCTCTGTTCTAAATGGACATCCTTCTGTTATGAGCCTGTGCCCTCTGGTACTAGACTCCCTCACTATCAGAAACATCATCTCCACATTCACTATATCTAGGCCTTTCAATATTCAATAGGTTTCAATGCGACTCCCCCTCATTCTTCTAAATGCCAGCAAGTATATAACCTGAGTTTTCAAACGTTCCTCATACATTAATCCTTTCATTCACAGAATCGTTCTCATGAACCTCCTCTGCACCCTCTCCAATACCAGCACATCTTTACTCAGATAAGGGGTCCAAAACTGCTCATGATACTCCAACTGTGGTCTCACTAATGCCTCATAAAGTCTCAGGATTACATCCTTGCTTTTATATTCTAGTCCTGCTATTTTTTGTAACTCCAAAAAGCTAATTGGAAGAAAAGCACAGGAGCCCAGGAAAACGTATACTCTTACTTTTTATCTTAGTGCAACGAGCACTTACAACGTAGTGGTTTAATGACGTATGTCATTCTCATACTTTTTACATAATGGATTATGTAAACAACAAAGAATGATTAATCAAACAATATATTAGCAATATTACCCAAATATTACTGAAATATTAAATACACAACACTCCTCACGGCTTAGCTATAGACTTCAACTCAACATAGAATGCATCTCAACTATATCCATAGCTTAGTAAGTTTTATATTGTCCCTCTCAGGCCTAAACATTTAATCACTGTTGAGGCTTTCTTTCTCGTGTAGAATGATGTCTTTCCTGACAAAGGGGATCATTTTGTTTAGCAGATGAGATTTTTGGCCAGATGATAAGACATAGGAGCAGAATTAGGCCATTCAGCCCATCGAGTCTCTCTGCCATTCCATCGTGGCTGATCCTGGATCCCACTTAACCCCACTGTGAATCAATCTCAGGTTCTAGTGCTTCCTTCATGGTGTTTGCAGCAGTTGACTCTGGGACTGCAGGAAGTGTTTCTGGCAATTCTGGACACCTCTCCTCCAACAATTAACTATGTTCTCCTCAATTGATTGATGTGTCATCTCCAGATAACGTGAGATGTGATCTCCACTGTGTAGGAGAATGGTTCATTTCCGTACTTAATCTTTCCAAGTACCCATTACCTCTGTAAACCCTCGCCAGGATTGCTTGTCCAGAAAGATCAGACCTCCTTGTTTGAAGAACCCTCAATTTGTCTCAGCTGTTCGTCCTGCATACTCCATTTGAGAATGGGTTTGACGATATACAAGCTTGAGTGCAAGGAACAGCTGAGGAACCGCATAGCTGGTGAGTTGTTGCTTTGGAGTGTGTTGCATTGTGATATGCAAGAAGGAGATTGACGAGCTTCTGATTCAGTGTCGGTATAGAGTGTTCTGTTGACATTGCTTATAATGCATTCCTTAGACTCTCAATAAACCTTTCCGTCAAGCTTCTTGTAGCTAGGAGGTTCATTCTTCAGGGTTCTCTTCTGTTTTTGTGGATGTCAGCCAAGAGGAAAACTGTCGGGTTGTATGCTGTATAAATTCTCTGACATTAAAATGTAACTGTTTGGGTTTAAAAGAATAAAAAGAGACCTCACTTGAATGTATAAAATTCTTAGAGAGCTTGGCAAGGGGGATACAGAGCAGATCGTTCCCTTGGTTCAGGGATGTAGAAGCTCTGGCCAAAGCAACGGTAGGCCATTTATAGCTGGAATTAGGGAAATTTCTTCATTGAAAGAATGGCTAATAAATATTTAGGTCAATGGATCAGTGATATAGAGATAAAGCAGTTAAAATATATCAGCCATGATTTTGCAGAGTTGAGATGATCCATCTACTTACATTCTTATGTCTCTATATTTGTCTAGTTGTTTGTAAACAGAAAAATTAATACAGATTAATGAATTATATTATCTTTAAGACAAAAACATACTTTTGATCTTGTAGTCATGCTCAGAAACAAACAATGAGGAATGTCTTACAGTTGTTTCCAAATAGAGGAAGTGACTTGAGATTCTGATCTGATTTTCAATGAAGTCTCTCAGTGTACTCAGCCAAAAGTGAATATTGGAAAGTAGACTAAAGTCAATTGAGAATGTGTAGGGAAACTGCTGAGTCTTGGAAGTTACTGAGACTCGCCAACCCAAGACAAACCCTGCGATTAGAAGTGGTCCTCTGCAATGGCAACTTTTGTAATCACACTCATTATGGACATGGTTAGCCTGTGACCATGCTACAAAGTTTATAATGCCTGATCAAGGATGCTGGAATTCTTCTAACCCAGAAGACTTCTTCTTTTTTGTTTACTCAGATCAGAACACAATTCCCATCTTGGGTTCAAGCTACTGACTATTTAGTGTGATCTGACAAGTTAATTGAGTCTTTCAGGACACTGGATTTTCATGGATAACCAAAGAGGCAGACAGAAAGAAATCTCTCCTAAACCCAACATCAACCCCAGCCTCAAAGATTACGGCCCTGTAACACTCACGTCCACTGTGATGAAGTGCTTTGAGAGGTTGATGATGAACCACATCAACTTCTGCCTGAGGAGTGACTTGGATCTGCTCCCATTTGCCTACAATCACAACAGGTCCACAGTAGAAGCTATTGCATTGGCTTTTCACTCAACCCAGGAACATCTGGACAGTAAAGATTACATACATCAAGGTACTCTTCATTGACTACAGCTCTGCACTCAATATCCGTTCAAAACGAATCAACAAGCTCCAAGTCCTTGGCCTCAATACCTCCTTGTGCAACTGGATCCTCATTTTTGTCACTTCCAGTCAGATCAGATTGGCGGCATCCCCTCCAACATCAGCACATGTGCACCAACAGGCCAGGTGCTTAGTCCACAGTCTCTTTTCAGTGTTGCCATCAGCAAGGAGGTGCAGGAGCCTCAAGTCCCACACTACCTAGTTCAGGAACGGTAATTACCCTTCAACCATCAGGCTCTTTAACCAGAGGGGATGACTTCACTCGCCTTCACATGCCCCATCACTGAACTATTCCCACAACCTATGGACCATTTTCAAAGACTCTTCATCTCATGTTCTTGCTATTTATTACTTATTTATATATTATTATTTTGTTTCTTTCCTTCGTGTATTTGCATTTTGTTGTCTTTTTCACATTGGTTGCTCGTTGGTCTTGTGTGTGTCTTTTTCATTGATGGTATTGTGCATTGTTTGTATTTACTGTGAGCGCCTGCAAGAAAATTAATTTCAGGGTAGGATATGGTGTCATATACTATATGTTCTTTGATAATAAATTTGCCTTGAACTTTAAACATTGAGCACTATCCTCCTTCATAATAGCCAGATTTAGTGGAAGAGGTCATCACATTGTTGGTGAATGCTGCTTCAGAGATGCTATGGTTATTAACCCCACCATTTTCAGTTTCTTTGAGAATCTGAACACCCACAAGAGAAAGGCAGTGCTTATGAAAGCTATGGGTGGGTTTTGGATCCAAGAGCTGTGAAGTGGGATTAAACTGAAGTCTGTATACAAAGGGCCAAATACTCTCTATAACTACAGTTTAATGATAGGATTCTATGGAAGTAATCCATACCAGGTAACTGTGAGGAACTTGGTAATAGGAATCCTATAATATGGTAATCTTGATTTGAAGGCAAATGTGAATATTCAGCAGCCTGGCTGCAGAAATTTAAGAAAAAGCAAAGCATTAAAGTTTTAAAGATTTGTGGTAATAAAGCAGATCATGAAGCTGCAGCGAAATTAATTGATGACTTTGTCAAGATCATTGGTAAGGAAAATCTAACATGCTGAATGGCTGTATCAATACATGTGTGTTATGAACTAGTGTAAGACAAAGACCACTTATCTCTGGCACATAAATTCAAAGTCAAAATGATTGGGATGTCACACAACCACTGACTGTCCACTTGAACAGCTGCGGTAGTGATGGTTCAATGTACACATTATTGTTTCATGTACAAAATTATTTAAAATATTATATAAAACTACCTTCAGGGTATATGTATAATCTGTATATGTAAAGTAACTGGAATTTTGTTTAGACTTAGGTCCCATCCATAAGATATTTCATCATGTAGTTGCAATTATTATAAAATATGAAAAAATATGAAATCTAAATGACTTCCGACCCCAAGTAGTTTTGGATGAGGGGTGCTTAGCAGCTAATTATTTTTCCATGGCCTCTGAATGAATGTGTATTAATTAGCTTTAAAACACAATAATTTCCTCACAGTTGTCTCCAGTTCAAGCTGTGCTGCCATGGACACCAAGCAAAGGCAGTAGATTCCCATCAGATTAACTCGAGGAGCAGTCATCCCAGCCACAGTAGCCAGCTGAATGAGCTTGAGTTACAAAAGTGGAGGCCTAGCACCCTCTTGGCCAAGGAGAATGCGAGGCACAAGAAAGCAATTAAGAATATAATGTAAAACATGAACCATTCCTTTTACAAATACATTGCAGGAAATGTAAAACAAAGGAATCAAATGAAACTCTAAGTAATGTTGGAATCTTATCTCATCCCACATGATAATCCCTTTCGGGATACTAGCCTAATCTTTAAGCAGGTGGAAGAGTAAATGCGGTGCCCTGGTACTTTCATCTGACATTCACTGGAATTTTTCCAAACTGGAATATTTTCCCTTAGAAGTACAGGTATTGTAGAGGAAAATGGGCAACAAGGAAATGGCTATGATAATTTATTCATCTCTTTAACTGTCATGACATGATATGACTAATGTCCAATCTCGACAATGGCGCTTAATGGATATGAGATTAGATCATATTGTATGACTAACCCAACACTGAAATCAAGCAACAGAACACTGTCTTGATAACCTATTCATTTGTTAGTCACTGCCTGGAGCCTCTGCTCACTATACTGTTTATTGGCTACTCGTTTTTATTAGAAATTAATATTACAAATGCCGGCTCTGCTTAAAGCGGCTCTACAATACAAGCTCTTGTGCAAGTCTCAATGTGAAGCAGAACCAAGTTTAAAATCAAGGATATATCATGTCAATCTCCAAATTGGATGCTTTAGTCTGAGATGAGACGTTGCCCAGTTGATATTCGGCACTCTATGAAACGGACAGCACATTCCAGGTCCTGCACTTGCATTGTTAAATACAGGGATTTGGAAGTTGAGGTCAACAATCCTTGCTCCCACACATGATGCGTCACTGCAATCTTCACAGATGTAATTAGCTCAGAACCAGAGATGTGATGAACTTCAACTTTTAAACTTTATTTTTGCAGTGAGCATCACTGAAAATTATAAGCATCTCTGAATGAGATCGAACTACGTAAGTCAGCGAAAGCATATTAGGCTCTAATTACTGCTGAACAACTTCTAGAACCTTCATAAAACTGATTTGTTATGAATACTAATTTTATTGCCTATACATAATTTAAAAATGGCTTTATAATAAATGTTCTGTTAAATTTTTGTTTTTTTTTGTCATCTTCTTCCTAATCCCATATATGTCTTTCAGCCCTTATAGAACCATATAGAAAAACATAGAAAACCCACAGCACAATACAGGCCCTTTGGCCCACAAAGTTGTGCCAAACATGTCCCTACCTTAGAAATAACTAGGCTTACCCATAGCCCTCTGTTTTTCTAAGCTCCATGTACCTATCCAGGAGTCTCTTAAAAGACCCTATCGTATCTGCCTCCACCACCGTTGCCGGCAGCCCATTCCACACACTTACCACTCTCTGAGTAAAAAAACTTACCCCTGACATCTCCTCTGTACCTGCTCCCCAGCACCCTAAACCTGTGTCCTCTTCTAGCAACCATTTCAGCCCTGGGAAAAAACTTCTGACTATCCACACAATCAATGCCCCTCATCATCTTATACACCTCTATCACGTCACCTCTCATCCTCTGTCGCTCCAAGGAGAAAAGGCCAAGTTCACTCAACCTGTTCTCATAAGTATTGCCCCCCCAATCCAGGCAACATCCTTGTAATTCTCCTCTGCACCCTTTCTATTGGAAAATATTTTAAAAGTTCAATAAAAGAATGTTTTTTCTTCTTCCTTGCTTGCTGTCCATACAACTTTTTTCAGTCAGGTTAGTAGAGCAATCTTCTTTCTGACCTACTTTTGCGAGATGCCACAGGTCTAATATCAAAACAATTAATTCTAAGTCATGGGAGGAAAAGAAAATCCCTGCTGCAAAGCTCACTCAATGCATATGTTTCTTCAAGGTCAGTAGTGAGCATTGTCCCTCCAGCATTGACCAGAAAATCTAAGCCATTGGTCTTGATACTTATGTTGGGTCTCACTGTAAAATGGCATGTGCATTTCAGTGGCATGAATATCAGATAGGTATCTCCTTGACAAGTTTCTTTTCCATGCAATGAAATATTTTCCAGGTGAAAACTTAGCTTCGCTTAAAACCGCTGGTTTATTCTGGAAAAGTATTTGCTCGCCATTAGCATCCATTGGAATTCTATAGGTTTTTCGTAGCTTTAATCTCATCCATCACTGGAACTGCAAGTGTCTCACTGAAGTGAACATACTTTGCTGTTCCCTTGCTTTTTACAGCTCATTTTTATATTTCTCATTGGATTATTTTCATCCCAAAAGTGGACCCTCATGCCTCGATCCCTTTTTGCTGAACTGTGAAATTTTCCCAAAGGTGGGACTAACTTTCTTATTAGCAACAGTTTAACCCTTTTCCATTAATCCATGCAACACACACAAAATGCTGGAGGAGCGCAACAGGTTAGGCAGCATCTATAGAAAAAAGTACAGTTGACTTTTCAGCCTGACACCCTGTGACAGCACTAGAGAAAAAAAGACAAGGAGTAGACTTAAAAGGTTGGGAGGGATGGGGGTGAGAGAGAAATGCAAGATGATAGGTGAAGATTTAAAAGATGCTTCCTGGCCTGCTGAGTTCCTCCAGTATTTTGTATGTGTTGCTTAGATTTCCAGCATCTCTAGATTTTCTCTTGTTTGCCCATTAATCCATTTTTTTGTCAGCCATGACCAAACAACCCATTTACTGTAAACTATGCATTAATTATTCAAAAGTTTACCATTGCTTGCTTAACGTCATTTTTGAAACAGCAAGTTCTGTCAGGAGTGAAGCATTATTTGAAGAGGCGAGTGAGAGAGCAACATCTTGCAAGGCGGAAGCCATTCAAAAACAGTCAGTCTCGTCAGGAGTGTGTCTTATTTGAATCAATAAAAAGAAAGAAGGTATAAACTGAGCACTCATTGTTGGAGCAGCCTTTGTTGGAGCGGGTCAGTATTAGAGAAGACGGGCTTTGGCTTAACAACCTTGGGAGAGAATACACGTAGGCTAAATGTGGTGCGTCTTTTGGAGTCACTTAGTTGATTATAGAATTGAAGCTTTAGAGGTTAGACCCAAATGTATAGCAAGGGTAGGGAGGATGGTAGGTAATGCTCTTTCTGTAGGATGTGGGAGAGCAGAGTATCTAAAAGTTTCCCTGATGACAATATCTACAAGAATTGCACCCAGCTTCAGCAAGACTGACAAGCTCAAGGAACTGGAACTGGAGCTGGAGCTGGAGGTGCTCAGGACCACCCCAGAAGATGATAACCTCATAGATGAGACTTTTACTGAGTCGGTCACACCCAGAGTGCAGACTTTAGATAGAAGATGGGTGACCACCAGGAGAAGTAAGGAGAGTAGGCAATCAGTGTAGGGTTCCCCTCAGCAACAAATACACCCCATTGGATACTGCTGTTAGGATGACCTATCAGGGCACACCAGCCAGGCCAGTGGCACTGTGGCCAGCTCTGAAGTGCAGCAGGGAATGGTAAATTCAGGTAGTGCAATAATGACAGGAGACTCAGTTGTCAGGGGGATGAACGAGAGAATCTGCCGCTGTGAAAAAGACTCCAGGAAGGTGCAAGGGTCAAGGGTGTCTCAGAGCAGCTACAGAATATTCTCAAGGTGAGCAGCCAGAGGTCACAGTGCACACTGGCACCAATGACATACTGTAGGTAGAAAAGAGGAAGACATCCTGTGTAGTGAGTATAGAGAGTTAGGGAAGAGGTTGAAGAGCAAGACCTCCAAGGTAGTAATCTATGGATTACTCCCAGAACCGCGTACTATTCAGGGCAGGAAGAGGATGATAGTAGAGATGAGTGAGTGTCTGAGGATCTGATGTAGGGGCAAGGTTTCTGATTTCTGGATCATTGGCATCTCTTCTGGGTATGACTTACACAATATGGACAAGTTACACCTGAACCCAGCAGAGACCAACATCCATGCAGAGAGGCTTGTGAGAGCTTTTGAGGAGGATTGAGACTAATTTGGCAGGGGGATGGGAACCGAAGTGCTAGGACTGAAGATGGGAAGTTCATATACCAGTAGATGCAATGTGTAGTGAGACTGTGAGGGAAGACGGGAGATGATAGGACAAAATTGCAGACAGTGGAATGAGTTGAAGTGTAACGTGGGGCAAAATCAAGAAGGGTGATGAGCACTTGACTGAACGTGTTCTATTTGAATGCATGCAGTACACTGAACAAGGTAGAAGGAATTGTAGCACAGTCAGAAGTCAGCAAGTATGACATTGTGGGTATCACTGAGTCATGGCTGAAAGAAGATCATAGCGGGCAGCTATGATTCAAGGATACACATTATATTAAAAGTCAAAGCTAATGTAAGAACAAAAGGGAGAGCATACAACAAAGCAAAAATTAGTGGGAAGACAGAGGATTGGGAAGCTTTTAAAACCCTACAGAGAGCAACTGGAAATATCATTAGAAGTATCAATTATATCAAGAGCAGGAGTGTGATGCTGAGGTTTAATAAGGCACTGGTGAGGCCTCAGCTTGAGTATTGAGTATTTTGGGCTCCTCATCTAAGAAAAGATGTGCTGGCATTGGAGAAGGTTCAGAGGACGTTCACAAGAATGATTCCAGGAATGAAACGGTTATCAAATGAGGAACGTCTGATAGCTCTGGGACTGTACTTGCTGGAATTTAGAAGGATGAGAGGGGATCGTATGGAAACATTTCAATTGTTTGCTGCATTTAAGGCAGACCTTGATAGGTTCACGATTGGAGGCAATATCAAAGGTTATGAGGAGAAGGCTGTGGAGTGGGGCTGAGGAGGGAAACGTATCAGCCATGAATGCATGACACAGCAGATTTGATGGGCCAAATGGTCTAATTCTGCTCCTTTATCTTCTGGTCTATGTGAAGGGACAGGAAGTTAGTCAGAGGGTGTGGGGTAGCTCAGTTAGAAAGAGGTGATATGGAATTGTAATTTGTTGATTCCCTGTTTTTTTAGATTTAATAAACTGTAACGGTAAAAAGTGTTGCAATGAGCAACTGAGGCAAACCCAAGTGCAGGACACAGGCATAGAGATTGAGTTTGGATGTTTACATGGGCGTAAACGCCGAACAGCAAGCAGAAAGGATCTTGACATGGAGCTTTGATACAGAGCCTTGACTCAGAAACTTGATGCGGAACCTTGACTCAGAAACGAAGTCTCATAGGTAGCTTGAAACTGGAGCTAAACTTAGAACAAACAGTCCTAAGCGATCAGGAAACTTAGTTTATTCACAGGAAAAGGACCAATGAACTGGCAACTAGTGGTTGTGACATAGAGGTTCTTATACTGAGTCTTTGATGGAAACTAGGTGTGCCATCATTCAAGAGAATTGGAAGCAATTTGGGAAATTAACAATCGGAATCATGGCATAATCAAAGAAAGTTAGGAGCATGATAGGAAATTAACAATTGGGACCATGACAATACCCCACTCCCCTCAACAGGAGCCTCCAGACAATCCACAAGGTTTGCCCAGATGGTCCCAATGAAAATCACAGATGAGGGAAGGGTCCAAGATGAAGGAGAGGAGTGGGGAATCCAGGAACATTCCTTGGCGGTGCACATCCAGTAATCGCCGGATGGTGTACGCTGGGGGGTCGTCAGTGACCCGGGCAGGTGGAGGGGGTTCAGCAGGAGGGCACAAAGGGCTGACAGATACTGGCTTCAATACGTAAATGTGGAACGTAGGATGGATATGCATTGATTTGGGTAGTTTGAGTTGGACCGCCGAGGGGTTGATAATACTCTCAGTCTCAAATGGTTCCCTTCCACCCAGGCCGATAATCAGGTGCAGGAATCTGATGGCGATCAGTAATCCTCTGGTTGTGGTCGGCTGAACAGAGCAGGGCTGCACGCGTGTCTTTCCAGATCTTGCGGCACCGGCGGAGATGGGCCTGAACAAAAGGCTCAGCAATGTCCTCTTCATGAGCAGAGAACAGAGGGGCTTGGTAACCGAGGGAGCATTCAAAGGGAGACATTCCAGTGGTGGCGCTGACCAGGGAGTTGTGGGTGTACTCTACCCAAGCGAGATGGCTGCTCCAGGCAGATGGGTTGCTGTGGTTACGCAGCACAGTGTTGCTTCCAAATTCTGGTTAGCTCGCTCTGTTTGCCCATTTGTCTGCGGATGAAAGCCAGAGGAAAGATTTACTAAGGCTCCAACAGCTTGACAAAAAGATCTCCAAACATGAGAGATGAATTGGGTGCCCCGGTCAGAAATAATGTCCGAGGGAATCCCGTGAAGGCAGAAGATGTGATGGTCGAGAAGGTCATCTGTTTCACGAGCTGTAGGGAGTTTGGGAAGGGCTGCAATGTGCACAGCTTTGGAGAAGCGGTCCACCACAGTGTGTACAGCAGTGTTCCCATGTGAAGGGGGTAGTCCCGTAACAAAGTCCAGTGCTATGTGAGCCAAGGATGGCTATGAACAGGTAGGGGATGAAGCAATCCAGCAGGTGGTTGGCGGGAGGCTCTTCCACGGGCACAAACAGAACAGGCAGAGACAAAGGAACGGGTGTCAGTGTCCATGGAGGGCCGCCAGAAATGTCTCTTCAGGAGGGACAGAGTCCGATCAATCCCAGGATGGCAGGCGAAACAAGACCTGGGCCTCCACTGGAGAACTTGAGATTAAACAGAGTCGGGCACAAAGAGGTGATTGGAGGGTCCATTGCCTGGGTCTGGCTGAGTCCGTTGAGCCTCTTTGACTATGGCCTCAATCTCCCAGGTGAGGGCATCCACTACACAGGATGGTGGAAGGATGGTCTCAGAGTTGGGAAGGCCCTCCTTGGAAATGTATTGACGGGACAGTGCATCGGGCTTCCTGTTCTTGGACCACGAACAATAGGTGAGTAAATCTGAACCGACCAAGAAATAATGTCCAACGGGCCTGGCGGGAATTCAGGCGTTTGGTGGTTTGAATCTATGAGAGGCTGCTGTGATTGGTCCAGACGATAAATGGATATTCTGCTCCCTCCAGCCAGTGCCTCCACTCCTCCAAAGCAAGTTTGACTGCCAGCAACTCCCGGTTCCCTGTTTTCGTTCAGCAGGGGACAGCCAGCGAGAAAAGAAGGCACAGGGATGAAATTGTTGGTCAGGGCCTGAATGTTGGGAGAGGACAGCTCCCACCCCAGAGTCAGACGTGTCGACCTCCACAATGAATTGACAAGAAGGGTCTGGTTGGACCAGGATGGGAGTGGAGGTGAAACGCCTCTTCAGCTCCGAGAAGGCAGCGTCCACTTCGTGATCCCAGTGAAAATCGGTCTTAGGAGAGGTGAGACGTGTAAGGGGTGCTGCCACACCCGGCTGCAATCCCTGATGAAGCGACGGTAAAAGTTTGCGAACCCCAGAAATCACTGGAGTTGCTTCACTGTTGCGGGTGTAGGCCACTCCACTACCGCCCGGATCTTCTCAGGATCTGCTCTCGCTTGTCCGCTCTCGATAATGTATCCTAAGAATCTGACTGAAGGAACGTGAAGTTCGCACTTCTTGGCTTTTATGAATGGTTTGTTCTCCCAAAGCCTCTGCAGAACCTGGCGGACATGGTGGGTGTGTTCCTGAAGATTTTGGAGAAGATTAAAATGTCATCTAAATAAACAAACATGAAGCATTTAATGAAATCTCTAAGGACATCGTTTATCAGGGCTTGGAAAACGGTGGGGGAATTGGTGAAGACAAATGGTATGACCGGGTATTCGAAGTGACCAAGAGGGGCATTGAATGTGGTTTTCCGCTCATCTCCCTCCCTTATCCTGACCAGATGATAGGCACTTCGTAGGTCCAACTTGGAGAAGATGGTGGCTCCGTGAAGTGGTTTGAAAGCAGAGTTGAGAAGGGGCTATTTAGGCCTCGGTAATCAATGCAGGGATGCAGTGAGCCATCATTCTTCCCAGGAAGAAGAAACCATCACCAACAGGGGAGGATGAGGGCCGGATAATGCCCGCTGTGAGAGAGTCATTTATGTAAGCCTCCGTTGCCTCCCTTTCTGGCCGGAACAAGTTATACAGCCGACTGGTGGGTAGAGGGGCTCTGGGGAGAAGGTCAATAGCACAATCATAAGGGCGGTGTCCTGGCAGGGCAAGAGCCTGTTGTTTGCTGAATACTTCTCCCAGATCGTGGTACGCTGCTGGAACCTTGGATAGGTCAGGGGCCCCAGCGGCAGATGAGGTTGCGGTGACTTTCGCAGGGGAAAGGGCTGATTGAGGACGTGGAGTGACAGAACGGGCTCGAGCTGGCCATCTTCCCGGTGGACCAGTCGATGTGAGAATTATGGCGGACCAACCAGGGATACCCAAGAACTATAGGAGCTTGAGGAGAGGAAATTAAGTTAAATTGTACCTGTTCCTGATGGTTCCCAGAGAGAATTACAGACAGGGGTGGTGTGCAGTGGGTGACCTGGGCCAGAAGCCCACTGTCCAGTGCCCAGGCTTCCAGAGGTTTCTGGTCATCCAGAAGATTGCCCCTCAGCACCAGAGCCCAGTAGAGCTGACAGAGGCAGGGATTGTTTGTTGTAACATAAGGTTGCCGGGATCTGCATCCAGGTTCTGGGAATGGAAGGGAACATTGTCTGGTTCACCAGGGTCCCCCTTTCTACTGGTGAGCCTTCCTTCTTTGGATGAAGGGGACAGGTAACTTGGAAGTGGCCAGACTGGCTGCAATATAGACGCTCACCTGCTCTCAATCTCCAGAGTCGCTCAGCAGGAGAGAGGTGGTTCCGTCCCAGCTGCATGAGTTCCTCTCCCGGGGTGGTGGAAATGGCCAGACTGGGAGCAGAAGGAGGAGAGAGACTTGCTCTGGCAGGAAGTGGAATTTGTATGAGAAGGCATTTTAGAGTAATCTGTGGTTAAGCTCACTTGAGGAAAGGCAATTCTGGACAGTGTGTTACATAATAAAGCAGATTTGATTAGAGAGTTTAAGCTAAGAGGTCCTTAGGAGCCAGTAATCATAATATGATAGAATTCACACTGCAATTTGAAAAGGAGAAAATATAGTCAGATGTATCAGTGTTAAATTGGAGCAAAGGCAATTAAAGTGGCATGAGAGAAGAACTGGTTGAAGTTAATTGGAAGGGAACTCTAGCTGAAATGACAGCAGAGCAACAATGGCTACAGTTTCTGAGGTCAGTTTGAAAGACACAGGATAGATACATTCCAAAGATATATCCCAAAGCATTCTTAAGGAATGATGCAAAGTTTTCATAATTCCAGGGTAATTATAGGAAGAGTTAGATCTGGTCCTCAGGTTAAGATTCTAATTGGAGATCGGCAAATTTTGATGATATCACAAAAGTTCTGGCAAGTGCAATTTGCAACAAGGTATTTTCAGGCAAAGGTGTCCTTGGTAATTGGGAGGCTTTCAAAAGTGAAATTTTGAAAGTACAAAGCTTGCATGTGCCTGTCAGAATAACAAGCAGGGAAAACAGTTTTAGGAAACCTTGGTTTTCAAGGGATATTAAGATGCACAGCAGGTATAGGCAGGTAGAATCAAATGAGGTACTTGAGCTGTATAAGAAATGCAAGAGAGCACTTAAGAAAGAAATCAGGAGGACTAAAAGGAGGCATCAGTAGTGGGAAAGTTAGCTGAGGGTATTCTAAGAGACTGGATGCATGAGTATTTGGATAGACAGGGACTGATTAGAAATAGAATGGCTTTGTGCATGGCAAGTCATGTCTAACCAATCTTATAGTGCTTTTTGAGGAAGTTACGAGGAAAGTTGATGAAGACAAGGCAATGGATGTCTACATGGACCTTAGCAAGAAATTTGACAAGGTCCCACATGGGAGATTAGGCAAGAAGGTTCAATTGCTTGGTTTTCAAGAAAAGGTTGTAAATTGGATTAAACATTGGCTTCATGGGAGAAGCCAGAGAGTGATAGCAGATGGTTGCCTCTCTGACTGGTGGCCTATGACTACAGGCATCAGTGGTGGGTCTATTGTTGTTTGTCATCTGTATCAATAATCTGGATGTTAACGTGGTTAACTGGATCAGCAAGTCTGCAGAAGGCACCAAAATTGGGGTTGTAGTGGACAGTAAGGAAAACTATTAAAGCTTGAAGTGGGATCTGGACCCAATGGAAAATTAGGCTGAAAATGGGAGATAGAATTTAATTCAGACAAGCGTGAAATCTTTAGGAGGTCGAACCAGGTAGCTCTTACATGGTGAATGATAGGGCACTGAGGAGTGCAATAGAACAAAGGAGTATGGGAATGCAGGTCCGTAATTCATTGAAAGTGGCAGCACAGTTAGATAGGGTTGTAAAGAAAGCTTTTGACACATTGCCCTTCAAAAATCAAAGTACTGAGTGCAGAAGTTGGGATATGATGTTGAAGTTGCAGAGGAAGTCAGTGATACCCTAATTTGAAGTATTGTGGGCAGTTTAGGTCACATACCTAGAGGAAAGATGTAACTAAAATTCTAAGATTATAGAGAAAATTTACAAGTATGTTGCCTGAATTGGAGGACCTGAGTTAAAAGGAAAGGTGGAATAGGTTAGAACTTTATTCCCTAGAACATAGAAGATTGAGAGGAGATTTGATAGAGTATAGCAAGCAATCTTTTCTGCTGAGGTTGGGCAAGGTTACAACTAGAGGTCATGGGTTGAGGGTGAAAGGTGAAATATTGAAGGGGAATATGAAGAGAAGCTTCTTCAGTCAGAGAGTGGTGAATGTGGAATAAGCTGTCAACACAAGTGGTGGAAGCAATTTTGATTTCAACGTTTAAGCGAAATCTGGATAGGTACATGGATGGTAGAGGTATTGTGGGATATGGTCCAGGTGTAGATTGATGGGATTAGGAAGTTCAAATGTTTGGGCATGGATGAGATGGACTGCTAGTCCTGTGTCCGTGCTGTAGTTTTCTATTACTCTATCTTCCCGAGACTCTGGTCACACCTTCATGCAACAATCACTATATTGCAACTGTCCACAGGTGGTATTCTTTGATACTGTTTAAATAGTTTCTGCTTACAGTAAGTCAGAATCAACATAGTGGCTGCTACAATAACAAATCATCGTGGTAGCACCTTTTCCTTCTTTCCCTGATTCGAGGAGAAGAGGGATAGATCTTGACCTTGCACACTAGTCTAAAGCAGGAACATGTCTTAGATCTCCCAGAAATTTTTGTCTTATAGCTGTTCCTGCAAGCCCCTTTCCCCACCAGGGATATATGCTATCTACAGTTTGAGACCTCAGGGAAGGTGCCTCTTCTGTGCCCTAATAATGCAGGTCAAACACCCTACGCACATAAAGATCCTGGTAGGATATGCATTAGGACCAACCCCAGCCTGGATCCCCATACGGTTTTGCTATCATAAAGAGTTTTAGCAGTTGCAACTGATACAATATCCATTGATGGGTGCACGTGTTGGAATAGAGCAACTGACTTTTGAAATGCTGAATGGAAATAACAGAGCTCTCTCTTTTGCAGCCATTACTCCGAAGTTCACCCTCTGAGAGAAGGTGGAGTAAAGGGTCAGCACTGCAGAAATGATCCAAAGATTTTGGATCTAAATCTGGAAACAGGATGCAAGCAAGAACAAACAAAAAAAGAATACCCATGATTATTGCAATTCAAGGAAAATGGAAAACAACTCGTTGTATAAACAACTGCTTTCCACTCGGATAACTCTGCAGATTATTGGAAGACCTGACCTGAAGAATGGGAAGAACTGCAGTTCCAATTTTACCAGAAAATATTACCACAATGTCATTGTTAATGAACTTAATACAAATTGTTATAACTAAGTGTATGTGTCACAAACATATAAGTGTACAGTATACATTCACAGCTACAATGAATTGTCAAACACCGATTTATATACACTTTTAAATCTTTGACACCTTAACTGTTTCAAAGCTTTCTCGTCATGGGAGCTCACATTTAAGAACGGGCACTTGAACAGATTTTAAGACACCACACTGCAAGTCATAGCTATAAACACTTTAGCTGAATCAAAACCAGATGAAGTAGGCAGCCTTGTCCAAAGGCACGCCGAGTGCCAATTGTATCATCTTCTTATCTCTCATGCATACATCCTCTCGTGGCTTTTTATATGTATAACTTGTCACATTGGCGAAGTTAAAAAGGTCAGCATTATGATTCTTCCATATCCTCTGCTGCCACAGATATTTTATTGGAACTGTTTCCAATGCCTCCTCGGACACCAATATCCATAAGCACTGAGTCTACATGTTACAAGTACCTTGTGTATTTAGACAATGAGTGTGGAGGCAGTAATGTATAAATTTCAGAGTGAAAGCAACATACAGCCAGTGGTGCCAACAATGGGGTCACCAGAGTAAACAGCTGGGGACCATTTCACATTCTTAACATCTGATCTGAGGGATTTGTGCTGCAGGAGGGCCACATGTAAAAGAACACAGCTATCTGAACACTAGCATTTTAATAGGGTCATTTGTGATTGTGGAAATAGTCTCAACAAATATAAATGAGATGGAGAAGAGAGAGAGAGGGAGAGGGGAAATATCACAGCTATTTTTAACAGATGAATGTTACTTATTAAGAACTTTAATATTCATGTAAGAAAATGAGAAAGAAACTCAGCATATATTTCTACCTAGCCATTGGTCTATATTTGCAAATATATACTCACACACACTTTCAGCTTAAACTCCCTGCAAAATTCAATACTTGACCATTGAATTAAAATTTTTGACATATCCTGATGGTACACTAAAGAGCCCACTGAAATCATTTAGTTAAGATCAATCCCAAGAGGTTTGATCTGTCAAATGGTAAAGGTCTTATCTCTGCACACTTCCACAGTTATCTAAACGAATTCCCCAAAGAAAATTTATACCATTTATACTTGAAGAAATGCAAAACATTGGTCCATTATACTTAATGTAAAAAAATGTTTTCTAGATAGCCTTCTTATTCCTAAAACAATGTTTCTTTTTGCTTCAGTCTCAAATTAACTCTCAACTACACTGAAGGTTTCTTCTTTAGAAAACAATAATAAATGAAACACCAAAAGGCAGTGCTTAAACATTTAGAATATGTAGGGAAGATTTTCCAGCCACTATCCTGTAACTAAAGCTGTGGCATTTGTTTAATTATGCAACTAAGCAACATATAATTTTGCAAAAAATATGGGCTTTTCTGAAATGTCTTCCAACTGAAAACAGTGAAGAGAGATACTAAGACTGGTGAATAGCACTTATTAACCATGACAACATGCACTGCACCAAGGCACCATAGCAATATAACACGTCAATTTCAAGGCTGCTTAAATTTTAGTCATGTGTTGTAGCAATGTATCTGGTTAAAACCTTAAGCATTCATATGCATTTCTGTCATCTTTTGGAGATGTCCTATAAAAAAGCTTAACAATGACTTTCCTGTCATTTTCCCTATTCTTATCACTAGTTCTGTAACCGCAAACAAGACCTGTGCATGCAACACCATTTGGAAATAACTGCGAATTAGTTACTCTTTAATGAAGAATTTTGGACTTCTCAATGTAAAATTTTTTTGATGCTTGTTTTAAAAGCAACTAAAAAGAACAAAGAACAATTTACTCCTTGAAAGAATAGAGAACCTCCATACATAATAAATTCAGTACCTGATGCTCTTTGCCCAATACATTTGGAAAAAGAAATAGATGCTTGAATGATGCATCAGCACAACAGATAAACTACTGAACTTCAGTAAATGCAAAATTGAAGCAATGCTGGCCAAGGTACCAAAGCTTGCAAACTGATAACATTATTTTAACCTATATAATGCAAATAACATACTTGAATGAATTATGATACTGTATATCAGGATTTTCAAAAGAATGAAGGTCTGGAGACATAAGAGAACAACCTCTATTTAGTCATCAGATAAGCAAGAAGTCCATGTTTTGAGCTCATTGAAAAAGGGGTATCTTAGAAAATGCAATCTGTTTAAAACTGCCATGTGTGTCCATTTTCCAACCTTCAAAAATAACTGCTATGTTCTATTAGATTACTGGCATTTTCTATTCAGATCAAGGGGTAGAAAATATTCCAAGCTAAGCCACAAGGCTACGTAGAATTATAACAATATTTGTCTTATTCATCCTCAAGGTATGGTTTTCAGATGTGAGTGGACCACTTATTGCTTACCCCTAGTTGTTGATGAATTGGATTTGAGTGGATTTCTTCTTCAGCATGATGCAAAGCACTGTCAGGTTTGCACAGATGGGGTTTTGATACAATAATGGTGAAAGACTGGTGTTATATGTCCAAGCCAGAATGCAGTGTAGCAAAGACAGAGATTCTGAAACCGCGCTGCTCCAGTATTCTTGCCCTTCCATATGGTAAATAATGGGTCTGGAAGATCAACGAATCCATTCCATTCATGGAAATCTTGCCCTATTGAAATTGATGTGAATGGGTTTTTCTATATATTGATTGTAGATTATCAACCTGACGCCTACCAGTAAACCTGCTCTTGCCTATCAATTATTCATTATGGAATCCAGATATGTTTTATTTTCAAGAATTTCATATAAACTCAACAATATCTGTGGAGGATGAAACATAATTAAGGTCTTAGATCAAAAACCTTTCATCAGACTGAAAATATTGCAGATTTATAAACAGTTTATAAGCTGGAAAATGCCTGATTTTAGTGAAATGGATTCTGGTACTTCTCATTTTGTATATCTAAAATTTACACCTAACTGTCAACTTAGGAATTCTCATAATGCATTTTCTACATACTATTTGACATTTATGAAATCATGTTATTATTATTGGTTTTGAATTGTGCATTCCAAGAGGCCCCTTTTTTAATTCCTCTGCATATACGAACAACTGTGAAAACAAAGTAATTAAGCTAAATAGATACCACATGTCTATAATTATTTCAAATTCTAAACAACATCCTTACAGGAAAATATGAAGAAATAATCATAATTGCACAGCAGGTATTACAATGTAATCACTTTTCCAACTTAGCAAACTGCAGTTTGATATCCCCCACGGTATATTCTACCTTCCATTGGACATATCAACAAAAACAGATATAAAGGAGAATTGTTTGTTCACTACGACCATTGAAGTTTACCAGCCGGGAATAAACGAGGGTCTATGAAACTGCACATCTGTTCATACATTCAGAAAATGCAATCTGATTAATGAAAATAATTTTTAAATAACATACGTAAGATAAGCTTCCAAATATATGTGCATAGCAACTATAGATCTTTTCAATGCAAGTTTGTTCCTTGATTTTCAAAACTTTGATGTATTGTCCATATGAAGACCGTAGTGATCAGAAAATAGGTGCTCAATTGAAAAACAGTTCCCTTCTAATCAACTTGATCTTCTGTTGATTACCGAAGTTTAGTAGTGTGCATAGGAAAATGCAAATGTTTTTGTGAAGGTTTTCTCACCTCCAGAAAAAGCTAGGAGAAATAGTTAATGAAAATGAAACAGGAAAAAGATACAGAAGGAAGCCATATAGGCATTTGTACCTGTTACAGTTTTCAGTAAGACTATGGCTGATTGGTTACCTCAGCAACACACACAAATTACTGGAGAAACTCTGCTAAATTCCAACAAAGTGGCAATAAAAAAGAGTGAAAAACACAGAATATAAAACACAAAATCAAAAGGCATATTTCAGTTCAACTCAGTGTTCCTTATCTGAATGAGTATGAATTCAATGAATGAATGAATGAATACTCCACTACACTTTAGAAAGAAAGATTTCGTCTCATCTTAGTTCTGAATGGTGAGCTCTGATTTTAGGCCTATGATTTCTGGTTCCAGCAATGAAAACATTATCTCTGCATCAACACAAGAGACTCTGCAGCTGCTGAAAAGGCTGGAGGACTCAATAAGTCAGGTAGCATTTGTGGAAAGGAAGTTGACATTTTGGGCCAAGTCCCTTCACACCCATAAAATTTTGTACATGTCAATGGTATCAGCTTTCAAACGTCTAAGTTCTAGATTGCATAGACCCAGTCTGCTTAATCTTTGAACAAAGCTACTACTACAAGAATAAAAATTGTGAACCCCCAGTGCTCTCCCTCTATCACATTTATCCTTCCTGAGGTAAGGAGAACAGGTCTTCAGATGATATTCTTGATATGGCCAAAGATTTTGGAACAAGCTATCTCTGGTCCCGGATTTAAATCCTTTTGCAATGAACATAGAACAGTATAGTAAAGGAACAGGCCCTTCAGCCCACAATATTTTGGCAAACTAATTACAATCAAAATCAACATCCAGTTGTCCTTCTCATCTATTGACAAGATGTGCTGCTCGAGTTGCTGGGAGCATCCTTCTCCTCCTTTGACTATACCTTGAAATCAGGGATAACTTGTTTCCATTCCAACTTTCTGGGACATCTGATACCTAAGGAGACCAAAATGCATCCCACAAACCCTGCCACATATAGGGTAGGAGGTGTTAAGTGGTACGTTCTTTACACCATTTACACTGGTCTTCTTTAGGTTTCCAATGAATGGACTAACTATTCACAATGTCACCCTGAATTCTCCCTCCTCATTTTGTAAAGTCATTACTGAGGGATTACTTGGGTTTTCAGAAAGCCTTTGACAAGGTGCCGCAAATGCGTCTGCTTATAAGAGCCCTGGTATTACAGGACAGATAACAGCATGGATAGAAGACTGGCTGACTGGCAAGAGGCAAAGCCTGGGTGTAAAGGGGGCCGGAGACATGTGGTGTTCCATGGGGTTTGGTGCTGGCATAGCTTCTTTTCAGGTTATATGATGCAATTGATAGCATTGTGGACAAGTTTGGGGACGATATGAAGAGAGGTGAAAGGAGAGGTAGTCTGCAAAGGATTTCAGCAAATGGCAGATGGAATATAGTGCAGGGAAATGTTTGGTCGTGCTCTTTGGTAGATGGAATAAAGCTGTAGGCTATTTTCTAAATGAGAGAAAATTCAAAAATCAGTGGTGCAAAGAGGCTTTGGAGTTCTCATGCAGGGTTCCCTACAAAATAACTTGCAGGTTGAGTCGATGGTTAGGAAGGCAAATGTAGTGTTCAAATTCCTTTCAAGAGGACTAGATTACAAAAGCAAGGATGTACTTTTGGGGCTTTATAAGGCATTTTTCAGACCACACTGAGTATTGAAGAGGTGTGCTAGCGTTGGAGAGTCCAGAGGAGGTTTACAAGAATGATTCCAGGAATAAAAGTGTTAACATAATACAAGTGCTTGATGGCTCTGGGCCTGTACTCACTGGAGTTTAGAAGAATAAGGGATCTCATTAAAGTCTATCAAATATTGAAAGGCCTGGATAAAGTGGATTTTGAGAGGATCTTTCCTATAGTGGGAGAGTGTAGGACAAGAAGGAACCTGCTTCAGAATAGAGAAGTGTCCCCTTAGAACAGAAATGGGGAGCAATTCTTTAACCAGAGTGCAATGAATCTGTGGAATTCATTGCCACAAATGGCTTTGAAGGCCACATCTTTGGGTACATTTGATTAGCAAGGGTGTCAAAGGGAGAAGGCACGGAATGGGGTTGAGAGAGATAATAAATCAGCCATGATGGAATGGCAGAGCAGACTTGATGAGCCAAAAGTCTTAATTCTGCTCCTGTGTCTTATGGTCTTATGGATTCTCACAAGTTTGTCAGAATGTTCCACTTTTTCAAGGGAACTATGAGAAAGAACAATGAACCAAAGGAGAGGGCTCATATCCTGCTACTGAGTTTGGAAGAATTTGCAGAGGTAACATCTGTGGCATCTCATCCATGATCTACTTTGTGCAGACACCTTAAGTATATAGGCCATCCCGAGATAACAAACAGGTTCTGCATTTACAAATGTCTAAAGTGGATTTTATCTGTTAGTCTTAATATAGAGAAAATCACTCAAAATGGTAACCATATCTCCACAGAATTGTAAAGAATGCCATCAAAAGCACAAAAAACACAATAAAGTGTAAAAAACACAATAAGGAGACAGGAAAAAAACTAGTTCTGTCATTCATAGGAATGGAGGCATACACAGTATGCATGTCAGACTTTTGAATTTAATAATATGGGAGTTTGTTTATAAGCAGATCAGATATTTGCGATCTGGGGGTGACCTGTGTAGGATTAAATATAGGATTAAAGCTGCACAATTAAACCTAGACTTTGTGCCAGGTTTGAAGGGCTTAACCTTCAAACTTCCAAAATGGTCAAAACTATGCTGGCACACTGAAAATGAAGATTTCTGAGAGGTGGCTCCTGAGACGTGGGGATCAATCTACATTTGGCTGACTCAACATGAACCCCTATTGTCAGAGCAATGACTTCCAGAGAGAGTAGGTTGCATTCCTTCCACATCCCAAAGATATGTGGGTTGGGAGGTTAGTGCAAGTTGTCCCTGTGTGTAGTCTAGTGACAGAAACTTGGAAACTATGGTCAGTATGGTAGCATACCACTATTACAGCACTAGTGAACTAGGTACAAATCCACTGGTGTCTGGAAAATTTCACATCTTGCCCGTGACCACATGGATTTCCTCCAGGTGCTTCGATTTTCTCCCATTTTCCAAAGATATATGGCCAAAGTAGTGAGTTGTGTGCATAGTTGTGGGATAGTGAGTTGTGGATGAAGTTGTGGGTATGCTATATTGATGTTGGAAGCGAGGCAACACTTGCATCTGCCCATCACAATCCTCACTGAATTGACTTGATGCAAAATGACGCATTTCACTGTATGCTTTGATATTTTGATGTACGTGTTCCTCTTTCAACAGGCGTGCCTGGATTCCTGAGTATTTCCAACAGGTTCTGTTTTATTCCACATTTCCAACATCGCATTACATAGCTCCACATTCTTCTTTGTCATGAACTCTTCAGATCAGCACAATGTGTCTGAGAATGCTCCAACGTCCCTGAACATCACTGTCTTACTTCTTGACGAGTTGTTAACAAGCCCTCCTTGTGTTTTTTTGTGCTACTTGTATTTTGAATGCAGATTCCTCGAGCAATCTGTTTTTTTTTTAATGAGTTTTTGATACTCATTGTGTCCCCATTCTATATGAACTATTTAAGTTCACTATAAATAGCGTTCATCACTGAGTCCTGATTTTGGGCTCCAAGTGAACTTCGGTTTTGTGTACTCTAGCCCTCTCAAATAAGTACGCTCTGAGTCATTTATTATTCCACTGTTAAGTTCTTCAAATAAATCTTCATCGTTACTTTCTACCTTCAAGTCTTGAGTTTACTCCACATTTGAGTTAGTTTGTTTGAAGATCTCATTACACTTCTTGTTCTCTCTTCTTTGGTGTTTTCATTTATCTCTTGCCATTTACATCTCCTCACAGCAGACCAGCTGTGACCTTTTTTACTTACTTTCACCCTTGTCTCCCTCACGTTTGGGTCTTGAAGTGTTTGATTTTCAGCTTTTTCAGATCAAATGAAACATCATCAATGTCAATATTAACTCTGGTTTTTCTCTCTCTGCAAATGCTACCTAACTCACTGAGTATTTTTCTCTATTTTCTGTAAAACTTGATGTCACTCTTCATTTACTTTGCTGCTATATGATAACAGTCTGGTCACAATTTTCTTCCTTTATTTCTCCGTAGGATTTTTTTACAGCAATATAAATCAGGCTGGCTTTTATTTGTCGGGAACAGCAATATTCAATATCCCATTAAACCTTGGGGAAGTATGGAGGGAACTATTTCTAAATATATGCATGAACTGAATATGACAAGATCAACTGGTCATTACAATAGCATCATTTTTTTTACTAAGCTCCTTTCTCATTCAATAATCCCACTGTGTTTCAGTCCAACTTGCTAAATTACCCCTCTTTGATAACAGTTAGTGTTACATATCACTTGCTAGAAAGACAATCAAAGCATACAACTATAGTGCTCCTGTACTGCAATCTGTCGGAGTGTTCCACAACTGGGAAAATATCATCTAAACTTCTGGATCTGAGGGAAGTTTGCAAATATTAGAAAATACATAGGAAGTCAGCAACAAGTCATTGTATAAAATTATCTTGATCGGTGAATTCCATGTTGTAAAGAGAACTTCCATCTATACAGTAAAAGTATAATTTAATAGTAAATGTGAGAGATTATATTTGGAAAAGCTAAAAATAAAATACTTCCTGTTCTAAATATATCTGTAGTTCATATTGGGAAGGATATCCGCTTCTGGCAGTAGACCACCAGAGCCCTAATTATTGGTTCCCCAAAAGTATCGGTAATATTTTGTTTTAGTAATTGTTGCATGCCGCATTTGAAGGGTAGATTTATTTCTCAAATTAAATTATACAGTAAGATAAATGGTAGAGAAAACAACAGTGTAGATTTGTATGCTTTTCAGTCAAAGCTAAATCAATAGCACATAAATTTAACAGATCCTATATGCACAAAGAAAACAACATGACTACATTGCAGTAATTGATACATCAGTGCATTCTCCTGGGTGCCTATTATGTATAATTATACCCCTGAGATAGTGTGCATAGCAACAGTGATTTTCCCTCTGTGAAACTCAATATATGATTGCAGGTTGCTGATTGAGTCACTATCAGGTATATGTATGAATAAAAGAAACGACACACTTGTTGTAATTGTAAGATACATTGGCAAGCATTTCAGCCTGCTGTGAACTTCAATTTGCATCCATCAATCATTTTAGCATAGTTGTTGCAGATGTTTCATTAACTAAATACTCTAAGGTAGATCCAGCATGTTTTTCAGACATCACTACAGATCCACACCCTAGGTTTTGAAGAGAAGTGATGATAGTTCTACATAGGATAGTCAACATTATGAGTGACTTCTGTGTAAATGCTCAAGCCCCAGACTTGTGGTCAGTGCTTTCCTACATTTTTTGCCAAATGTTCTTTGGAAAATCCATCCTACGATTCTCAAGGGCTTCTTTTAGTTGGACTTGTTCCAGGAATTGCTTTACCATTCATTTCATTGATTGGGAGAGCTGCATAGAGCAAAGATTAATCGGTGTTAATTTAATTCTTTTAATGCACTAGAATGACTATAAGGGCTTGTAAGTGCTTGAAGTATTCAAACTTTTTTTGAGATTTGAGTTCTTTCAATCTTTAAAGTAAAATGACAGAATTCAAAAGCATTAGTATGAAATAACACAAGTGATTTCACTGGAATCAGAGAACTTTCCACGTCCAGAAAGGTGAAAATAACTTTAACATTCCAATGTTTATCGATAACATTAACACAAAAAAATAGCGAGAAAGGCATGTATGAATACAATCTCTATTATGACTTTAGTTCATCCCAAAGTCATTTACACTCAATAAATTACTTCTGAAATGAAATCTTTTTTGTGACATTGGTACACAGTGATCAGTTTGAGCAGACCAAGGCCACTCTCAAACAACAATGGGATAATGACATGATGTTGCTTAAGTGATAAATCTTGGCCAACACAGCAGGATAATTCTGCTCCTTATCCTTGAAAAGATTGTATTGGGAACATTTAGATCTGTATACACCTCAGGGTCGCTGTTCACAAATTCAGATAACAGAGGCAGAGTTAGCAATAGAACATCCATTAGTGAAAGCAGTAAACTTACATCTAACAGCAGAGTCTGGGTCAACAATGATTAAAAGACCCACTTAGTTTTTAAAAGTACATTTACACATTTACATAACACAGCTTCCCTTTAAATGAAAGTTATAAACCTATAAAACCATCAACTATTTGCATAGTTAACTATTTACAATGATATTCAGTTAACTATAAATTCATTCAGTCATTGGGCTTCTTTGTTCATGGAATAGTCACTGTAAAAATCATTTGATATTTCTGACTTATTCACTCTAGGTGCTGACAATTCCAGTCAAACACCCTCCCACAAAGACACCACACTTATCTAATCTCATTTTGCATTCTGTAAATGTTTCCTCAACATAATTTTCTTCATATCTGCAAATATATTACATAACATATGCTTGATGACATCTTTCTTGTGCCACCTGTACACATGAAACTGCTCATATAATGATCACAACTGGTTGAATAATTCTCATTGCTTACAATAGTAGTTGTAATTATATATCATTGAAATAAAAATACTGCAGATGCTGGAAATTAGAAATAAAAGAAACAAAAAATGTGTAAGTGCCTTGGCGAGCAGGATTAAAGAAAAACTCCAGGCATTCTACAAATATGTGAAGAGAAAAAGGATGAGCCTTGTGAGAATAGGACCAATCAGGAATGAGACCAGAAACACAGAAACATGTGCATGGAGTCAGAAGAGGTAGCAGAACTACTTAATGAATACTTTGCTTCAGTATTCACCAGTGAAAAGGACCTTGGCAATTGTGGGAATATCTTAAAGTGGACTGAAATGCTTGACTGTATAGACATTAAGAAAGACGATGTGCTGGAGCTTTTGAAAGATATTAAGTTAGATACGTTACTGGGACTGGATTCAATATACCCCAGGATACTGTGGGATTTGAGGGAGGAGATTGCTGAGCCTCTGGCGATGATCTTTGCATCATCAGTGGGGATGAGAGAAATACCAGAGGATTGGAAAGTTGCAAATGTTGTTCCCTTGTTCAAGAAAGGGAGTAGAGATAACCCAGGAAATTATAGACCAGTGAGTCTTACTTCAGTGGTGGGCAAGTTGATGGAGAAAGTCCTGAGAGGCAGAATTTAGGAGCATTTGGAGAGACATAATCTGATTAGGGATCATCGGCATGGCTTTTTCAAGGGCAGATCATGCCTTGTGAAATTGATTGAGTTCTTTGAGGATGTAACAAAGCAAATTGATGAAGGTAGAGCAGTGGATGTAGTGTATATGGATTTCAGTAAGGCATTTAATAAGGTTTCCCATGCGAGGCCCATTCAGAAAGTAATGCAGCATGGGATCCAAAGAGACCTTGCATTTGTGGATCCAGAACTAGCTTGTCCACAGAAAGCAAAAGCTGATTATAGATGGTTCATATTTTGCATGGAGGTCGGTGACCAGTGGTGTTTCTCAGTGACCTGTTCTGGGACCTGTACTCTTCATGATTTTTATAAATGACCTGGAAGAAGAAGTAGAAGGGTGGGTTAGTATGTTTGCTGATGACACAAGGTTGGGGGTGTTGTGGATAGTCTGGAGGGTTTTCAGAGGCTACAGCAGGATATCGATAGGATACAGAACTGGACTGAGAAATGGCAGATGGAGTTCAACCCAGATAAGTGTGAGATGGTTCATCTTGGTTGGTCAAATTTGAAGACAGAATATAGTATTAATGGTAAGACTCTTGGCAGTGTGGAGGATCAGAGAGATTTTGGGTCCATATCCATAGGACACTCAAAGCTGCTGCACAGGTTCACAGGTTGTTAAGAAGGTTATGGCGTGTTGGCATTCATCAACCGTGGGACTGATTTCAAGGGCCCTAAGGTAATGTTACAGCCATATAAGACTTTAGTTAGCTCCCACTTTAATACAGTGATCAGTTCTGGTCACCTCATTACAGGAAGGATCTGGATGCTATACAGAGAGTGCAGAGAAGGTTTACAAGGATGTTGCCTGGATTGGAGAGCATGCCTTATGAGAATAGGTTGAGTGAACTTGGCCTTTTCTCCTTAGAGTAACAGGGGATGAGAGGTGACCTGATAGAGGTGTATAAGATGTTGAGAGTCATTGATCATGTAGATAGCCAGAAGCTTTTCCCAGGGCTGAAATGGCTAACACGAGGGGGGCATAGTTTTAAGGTGCTTGGAAGTAGTATGAGGGGGATTTCAGAGATAAGTTTTTCACAAAGAGGGTGGTGGATGCGTGCAATGCACTGTCAACAAAGGTGGTCAAGGTGGATACAATAGGATCTTTTTAGATAGGTACATAAAGCTTAGAAAAATAGGGGGCTTTGCAGTAGGGAAATTCTAGACAGCTTCTAGAGTAGGTTACATGGTCGGCACAACATTGTGGGCTGAAGGGCCTGTAACGTGCTGTAGATTTTCTATGTTCTATGCTTAGCAGGCCCAAGCAGCATCCACCTTAGATCGTGACTCCCCCTCTGATTCACCGTAAAATTGCACCTTCCTTCTTTTTTGCTCTCCTTTTTGAAATCTCAAAACTATCTCCTCTAAGGCCCTCTATTTCGATAGTCTCTAGAGCTTTCAGCTCTGCTATAACAGTTTTCCATCCGTTTTGCTGTACTGTGGCAGAGTGGCTTTGTGTCAACATTAAGTCCATATCTGTATGACATTCCACATAGGGTGTTCATTGCTTTTGAACAGCTTCTCTTTTAAAGCATCAAACTTAAGAAGTACAGAGTAAATGTATTATCAAAGTACATATATGTCACCATATACAACCCTGAGATTCACTTTCTTGCAGGCATACTCAGTAAATCCAAGAAACATAATAGAATCCATGGAAGGTCTCACCAAACAGGACAAACAAACAATCAAAGCGCAAACGGCAATGAATTATGCAAATACAAAAGGAAAAATGAAATAGTAATAAATAAGTAATCAATAAGTACCAAGAACATGAGATGAAAGGTCCTTGAATGTGAATCCATAGGTTGTGGGAACAGTTCAGTGATGGGGTGAGTGAAGTTGAGCAAAGTTGAATTAAGTAATCCCCACTGATTCACGAGCCTTATGTTTGAGGGGTAATACCCATTCCTTAGCCCAGTGTTGTGGGCCATGAGGCTCCTGTACCTTTTTCCTGCTGGCAGCAGTGAGAAGAAAGCATGTGTGGTGGGAAATCCTTCATGATGGATGTTGCTATCCAGTGACAGTGCTCCACGTAGATTCACTATATTCACTACATTCTGTAGGATTTTCTATTCAAGGAGTTCAGTGTTTCCATACCAGGATGTGGTGCAACCAGTCAATATACTCTCCACCACGCATCTAAAAAAGTTTGCTAAAGTTTTAGATGACATCCAAACTTCTAAGTAAGGAGAGGCACTGCCATCCTTTCTTTGTAATTGAACTTGCTTGTTGGTCCCAAGACAGATCTTCTGAAATAATACCATTAAGTAATTTAAAGTTGCTGACCACTGATGGCTGGATCATGGACCTCCAGTTTCCTCTTCCTGGAGCCAATAATCAATCAGATTTTTAATATCCCTCCTACAGTATTGTGCAAGCTTTAATACACGTACATTGCTAGGGTGCCTAAGACTTCTGCACAGTAATCTACTTGTCAATGTGGAGCGGAGAGTGAGTTTGTAAATCTGGCAGGAGTGAAGAATGTTGGGAATGGCGAGGGGTGTGGATCAGGTGCAGAGAAGGAGTGCAGGGACGGTGGGTGGTGCAAGTGCAAACATACCCAGCCCTGAAACACCAGGCATGGTCATTTGATCCCAAACAACTGGATTATTGATCATTACAGAATGTCTCTCTGGTGCTTCCCTCCATCCCTTTCCCTGCCCCTTCTCACTCTCAGTCCATAATAGAGATGCAAACCATCACTCACATATGGCATGAAATTTGTTCTCTTTTTGCGCCAGCAGTAAAGTGCAACACATAAAATTGCTGCAGTACTGTGCAAAGGTCTTAGGCACCATAGCTCTATATATATATCTAAGACTTTTATACGTTACTGTACACCACCTTTGATTCGACCAACAAAGGTGGTGCCATCAGCAAACATAAGTGTGGCAAAAGAGCTGTGCTTTAGCCTCACAGTAATATGTATAAAGCAAGTAGAGCAGGGGCTAAGCACACAGCCCAGAGGTGCACCGGTGCTGTAAGAGATTATGGAGGAGATGTTGTTTCTAAGACGAATGGACTGGGGACTGCAAATGAGAAAATCAAGGATTCAATTGCACAAGGAGGTATTGAAGCCAAGGTCTTGAACTTTACTGGTTTGTTTTGAGGAAGATGATAGTATTGAATGCCAAGCTGTAGTCAATAAAGAGCATCCTGATTTATGCATCTTTGCTGTCCAGACATTCTAAGGTTGAGTGAAGAGCCAGTGAAATGGCATCTGCTGTGGACCTGTTGTGCCGGTAGACAAATTTGAGCAGATCCAAGTCAATTCTCAGCCAGGAGTTGATATATTTCATCACCATCCACTCAAAACACTTCATCACTGTGGATATAAGTACTACTGGACGATAGTCACTGAGGCAGGTTACTATGTTCTTCTCAGGGATCGGTTTAATTGAAGCCTGCTTGGAGCAGGTGGGTACCTCAGACTGCCAAAGTGAGAGGTTAAAGATCTCAGTGAGCACTCCAGCCATGTTGATCAATACTCGGCCAGGTACCCCAGCTGGGCCGGACGCTCTCACATTGGCCTCAGAGACTGAAATCACAACTTTGGAGGCTGTGGGAATTCATGGAGGTTTCTCCAAGTTTTGACCATCAAAGCGAGCACAGAAGGCATTGAGCTCATCTGAAAGTGAAATCTTAACCTGTTCTTGAGCTAGGCTCCTCATTCAATAGATATGAAAGATTTGTGTAAATGGGGAGTTTTTTCCCAAAGTGCTTACAGCCCCACATTTTGCATCAATTTTGGCAATGTCACACTCAGTTGGAATTGTTTCTCACCTTTTTCTAATAGTATTTATTCTCCTGAAAGTCATCATGAACTAACTTTCTCTGATCATTCGAACAGATTATGGATTCATCCTTTCAAATCTCTTGTATCAGCGTTTATGAATGTTTCCATTGCTCTGAAGCACAAGGTCACTGTTGAAGTGATGCCATTGTATCAAGCTGAGCTTAATGGACTAGCCCCCTCAGATCATCTTTCCTGCTGGTGTACTTCATCCTCAGACCAGCCTGCCTGTTGCTTTGCCTTGTGCTGAGGTCGAAGTGACTCTGCCTAGTATTTTACTGCCACCTTAATGCTTTATCTGCACTGAAATAAACAATATTCAGCCAGTACTGACAGAAATACAGTCAACACTGTAAATCTGTGGCCTTCCAGTGTGCTATCTTTATATTTCCTAAGGTATTCATTGCTGATATGACCAATTCTTATTATAAGCCCACATCTGGCATCATCACCTTCCCATTCACTTCAACCCTTGGCTTCATTCTGAAAAATATTCCCTCTATTTCCTTTGTCAAGGAGCCATAAAAAAGTGCAGCCCATATATAGGTCCTTTGGCCTACTTGGTCCATACTAAAACCATTTAACCATTTAAGCATTTACTCTCATCTACCTGCACCGGGACCATATCCCTCCATATCCCTACTATCCATGTGCTTATCCAAACTTCTCTTAAATGTCAAAATTGTGCTCACATGCACTACTTGTGCTGGCAGCTCATTCCACACTTTCACAACCTTCTGAGTAAAGAAATTTCCCCTCATCTTCCTCTTAAACTTCTCACCTTTCACCCTTAACCCATGACCTCTGGTTGTAGTCCCAACCAACCTCATTGGAAAAAGCTGCTTGTATTTATCCTATATATATCCTTATACTTATGTATACCTCTATCAAATCTCCTCTCACTCTTCTACATTCTAAAGAATACAATCCTAATCTATTCAATTTTTCCTTATAACTCAGTTCCTCCAAACCCAGCAACATCCATGTAATTTTTCTCTGCATTCTTTCAACCTTGTTTACATCTTTTCTGTAGGTAGGTGACCAAAACTGCACACAATACTCCAAATTAGGCCTCACCAACATCTCAGACAACTTCAACATAACATCCCATCTTCTGTACACAATACATTGATTTATGAAAGCCAATGTGCCAAAAGCTTTCTTTACAACACTGTCCACCTGCAATGCCTCTTTCAATGAATTATGTACCTGTATTCCCAGATCCCTTTGTTCTATCACACTCCTCAGTGCCCTACCGTTCACTGTGTACAACCTATTCTGGCTGGTTCTACCGAAGTGAAGAACCTCGTACTTGTCAGCATTAAATTCCATCTGCCATTTTTCAGCCCATTTTCCCGGATGATACAAGCCCTGATAGCCTTCCTCACTGTCCACTGCACCCACAATCTTGGTGTCAACTGCAAATTTGCTGATCCTGTTAACCACATTATCATCCAAATCATTGAAATAGATGACAAACAACAAAGGACCCAGCACCAATCCCTGTGGCACACCACTAGTCACAGGCCTCCAGAAGAAGAGGCAACCCTCTACTACCAGTTTCTGCTTTCGCCCACAAAGCAAATGTCTAATCTAATTTACTACTTCGTCCTTGTGGTAAACTATGTATACCTGTCTGGACACGCCCCCTCCCCCCCCCCCGCTGACCGCTCCTGTGGCTCCGCCCACAGACTCCTGTATAAAGACAATTGGGGGCACTGCTCCCCCCTCAGTCTTCAACATGGTCGTGCTCCCTTTTTCGCTGTTAATAAAAGCCTATCATTCACTTCTAGTCTCCTAGAGTTATTGATGGTGCATCAATTTTATTAACAGTGATTTTAAAACGTGGAACGAATTTTACGACCCGACAGATCGCCCCGCCCCCAACCCACGGGTGCTTACCGGGCACCAAGACAGCGATGCAACTCTGGCCTCCGTGACCCTCGACCAAAGCGCCCCACACCAGCTCGCAAGGTCAATGATGGACATCCTGGTGGAGGGGCACAGGACTAGCTGCCTGTTTGACACGGGCAGCACTGAGAGTTTTATTGACCCGGACACGGTGCAACGCTGCGGACTCGTGACACAGCCAGTAAGCCAGAGGGTCACCGTGGTTTCTGGGTTGCATTCCACAGACATCTGGGTGGGTTGTGTAGAGACACTGGTGGTGCAGGGCACAGAATATCGGGACTTTACATTACTGGTCATGCCTCAACTGAGTGCCCCTGTGCTATTGGGGCTCAACTTCCGGAGCCACCTGAAAAGTGTGACAATGGAGTATGATGGGCCCCTCCCACCAATCACTGTCAGAGATCCTCAGTTTTGTGGGACTTCGTCATATACCCCGCTACTGACCACACACACACCAAACCACATGTCCCACCCAGCACCATGCCGACAGCTACGCTACTGGCACCACTTGCAGCCTCTCCACCCTCAAGATCCCTCCCCCACCGCTATTCGCCAACCTGACCCCCGACTGTAAACCTGTGGCAACTAAAAGCAGGAGGTACAGCGCGGGGTCAGGGCCTTCATTCAGTCAGAGGTGCAGCGGCTGCTCAGGGAGGGGATCATTGAGCCAAGCACAAGTCCTTGGAGGGCCCAGATGGTCGTTGTTCGGAACGGTCAGAAAAATAGGATGGTCGTGGACTATAGCCAGACCATCAATCAGTTCACGCAGCTTGAAGCGTACCCCCTACCCCGCATCGCAGATATGGTCAATCAGATAGCTCAGTACAAGGTGTACTCGACCATAGACCTAAAATCCGTTTACCATTAGCTCCCCATCCGCCCAGAGGACCGCCCTTACAGCACCTTTGAGGTAGGCGGCAGGCTTTATCACTTCCTGCGCATCCCCTTCAGTGTCACGAATGGTGTCTCTGTCTTCCAGAGGGAAATAGACTGAATGGTGGACCAGTGCCAACTGAAGGCCATGTTCCCATATCTGGATAACATCACCATCTGCGGTCACGACTGGCAGGATTATGACACCAACCTCCAACAATTTTTCCAAGCGCCCAAAGTTTTTAACCTCACCTATAACAGAGACAAGTGTATGTTCAGAACCTCCTGACTTGCTATCCTTGGGTATGTCGTGGAGAACGGGGTCATTGGCCCTGACCCTGACCATATGCACCCCCTGTTGGAACTCCCTCTTCCCAACACCCTCAGAGCCCTCAAAAGGTGCCTGGGCTTCCAATGGGTCCCTCACCACACGGATGTAAAGGGAATTTCTTCTTTTTCTTTGTTACTGTGTATGTAATCAAAATGGCTTCTTTGTTTTGTTAAAAGTAGGAATGCTTCTTTGTTGTGAGAGAGTGCTGGAAGCTTGTTTAGGTTAAAATTTACTGATAACGAGAATTCCATTCCTTTGTAAACCAATTGGGATTAACGTTGTTCTTTCTTCTGAGTCTGTAAGCTATTGTTGGCGAGCTTTTGGGGAGATCGGCACAAGGGGTGAGAGAGAGAGGACGTGATGCTGTAAACTGAGCGAGGAACAGATCCCAAGGGGGGGTCCAAGGCCAGGAGGTACCCTGAGGAGAGGAGACAAAGATAGATGTGCTTGGTTGACCACTTCGGGCGGCCCTGAGCTGCAAGTCGAGGAGTTCGGAGGGGATCGAATGGTGGCCAGAAGACTTCAGTAATTGAGCTCCAACGGTTGCGCATGAAGTAGTTTGGACTTTGATGAGTTTGGCACCTTTTCTTTATTTTTTTCTCCTTCATATATACTGTATCGTTATTAATCACTTAGTTAAAGTAACCTTTATAAATTGTACTCAGTTAATTGCATACGGCGTACTGTCTGTTTTTGGGCGAGGCGGGGACATCACACAGCATCCACACCAGCTGATTACCCAGTTTGGCGGGGCCGAAGGCTGCTCCCCCTAGACGAGAACGAGCTGAGCGAGCCTGAGGCGACCCAGGGGGTTACATTGTGGGGGCTAGTCCAGGATGCACGTTCCCAGCAATGTACCAAGGAACTCCCGAAAGGAACAGACCCTATTCCTAAAGGCTTAGAGGGACCAAGCGCACAGGTTTTGTTAAGGATGGATGGAAGTCAAGTTAAAGCCATCCTTGGCACCGGGGCGCCGGTTAAGTTGCTGTATAGTTTGTTTTATAACAGTTATTGGAAGCATTTACCCTTGACGACATTGAGGGCACTGGAGATTTGGGGTACCAGTGCCAGTGATTATCTAGACGATGGTTGTTGGTCAGTGAAAATGGAGTTCTTAGAGGCAAATGTGGAGGTGACTGAGGTTTGTGAATCGTTAATGCTGATGTGTCCGGACACTGTTGAGACGGGCAGCGTTTTGGTTCTGGAGAGAACCAATATCCTGCTGGTGCGCTTGGGGGCCTGCCTGGAGGAGGCGGGTGAGCATTGTTTGGAGGCATTGGCGATGCACCCAGAGTTTCGAGCTGCTTGTGCGGACGTGTGTAGCAGCATTGGGCCAATACCAAATTCAAACAAGAGCCGGTGGTGGTCCGGTCTGGGGGAAGTATCTGAGGGTGAGACCCTCTTAAGTGGACACTGCAAAATACCACGAGGGAGGGGAGTTGACCGCTGAAGACCCCTCGGTGAGAGAGGTCACGGTGACTGGCCCCTGAAGACGTAGGCAGTGTGCGTGTGGATTATATTGCACTGAAGAGGCGCACTGTCAGTGACCAGAATATGGCCCTGAGGGCCGAGAGGCAATGGTGCTGGATCTGAGGAGTGGATGTTGCCAGATCCCGATGAGTGGGGCCAACAAGGAGAAGATGGCCGTTATAAATTCCCTGGGTGTCTTCCGGTCTGAAAAGATGCCACAGGGCATATCCAGAGCCCTTGAAACCTTCCCGTGGGGCATGTGGAAGACTATGGGGATGTGGAGGCATTTGGAGTTTTGGTGTATGTGGATGAGCTCTTGGTATTTGGATTTGCCTCAGGAGAATATAAAGTGAGGTCATTGCAGGAGCGATGAGAACTACAGAGTTAAAGTGTTTTCTGGACACGTGCCAGGGCTGGCAGCTCGTGAATGACTGTCTCTACGGAATCAAGTTTGAAATGAAGACAGAGAGACTGGAGAAAGTTGATCTGGAAGAAGTCATGAGGAAGAAAAAGCTGGAGAGAAGTGCAGTGAATACTGAACTGGAGGCTGAAGAGACTGCAGGAGCAGTGCAGGCCACATGTTTCCATTTGGAGAAGATCAAACAGCAGCTACCAATCGCAGAAATGAGGAAGGATACAAATTCGATGGATAATGTGCTGGATATGCGGTACATGCTGCCTTTTGCTGACTTTCCCTCGATTGAGGAAGAGACCCTTCTCCCACTGAGTCAGGTGTAGTGGGGAGGGTTAGCTGTGTGCAGTGGGGGGGCATGAGTGAGAGGTTGAGAGAGGAGTTGGTAGCGGGCCCAAGGTATCCCCAGTTGTATCCGAGCCTGAAGGGTTTAGGTGAGGGGGTACAGAGGTCTCAGAAGGATTAGGGAACTCCCAGATAGTTGGCCTATGTAGCGCCTGAGGAACAGGGCAAGAGGTTTACTGTGTGGGGAGGAGATGTCTCTGTTTGTGCTTGATTTAAGATGTGTTGGTAGGAAAGGTGGTGAGTTATTTAATAGTCATGAGGACATGACTTTTATTTGGTGGGGAGAGAGTATAAAGGGGATTTCTACTTTTTTCTTTGTTACTGTGTATGTAATCAAAATGGCTTCTTTGTTTTGTTAAAAGTAGGAATGCTTCTTTGTTGTGAGAGAGTGCTGGAAGCTTGTTTGGGTTAAAATTTACTGATAATGGGAATTGTATTCCTTTGTAAACCAATTGGGATTAATGTTGTTCTTTCTTCTGAGTCTGTAAGCTATCGCTGGCGGGCTTTTGGGGAGATCAGCATGAGGGGGTGAGAGGGAGAGGACGCAATGCTGTAAACTGGGCGAGGAACAGACCCCAAGGGGAGGTCCGAGGCCAGGAGGTACCCCGAGGAGAGGAGACGAAGATAGATATGCTTAGTTGACCACTTCAGGTGGTCCTGAGCTGCAAGTCGAGGAGTTCGGAGGGGATCGAATGGTGGCCAGAAAATTTCAGTAATTGAGCTCCAACGGTTGCGCACGAAGTGGTTTGGACTTTGATAAGTTTGGCGCCTTTTCTTTATATTTTTTTCATTCATATATACTGTATCGTTAATAATCACTTAGTTATAGTAACTTGTATAAATTGTACTCATTTAATCGCATATGGTGTACTGTCTGTTTTTGGGCGAGGCGGGGACATCACACAGCATCCACACCAGCTGATTACCCAGTTTGCTGGGCCAAAGGCTGCTCCCCCTAGACGAGAACAAGCTGAGCGAGCCTGAGGTGACCCAGGGGGTTACACAGACAAGGCCCGCTCCCTGATCAAGTCCACCACATTTCCCCTCTCTGCCGAGGCCTGCGCGGCCTTCAGCCACATTAAAGGGGACATTGCCAAAGCAACGATGCATGCGGTGGTCGAGACCATTCCCTTCCAAGTACAGAGTGACGGCTCTGACTTCACGCTGGCTGCTACCCTCAATCAGGCAGGCAGGCCAGTAGCATTCTTCTCTCGTACCCTTCAAGGCTCTGAAATTCGGCACTCCGTGGTGGAGAAAGAAGCCCAGGCCATAGTGGAAGCTATTAGGCACTGGAGGCACTATCTCGCTGGCAAAAGGTTGCTTACCGACCAGTGCACAGTTGCATTCATGTTTAGCAACCAACAGCGGGGCAAAATCAAAAATGATAAAATTTTGAGGTGGTGAATGGAACTCCCCACCTACAACTATGGCATCCTGTACCGGCCTGGAAGGCTCAATGAGCCCCCTGATGCCCGATTCCAGGGAACATGTGCCAGCGCACAGCTCGACCGGCTATACGCTATCTTTGCCATCCGGGGGTCACCCGCCTTTACCATTTCGTGAAAGCCCGGAACCTGCCTTACGCCCTTGAGGACATCAGGACGATGACCAGGGACTGCCAAGTCTGTGCTGAATGCAAACCGCACTTCTACCGTCCTGAAAAGGCACAACTTATCAAGGCCACCCGCCCCTTTGAGCGACTGAGTGTCGACTTTAAGGGCCCCCTTCCCTCCACCGACCGCAATATGTACTTTCTTAACATAATCGACGAGTACTCGTGGTTCCCCTTTGCCATCCCCTGCCCCGATACCACTGCCACGTCCGTCATAAATCCCTGCACCAGCTCTTCACTCTGTTCGGATATCCCTGCTACATCCACAGTGATAGAGGGTCCTCGTTTATGAGTGATGATCTGCGCCGGTACCTGCTGGCTAGGGGTATTGCTACTAGTCGGACCACGAGCTATAATCCCCGGGGTAATGGACAGGTGGAGAGGGAGAATGTCACGGTGTTGAAGGCCACTCTCTTAGCCCTTAGGTCAAAGGGATTGCTGGTCTCTCACTGGCAGGAGGTTCTCCCTGAGGCACTCCACTCTATCCGCTCCCTGTTATGTACGTCCACCAATGCCACCCCTCATGAGCGACTCTGTTCTTTTCCCAGGAAGTCTGCCACTGGGACCACCCTACCGGCTTGGCTGACGTCCCCAGGGCCAGTGCTGCTTCAGAAACGTGCGAGGAGCAATAAATACTCCCCAATGGTCGAGAGGGTTCACCTACTTCATGCAAACCCCCAGTATGCCTACATGGGTGGGAGGACACAGTCTCCGTCCACGACCTGGCACCCACAGGAGCACCAGACCCCTACCCTGAACACTCCATGCTGATTATGAACCCCGTACCCACCGATGTATATACCCACGAGACACCTACCCATGAGACACCGCGCACACCCAGCCCTGCACCGACTCCTCCCGACATTCCCATACCAGGCGCCTCGCACACACATGAGGGATTACTGACACCTAACGGGCTGGCACCTCTAGTCAGGCCAGAGCCAGCACAACCACCGTCACCGGTGCTATGTAGATCGCAGCAACAGACTTGGCCGCCTGATAGACTTGACCTGTAAATATACTTGACAGAAACTTCGCCCCGTGGGGACTCCCTTTTAAAACAAAGGAGGGGTGAATGTGGTAAACTATGTATACCTGTCTGGACACGCCCCCCCTCCCCCCCCCCCCCCGCTGACCGCTCCTGTGGCTCCGCCCACAGACTCCTGTATAAAGGTGATTGGGGCACTGTTCCCCCCTCAGTCTTCAACATGGTCGTGTTCCCTTTTTCGCTGTTAATAAAAGCCTATCATTCACTTCCAGTCTCCTAGAGTTATTGATGGTGCACCAATCCTGAAGGCCAAGTGACTGAACTTTCTTGACAGGCCTCCCATGTGGAACCTTGTCAAATGCCTTGCTGAAGTCCATGTAGACAACATCCACTGCCTTGCTTTCATCCTTTTTCCTAGTAATTTCATTGAAAAAATGTATAAAATTGGTTTTACATAACCTACCACACATGAAGGCATGCTGGCTATTCTTAATCAGTCAGAGCTTTGTAGTTAAGAGTTCAATTCTGGCGCTTCCTGTAAGAAGCCTCTGTACTTCCTCCCGTGGAATGTGTGGCTTTTCCCTGGGTGCTCTGGTTTCCTCCCACTGTCTAAGACTAACTGGGTAAGTTAATTTGTCATTTTAAATCGTCCCATGATTAGGTTAGGGTTAAATTGGAGTTGTCGGGAGTTACTGGGCAGCACAGCTCAAAGGAAAGGCAAAGCCTATTCCTTGCTGTATCCTTAAAAACATTTCCAGTGGTCCATTGTTAACTCTTGCCTATCTTTTACACTTTATGTATCTGAAAAATCTTTTGGATATATTTGGGATATATTCCAGAACATTTCAAACTTTTGGATATATTTGGGTGAAGCCAATGCTCCCTGAAGGCTGAGACACTCCCGTATCTCTTCGCTGCTCAGTGTTATGACCCGTTCAGAAAAAAATCCAATATCCAAGGGACCAAATCCGAATAATGACCTAATCAATGGTTAAATCCAAAATATTAAATGTTCCATCTGTGCAAAAATGTATATTATTAGTTTTTATATTATTTGCTAGCTTAACTTCATATTTCATCTTTATTCTCCTTACTGTTTTTTTAGTTACCTTTTGTTGATTTTTAAAAGCTTTCTAATCCTCTAGCATCCCACTAATAATTGTATTGGGTGACCTCTATTTTGCTTTTATGCTGAATGCTGTACATCTGCTAGGAAGGTCCCCCTTTTAACAGCATAGTTCACCTTCCAGCCCAAGCTTCACATTGCCAGTTGGATAGGCTTCAAACTACAACTGTTCTGGTACCAGTGCAATTCTACCTGCATCTTCACTCAGCTCCCCACAGCACTGGTGTCACTTTCACCCAGCGTTTCAGGGCACTGGGGGATATTATTGTTTTCCGCCACTATTTTATTGGATCTACGGCCTGTAGTCCTGGTCTGGCAGTGCCTCTGAGTAGGAAACTTAACACCTCTCAAGCCCACCTGACCAGCAGTGTAGTTGGGTGGAACCAGTGCACCCCGAAGTCTAAGACCGAATCAATCCATGACTTAATCAAGGATTAAGATCAAGCTATCAAATATTCTCAACCAAATGGTGCAAATAATTTTCTTGTTACCTCCACCCTAAAAGTCTTATACCTTATTTTTAGACGCTGTCGTGTGGTTTTAGACGCTCCAGCCAGAGAAAGAGCTTGAGTAGAGTTCCATTGCCTAATATATCCAAACAGCTCTCTGTTTGATTCCATGACATCTAATCTAAAGTAGCTTGGGAATTTCAACTTTTAGTCAGCATCCACAGCCTGACCAGGTTTCATCCGCTACTTCCTCTGGTGCCTGGTTTCACATATCAAACTAACAGTTCATGGTGGTGTCAGATTAAGATGTATCTTACTCCGCAGGTTTTAACTGTTTCTGCTTGTGACTCATGGCATTAATAGAAGCACCACACTCTGAATGGTTCAAAACCATTTCTCTTTCTCCTCTTACCTTTCTCTTCTCAAACAATATTCTTCCAGGGTCAACTGCTGCCCTTGGAGTTTAAAGACAAGCATTTTCATCTCTTTTCTACCATTCAGCTCTTGGGTCCATATTTAGTCCAAGGCTATAAAAACATCTGGAACAAAGATGTCCCATCAGTTAGCTATTGGTAAGTAAATATCACTTCACAGTTTTGAAAACATCTTCTACCACTTTGTTGATAATTGTGCATAGCCTAATTTGGGGTAATTAGCCAGACTGACTTCATCTGTCATTTTCCTCACAAGATATATGTGGGCAATTTTATTCACTGTAAATCAAAAAGCCTGCAAATTCTGGACATCTGGAATAAAGCAGAAAACATTGAAAACACTCAACCGACAGGCACAATCGATATAAAGAGAAGCAGAGTGTGTGTTTCAGAACAATTTTCCCATTATTGGGAAATTAATATTGAGGAAAGCATGGAGTCTATAAAATTATAGGAGACGTGTAACTTCAGAGGCCCCTCCGACCTTGCACTTGTCCAACAGGTACGTCATTCTGGCAACCTGTGTGGACAAGAGCAGAGATCGCAGGGTGATCAGGGCATCCTGAAGCAATGGGCTATTCAAGCTAGGGGGACAGAAAGGAATGGAATAGTGATAGGGAGGAGTATAGTCAGACAGATAACTGTCATCTTCTGCAGCCACAGACAAGAGTCCCACTGCCTGCCCAGTACCAGAGTTAATGACCTCTCTTTGACTATGCAGAGGAACTTGGAGAGGAAAAGTACAGCTGTCATGGTCTTGTGTGCACAAGACAGATTTAATTGTCCTTAAAGAGGCTGATAGATACAGAGTTGATCTTCGCAGTATTTATTAAGCTCTGTTGATCTCTGACGGGAATGTCTGGAACCTAATAGTAAGGGATCAGAGAATTGGGATAGAGGTTAAAAGGAAATCCTTTGGTGGTAGGGAATATTTGGAAGAGTTCTATGGAAACACGTTCACTGAGTATATTCAAGACAGAGACTAGGAGCTATTGTAATTGTATGGAATTCAAGGGATATGCAGATAGTATAGAAAGTGATTGTAACGTTCTCCTTCGCATGTAACGAAACGCCGAATTAAACGTCGAGATAAACCACAGTTAATAAGAACCAGATCGCAGTAAGATTAACCATTTACTGTTCACTCTTCACATTAACATATGGTGAAAACTGTTGATAAAACAATACAAGATTGATACAGTATTTGTTCCTTCCTTAATATCACATTTCAAGTGTAAATACTTGCAAAGGTGACTATAACTACATTACACTAAGGTGCAGTATACAGGGAGAGTTTACCTGCTCCATTGACTACGTTAAATACACTTCCATGCAAACTATCCGCGACTCTTTAACTAACGAAAGCATAAACATTATCTACCGTCGTTACTTCTAACAGGATCAGCATTAACATCTTAGTTCAATATATCGATTATCTATTAACTTACAGCGTTGCTCTCACTGTGATTTCTCATGCCTGCAAAACAACTTCTGCTCGGGTCTGCCTCGTGGTGAGCCCCCACCCTCGCGCTAATTCAAACCGGTATTTTCCCATAAGACGCGGCGAAACCGGATGTGACGTCATCGTATGCCGATATATTTTACATGCAATGAATATACTTTAAACACTTCTAATTCTAACTAGAAAATACTATCGAATGAATTACTAAGCGGAAATATTATAAACTAAATAACTGTCGTAAAGACAGCACAGTGATACTGAGGTGAAAGATAAGCTGTGATCTTATTGAATAACTTGGCAGGCTTGAGGGACTGAATGACCTGCTCCTGATTCGAATGTTCCCTTGCCACTGTTTTAACTGTGGTGAAAAGCTAAGCTAGATTCAGAGAAAGTAAGTCTTCAGCACTTGCAGCCAAGATGTTATATAGCTCCATGGCACGGTACATATCCAATGCTCTCAGGTGTGCCTTGGGATTATGTAGGGTGAAAGTGGCTTCTGTGAAGATGTGGATCTCGGGAGGAAGCTCCACTTGCCATATCTGGCTGAAAATGCTCTCATCTTTGTCATTCAGATGCCCAGAAACATCATCACCAGGAATGTTCTTGGAGCTTCCTGCTCCGATTGATGGTTTAATTGTCTACCACCACTCACAAGAGTAGAAACTAACTGCAATGCCTTGTACAATGCATCAAGACCCATACAATGCCTGTTATACAGATACTTCAACATATCAGCCTGACGGGTCACAAACCATCACAAGTTACCACATCAACTGAATGAAGGCACCACTGACAGTGAAGCATACTCACTAATGTAAGATTTGTGAGAGATCTCTCTGGAGAGAGAACAAATCAACAATTTTCTGACTTAAGGTCAGACTGCTACAATTGGGCAAAGGCTGAGGGTGAGTAGGAGGAGAGAAGATGTGCCTTGCACAGGGATTCAAAGTGGTGAGTAGGACATACAATTACATAGAATTTCTTGTCATTGAAATGGGCTGCTTAGTTTATTGTAATGATCTGCTTCACAGAATTGATGGATATGTGAGTAAATTTGCAGTTGATACAGGATAGGTGGAAGGAAATATAGTGTTGAGGAAGCAGGGAGTCTGCAAAGGGATTAGGACAGATTAAGAAAACGGGCAAAAATGTGGCAGGTGGAATACAATGTAAGGAAGTCCACGGCCATGCACTTCGGTAGAAGAAAGGAAGGTGTTGAGTATTTTCTAAATGGGGAGTGAATTGAGAAACTGGAAGTGTAAACTGACTTGGGAGTTCTAATGCAGGATTCCCTAAGGGTTAACTTGCAGTTTGAGTCAGTAGTAAAGAAGGCAAATGCAATGTCAACATTCATTCTGAGAGAACTAGAAGACAAAAGCAAAGATGTAATGCATTGGTCAGACCACATTTGGAGTATTATGACTGGTTTTGGGCCCCATAACTAAGAAACTATGTACTGGCATTGCAGAATGTTCAGGGAGGTTTTTATGAATGATCCCAGAATTGAAATGGTTAACATATGAGGAGAGTTTGATGGCTCTGGGCCTGTACTCACTGGGGTTTAGACGAATAAGGGGGTATCTCATTAAAAGCTACTAACTATTGAAAGACCTAGATAGAGTGGATGTGAAGAGGATGTTTCCAGTAGGGGAAGAGTCTAGGATCAGAATAGAAGGACATCCCTTTAGAATAGAGATAGCTGGTCATTTCTTTAACCAGAGGGTGGTAAATTTGTGGTATTCTTTGCCACAGATGGCTGTGGAGGTTATGTCATTTGGTTTATTTAAAGCAGAGGTTGATAGGTTTTTGATTAGTAAGGGTGTCAAAAATTACAGGGAGAAGGCAGGAGAATGGAACAGGTCTGCTATGGTCAAGTGGCAGAGCAGACTTATTGGGTCAAATGCCTAATTCATCTCCTATTTCTTATGGTCCTACTTACGTCTGACGTGACCAGCAATACGGACATGAGCAACTTCTCACCCTGTCAACCTGTCCTTGCATTCCTTTTCCTGTCAAGTACCTCTCTAATTTCACCTTAAATATGACTTTGCCAAATGCCTCACCCACTCCATGTTTCATCTGTAAGGGAACGTCCAAGATGAAATTCTGAGTGAACGTACCAGAAGTGTGACAATTGTGGACACTGCTGTGGAAAACGGGCGCAGTTGACGGTGGGCAGTCGTCAGAAGTTGGCCATCACTCATGTGCGAGTGCACATTCCAGCCAATTTGGGTTTCTTAATAACTGTATTTAACTCCCTTCCTTTTGTTTCAGACTCGTCAAGTCCTCACTGAAGCATTGCGATGGCAGTGCTCCCTGCTTACCTGAGTCCATGTTCAGGGAAAGAAGGTTAATAATTTAGATAGACACTGCAAAAGGGTGGTATTAATTTAGTATTGTTACTGCTTCCAAGCAACAGTGATGCAGTTAGCTTTTAGTTTGAGAGATCAAGTTAGCTGCCCAGTTGACCTAGACTTTATTATTTTTCCTTGCTCTGTACAGTTCTTAGTAAAATTCAGTGAACTGCCCGTTCCACCTCTGTGTTCCTCCCTCTGCACTCAGACCACCACCGAACTCCTGTCAGCAAGACTTGGCCAATCAAAGTAGACCCAGCGGAGAGACAACAGCAGAAGTCAGCCCTGAACTTCATTGGTCGGGTAAGCAAGAAGTTAAATTTTGATGAAGTGTGGTTGGCAGAAGTGGCTCACACAGCACGGCAACTACTCCCAGAGCAGCAAGCCCAATCCAAACCAAAATTTGTTGGTCAGGTGAAATTAAAGTCAATGGAGGCTGGGCTGGCAGAAATGGCTCAGGTATTATGACAACTACTCTCAGAGCAGCAAGCCCAATTGAGGCTGGAAAAATAGGGGCCTTGACTCACAACAAAAGTTCGACAACTCACGACAGACAGCCAGAATTACTGCTTTCACTGCCACTACTCAGCAGCTCTCTGCTGGGACAGCACCACTTTGAGCACCAATTCCTTCCCACCCTCCTCCTTCACTGCCTCAGCTACTAATGCCCAAATCCCTTAGCTGCGTCTGGACCTGAACTGACCATCCCTCCACCAGGCAGATACTCCAGTGACCCTGACAGGCACAGAGACTGTATCACACAGCTGAATTTCCAAGCCCAGTCAGGATCGTTCCATGAAGATGCAATACATAGTGAATCTCTTAGACGGACTCCCACTCACCCTGTTCAACGCCCTAACAGAACAAGGTTCTCCCGCAGCCCAGGCTTTCCAGCAATTTGTAGTCAAGTTCAAAAGAGTGTTTGACCTTCCAGTATGGAGTCAGGAAGCTGCCCACCAACTCCTGGACTTGCACCAAGGGAGAGAGTCTTGAGGTATCACACAGTAAAGCTCCTCACTCTTGTAGTGGAGACGGGTGGAATGAGAGATGTCTCATCACTGCTTTCCCGCATGGGCTGAGTACAAAGGTCTGACATGAGACCACGGCGTGTGATGAACAGGACAGCCTGGATACCCTGATACCTCTGGCTATCTGAATGGACAACTGGGAAGCTAAGTGACACACAGAGAGAATGCCCCAAGCCTGCTGCTCTTTAGGTCACCATCTGTCCTCACCCACTTTCTCGTCCCCCAACACACAATCCATGGAGTAGCCTATGGAGGAGACCGGCACCTATCTCAGAAGGAATGTGGCCAGCACAGAAGAACACGTTGCTGCCTCTCCAGGACACTTCCGGGCATCCTGTCCCAGGCGTTGGTAAAGGAGGAGACTAGTCAGCAAGAAGGAGAGTTCTGACAGGTCTATTCTCTCTTCAGGCATCTTCCAGTAATTAACTAATTCCCCCAGCTTCCCTGTCATAGGGGGTGGTCCAAGACCCATGAGTTACTGGTATTGTTTAACTCTGGAGAAGGCAGCAATATCATGGATCTCTCTCAGACTCAAAGATGGGGATATCCCAGCCAACAATTGAAAGAAAATTTTGGTATCAAGGCTCAGTGTCTGGGCATTGGTATGTTCCACCTTTCCACAATACCCCTCCAACATGCTAGAGGGAGCAGCTCTCCTTATCTCTCATTAACTCACCTGAACTCCCACTAGTGATTGGCCTTCCATGGGCACAACCCATAAATCGATTGCTCTCTACAGGTGCATCAAGAATGGGCACTTGCGGGTCTGTTGACCTATCTGCATCCAGCTCATTCCACTGTCAGCATAACCTCTCAGAGCCTGTGGGCCTGTCTGGTTTTCCAACCAAATACATTGACTTTCTTGAAGTCTTCAGTAAGAAAATGGCCAACTCCCTGCCTGTACACCAGCCATATGACTGCACCATTGACATGCTGCCAGTTTCTCATCCTCATCACAGCTGCTCTCTTCCTTCTGTCGTCCTGAAATGGTGGCCAAGAAAGAATACATCAAGACGGCATTGGCTTTAGGATTTATCCATCCTTCTACCTCACCAGCAGGGATGGGCTTCATTTTCTGAGCAAGGAAGTTCAACGTTCAAAGTACATTTTATCATCAAAGCATGCATGCTTCATACAGCCTTGAGATCCACCTCCTTACAGGCAGCCACGAAACAAATCAACCTAACACAGCCCATTAAAAACAAAAGAAGTCAAACACCCAATTTGCAGAGAGAGAAAAAAAAGATCGTTCAACCAATAAAGCCAACAAATAGCATTCAGAACTGAATTTCATAATGCCAGGCATTACTGCAGGCAAGTCAGAAGTTCACTAGTTTCAGGCCACAGTCTCAGTCTAGCACAGAGCTGAGCAAACCCTATGGAGCAGTGAGATGATAAGGTGCACCTCTCACCTCTGAATCCAAAAGCCCAACCATTTCAATCTGGCCCAACACTTAAATCATCCAAACTTCAATCATTCCTCACCCAAGGGCACGGGCTCCACCGCCTCAACGTAGCCAGTACCCAACCTTTTGAATTTCAACTTGGCTCTTAACCTCAGATCTTTCCTTGCCACACCTGGCCTCAGCTCCTCCACATTGAAATACCTGACTTTTCCAATTCTGCTTGGTTCTTAAATTGATCAAACCTCAGATACTTCCAAGCCTCGCACCTCCTTAGCTCCGCTGCATTGAATTACCTCCAAATCTGCTCCAGCGACTGCAGCCCAGTACATGCTGCAACTGTCCTGCCCCAGCAATACGCCAGTCACAACTCAGAGCTAAATGTCCAGACCCATCCTGTCTATACATCGTGCAAGCTCATGCATCGGATATTGACATTGGAGCTGTACTCCACCAGCATTCATCTAATCAGCAGCATCTCATTGTTTGAATCCTGCAGAGTGCAAATATGATGAGAACCAAGAACTTCTGGCTGTCAAGGAGGCTTTGGATTCATGGTGCCATGGTGACTCTGACTGGAGGTGCAGGCCATCCCTTTCTGGTATGGACAGATCACAAGAACCTCTCCTACATCTCTGACACCAAGAGACTCTACTTGTGTCAAGCTCTTTGAGCTCTCTTCTTCGTCTGGTTTAATTTCATCCTCACTTACCATGCTGGTCGAAAGAATGCCAAAGCTAATGCTCTGTCCCACTGGTTTGACATCTGAGGACAAAACCAATTCGGAGCCCATTCCCCCTCGCTCATGCAGAGCTGCTCTGGTGATTGGGGGTATAGAAACAGGGGTGAAAGCAGCCCAACAGGCAGATCCAGACCCAGGTAGGGGAACCTCCCAACCGGCTGTTTGTCCCTGACACTATGCATCCCAGGGTGTTGGAGTACGGTCACTCTTCCCATCTGACTGGTCATCTGGGGATTCAACAGACTCTGAAATTTATAAAGAGACAATTTTAATGTCTGCCTAAGTTCCAAGATGTCTCCAACTTTGTCTCTGCCTGTCCTACTCGTGGCCGGAACAAGGTGTCATGTTTGCGACCCGCTGGTCTGCTCTGCCCGCTGCCCTGGTCTCACCTCTCGGCGGCTCTCATCACTGGTCTGCCTCCATCACACGGGAATACTACCATTCAGGTAGTTGTGGACTGGTTCTCCATAGCAGCCCACCTCATTCCCCTCCCCAATCTCTTGGCCGCTTGTGAAACCGCCACCCTCGTGATTAAACACACGTTCAAGTTGCACAGCTTCCCTCAGGATGTCGTGTCTGATCGGGGACCGCAGCTCACATCCCATTTTTGGAAGGGTTTCTGTTCTCCATTGGAAGCCACAGCCAGTCTCTCATCTGGTTTCCACTCTCAGTCTAACAGCCAGAGTGAACCAGGAGCTGGAGACAACCATGCCAAGCCCACAACATGAAGCTCCCAAATGGCTTGGGCAGAGATTGCCCACAATAAGCTCCAGTCATCCTCCTCTGGTATGTCCCCCTTTGAATAGCAAAAGGGATTCTAGCCACTGCTCTTCCCTGACCAAGAGGTTGATTTGGAAGTTCCTGCTGCTGAACAGTTGGTCCAACACTACTAGCACACATAGAGATGGGCTAGGGCTTCTCTGCAGCACACTCAGAAACAATATGTCTAGCAGCTGATTGGCTTCACCAACAGGTGAGGCATCTCAAGCCGGTGAAAAAGTCTAGCTTGAATTTAGGGATCTTACTTTGAGAATAGAGAGCCACAAGTTAGCCCCATGCTAGGTGGAGAAGGCTATCAACAGACTGCGGCTACCATCAACAATGAAGGTTCACCTAGTGTTCCATGTCTCCCATCTCAAACCAATGACTTCCTCCACCCTTATTCAAGTCACCCCGCTACCAGCTTGATTGTTGGGTACCTGATCTATTCTGTGTGGCGCATCTTGGCATCTCACAGAGTGCAGGGCATGGATTGGGAAGGATATGGCCAAGAGGAACATTTTTGAGTTCAAGCTGGACACATCCTGGACAGGTCCCTCTTCCAGGATTTCCAGTGGTCAGCGGCATCTGGTCTCTTGGGAGCTGCACCTAGGGAGGGGTCCCGGTCACAGCCACAGACACTGTCGCAGAATACGGGTGCTGGCAAGCAGCTGGAAGAAGCTAGCAACCATGCACATAAGAATCCGCATTCCAGATTAACTAGGTTCTTGGTAATTGTATTTCATCTAAAATTCAGTGAGCTAGCTATTCATCTTGTGTGTCTCTCTCTCTGCACTTGAGCCATCACAGAACTCCTGTCAAAAGAAGTAAAGTGTTGTAAATTCATCCAGTCAAGACCAACTGTGACATAATCCGGGCTGGGAATACCAGAGTATCAGTCAGGTTGTGGGGAAGATGCCAGAATAAAAAAGTGGGGTAGTGAAAAGAGGACTAACTAGAAGCTGATAGATGAAGCCAGGTGGGAAGAAAGAAACTGAAAGGAGAGGAGAGTGGACCATGGGAGACACAGAAGAAGTAGGGGGACCAGGGAGAGGTGATAGGCAGGTGAGGAGAAGAGCTAACAGCCAGAGTGAGGAATAGAAGAAGAGGGAAGGGAGTAGGGAAAAAAAAACAGAAAAGAAATCAATGTTCATGCCATTGGAGGCTACCAAGATGGAATGTGAGGTTTTGCTCCTCCACCCTGAGAGTGGCCTCATCGTAGAAAAAGAGGAAGCCATGGACTGACATGTCAGAACAGGAATAGTAATAGAAATTAAAGTAATTAGCCACCAGGAAATTCTGAATTTGGCAAATGGAGCGGAGGTGTTCAGCAAAGCAGTCCCCCAACTTACATCGGGTCTCACCAATGTAGACAAGGCCGCATCAGAACACCAGATACAATAGACAACGTCAACAGATTTGCAGATGAAGTGTTGCTGTCACACCTACCTATTTATTTCTTCCCCTACCTCCATTCAGAACACCTGCCCATTCACATTCTCCCACACCTCCATTCAGCACCTCACACCTCACTTTCTAGTGAGGCAAAGCTTCACCTGTGAATCTCCTTTTCCTGTTCTTTCTCTGACCCTATTTCTGAATGTCCTCAATTAGGGTGGAAGTGAACTCTTTCATCTTTCTCCATCTGCAGTCCCCTCTGCTTGGACATGTCACACATAGAAAAACCCCTTCCGGCAACCTTGCTGACAAGGAAGTGTCAAGTCCTATACAGGACAATAAGGGACACACCTGGACACTGGAAGTACTACTGAATGACAACCCTAGTAGTGCCATAATGTTCTCTATCTCATTGATAGGATTTTTCATGGCCTTTATGAAAAGAGTTTGAGAGATCAGCTCTTAAATCTGCAAACTGGAATGAGGAAGTCTGGATTGGGAATCATAACAGATCTCAAGGAATCCAGCGTTGATCCATGCGAACTTCTTCTTGCCCTTACTCGCAGACTATACATTGATTGACAAATGTCCACTGCAGTGGCTTTATAATCTTTCTAGACACACTGTGAATTTGTGATTGTCACATCTGTGCACTTGCTGGAACCTATACTGGAGCAAGTCCAGCCAGAGGCCAGACTGTGTGCCTGTTCACTCTGTCATCAATGGGAAGTTCACATTATTGTTTGCTCAACCTGACTTTATCCAGCTTATTTGTTTATATCCAACTGATCCAATCTTTGTGAAGGGAGGTTGGCAGAAGAATGGAAACTATAGGCCAGTTAGTCTGACTTCAATGACTGGAAAAATGTTGGTCCATTATTAAGTGTGAGGTTTCAGGGTACTTGGAGGCACATGACAAAATAGGTCAAAGTTAGTATTATTTCCTTAAGGGAAAACTTTGCCTGACAAATCTGTTGGAATTCTTTGTGGAAATAATAGGCAGGACAAAGGAGAGCCAATAGATGTTGTTTACTTGGATCGTCAAAAGGCCTTTGACAAGGTGCTGCACATGAGGCTGCTTAACAAAATAAGAGCCCATTGAACTACAAGAAAGCTACTAGCATGGAAAGAAGAGTGGCTGATTGGCAGAAGGCAAACAATGGGAATAGAGCATACCTTTTCTGGTTGGCTGCTGGTGACTAGTGGTATTCCACTGGGTCAGTGTTAGGACTGATTCTTTTCCCATTATATGTCAATGATTTGGATGGTGGAGTTAATGGCTTTGTGGCCAAATTTGCAGACGATACGAAGAAGGACTGAGACAGATTGGGAGAATGGACAAAGAAGTGGCCGATGGAGTATAGCGTAGGGAAGTGTCTGGTCATACACATTGGTAAACAAAATAAAGGTGTAGTCTTGTTTCTTTACAGGAGAAAATTCAAAAAATCGGAGATACAAAGGAACTTGGGAGTCCTTGTGCAGAATTTCCTACAGATTAACTTGCAGGTTGAGTAAGTGGTAAGGAAGGCAAATACAACATTAGCTTTCATTTTGAGAGGACTAGAATATAAAAGCAAGGATGTGATGCTGAGGCTTTATCAGGTGTTTTCTCAGACTGCACTTGGGTTCTTATGAGCTGCTTTGGGGCCCCTTATTTAAGAAAAGATGTGCTGGCATTGGAGAGTGTCTGGAGGGGAATCATGAGAATTAAACTGCAAATGAAATTGTTAACATATGAGAAGTTTTTGATAGCGCTGTGTCTATTGTTGCTGGAGTTTAGAAGAATAAGGAGGGATTTCATTGAAACCGATCAAATAGTGAACAGCTTAGTTAGAATGGATGCTGGTAGGATGTTTCCAATAGTGAATTTGTTTTGAACCAAATGAGCAACCTCAGAATAAACAGACATCCATTTAGAACAGAGGTAAAGAGGAATTTCATTAGCCAACGTGTACTGAACCTGCAGAATTCATTGCCACAGACGAATATGGAGGATAAGTCATTAAATATATTTAAAGCGGAAGTTGATAGGTTCTTGATTAGTCAGGGCATCAAAGGTTATGGGGAGAAGGCAGAAGAATGGGATTGAGTGGGATAATGTCAGCCACAATGGAATGGCTGAGCAGACTCAGTGACAGGAATGGCCTAATTCTGCTGCTGTGTCTTATTGTCTTATGGCCTTATGAACGGGAGATCCTGGGAATTCCCTATGCAAATCTATGGTTAGATCCAAAGGCAGAAAAAATTGAGATTAATTATCACTCATCCTCATAATACAGGTAAACCAAGATGGCACTGCGTAAGGCAGCCGCATTGCAAGCCCTACACCGACGTTACAGTGTGCCGCTGGTTTCTGCTGTTTCCTTCGCGATTCTCATTCAAGAAGCTGATGGTCACATCAGATATGATCGACTGACTCTTCTGAAAATTGGGAAGATGGCATTTACCCACAACGTGCCGATTCTTCTACACTAGGAGCCCCTGCTTACACAATCCATGCGAATCTCATCTGCCACACTGCTGCTACCTCGGGACTGGCACCAGAGGCGAGGGAGAAGGGCCGGCGTCCTGGTGAGGTTGAGATGGCGTACTAACTGGCCATCATTCCCTAGCATGTTCCTGGCTAACGTTCTGTCTTTGGACAATAAGCTGTGCGAACTGAGAGCCAAAAATCCCCTATTAGCGGGAAACAAAGGCGTGTAATGTTTTGGAGACCTGTCTGATGGAGGAGATACCGGATCACACCGTCAAGCCCATTGGGTTCTCCCTGTTCCGGGCGGACAGGTCTGAAAACCCCTCTAGGAAGAGTAAAGGAGGAGGGGTATGCTTCATGGTCAATAATACTTGTTACAACCCCTGGAATGTGCAGGCCCTCAAATCCTTTTGTTCCCCAGATCTGAAGTACCTTGTGCTGCTGTGTGGACCTTTCTGGCTGCCTAGGGAGTTCACGCTGTTACAATCACAGCAGTGTATATTCCACCACAGGCTGATACACCTGGCTCACAAGGACCATCATCACCCTGGAGACTGTACACCCGGAGGCTGCCATCATCGTCACCAGTGACTTTAACAGAGCATCACTGACTGAAGTCTCTCCGAAGTTTTGTCAACACACCCAGGTGAGCACATGAGGAGATAGCATACTCGACCACTGCTTCTCTCCCCTCCACAACACTTACAAAGTGCTCCTCCATCCACTGCCTGGGAAGCCTGATAACTCTTCCCTGCTTCTGCCCGCATACAGGAAGAAGCTGAAACAAGAGGTGGCCACAGTTAAAACCGTCCACGGTTGGTCTGACCAATCAGTCTCCTTGCTACAGGACTGCTTTGATGGCATCAACTGGAATGTCTCTCGTGACGAGGATGTCTCCGAGTTCACGGAAGAGGTCACGAGCTTCTTCTGGAAGTGTATCAAGGACGTTGTTGCCCGAAAATCAGTCAGGGTCTATCCCAACCAGAAACCCTGGATCAGTGGTTCTGTGCACACTGAACTTACCAAAGGAAACAGAGCTTTCACTGGCAGAAGCCAAAAGGAACTCAAGAATTGCAGCTACCATCTATGCAAAGTTATCAAGGTAGTGAGGCAACAATACAGGGACAAGATCTGGACACAACTTTCCACCAACAACACATGCAGCTTATGGCAAGGTCTCCACCCCATCACAGACTTCAAAGCTAAGTGCAGTGGAGTTTCCAACATTGCTGCCTCTCTCCCAGACAAGCTAAATCTTTCCTTTACGTTCAATTCGATGTTGCCAACACTGAGCCCCTGAGGAGACCTACTGCTGATGTGACCTGCACCTTAGTCATCTCTGAGGCCCAACTACGCAGGTGTTTCCAACCAGTGGGCATTCACAAGGCTGCAGGACAGGATGGCATCCCAGGGAAGGTACTTGGGATGTGCGCAGCACAACTGACAAGTGTGCTTGCAGATATTTTTAATCTCTCCCTCTTCCAGTGTAGAGTGCCCTCCTACTTCAAAACATCCACCATTGTTCCGCACCTAAAAAGACCAAGGTAACCTGTCTCAATCATTGGCGTCCTGCCGCACTCAGGACTACTTCTGCAGTATGGTATCACCCACACTGGACCCCTACAATTTGCCTAACAACACAACCGATCAACAGATGACGCAACAGCCACGACTCGACACACCATCCTTACACATCAGGAGAAGAGGGATGCTCATGTGAGAATGCTGTCCTTGAACTACAGTTCAGTATTCAACACCATAATTCCCTCCAGGCTCGACAAGAAGCTCAGAGACCTTGGCCTTCACCCCGCCTTGTACAGATGGATCCTGAAATTCCTGTCAGATCTCTGCTTCACCTCTGCCCCACTGACTATCAACACAGGTACACCTCAGGGCTGTATATCAAGCCCCCTCCTTTACTCTCTGTTTACCTATGACTGTGTCACCGCACACAGCTCCAATCTGCTAACTAATTTGCTGCAATACTCCACTGATTGGTCTAATCTCAAATAATAACAAGGCAGCCTACAGAGAAGAATTCATCACCCTGACACAGTGGTGTCAAGAAAACAATCTCTCCTCAATGTCACAAAAACAAAGGAGCTGGTTGTGGACTACAGGAGGAATTCAGATAGGCTAGCCTCTCTTGAAATCAATGGATCTGGGGTTGAGAGGGTGAACAGCTTTAAGTTCCTCAGCATAAACGTCAGCAAGGATCTCACATGGACTGTGCATACCGGCTGTGTGGTGTAAAAAGCACAACAGCACCTCTTTCACCTCAGACGGCTGAGGTGAAAGAGGTCCCCAAATCCTAAGGACTTTCTACAGGGGCACAATTGAGAGCATCCTGACTGGCTGTCTCGCTGCCTGGTATGTGAACTGTACTTCCCTCAATCGCAGGACTCTGCCGAGAGTGGTGTGGACAGCCCAGCACATCTGTAGGTGTGAACTTCCCACTCTTCAGGACATTTACACCAACAGGTACATAAAAGGGGTCCAAACAATCTTTGGGGTCCTGAGTAACTCCAACCACAAACTGTTCCAGCTGCTCCCATCCACTAAATGGTATTGCAGCATAAAAGCCGGGACCAGCAGATTCCAGGACAGCTTCTTCCACCAGGCCATCAGACTGATTTGATTCACACTGACACAATTGTATTTCTAATCTATATTGCCTGTTCTGTTGTATAACTTACTGTGCACACTATTTATTACAAATTACTGTAATTTGCACATTGTACATTCAAAAGGAGACGTAACATAAAGAGTTTTACTCCTCATGTATGTGAAGGATATAAAAAATAAAGTCAATTCAATAATGTGAGGAACAGTCTACACAGCATATGGAAGGGCTATTATTCTGAGAAGACCAAGGAACTGATTTCAAGTTTCTGGGATGTTGTCTAAATGATTAATGTGAGCCTCCTGTAACCTCAGCCCCTCTTCTGTCTCTTCCTCCACATGCAGTTCTTTTGTTTGAAACTACTTCCAGGATACAGCCCACCCTTGATCCTCTTGTCTTTTGGGTTCCCTTTTCTGCACCTTCCCTTCTGACTAGCTGCCAGACCACTTGTCAATGCTGTGGATAGGAGTGATCCCCTGCCTTCTCTGATTTACTGGCAGGTTCATCCAAGACAGCTCCAATTTCTGATCCTGTCACTCTGAAAGTTTTATAGGTTGAGAAAAGCTGCAAGAAGCTTCTGCTATTTATTTCCCAGAGGGAACTGACATATCAGCTGCGATAAATGATTTTTTATTCAGATGGGAAGACAACAAGTTTAAATACAGGCCTGAACTGTGGCTCAATCACACTTGTATTTCCCTTGTCAATTGCCTGTGCCCCAGGAAATCCTTGATGCTGGAGCAAAGATTGGAATTAAATATGAAACAATTATAAATTGCCCCATCAGGATATCAATCGCACCAACAAATACCTGCTCACATGCAATATTAAGCACCTGACTTCACCACCATCCAAAAACATCTGGTAAACCCCAAGAGAATGTTTGGAATGCTTGAGCTCATGCAATAAATCAAATAACTTTCAACCCGTCTCTTCCAACACCTCCCCTTTGGGTTTAACATCTCCACAATGCATCATGTTTTGGAAAATTAAAGAAATTATGTAGAGACTTGATACAGTCAGAGTCTAGAATACAGTAGTTTCTGGTTAATAGGGCTATCAGTTAATCAGGACAGCCACTTATTTGGGACAACTCTCAAAAACAAAAACAATTGGAGAAAATAGCTGGGATTCCTGTTATGTATATAATATTTCAAAGATATTTGAGTAGTATCGTAACTATATTGTTTGATTAAGCACTCTTCGTTTCTTTAAATAATTCATTGTGAGGTATATGTATTAGTACGTGAATAGCAAACATCATCACGCAATTTCTTCGGCAGTTTGAACGTGGCACGACTGCGCGAGCGAGTGGAGGTCGGCCAGTGAGAACAGCGGGAAGAGTTTGAAAGGAAGACAGATTTACTGAGCGGGCATCGGAGGAGCGGGCGACCGAGTAGAGGGAGACAGAGTAGGAAGGTGTGGTGAACTATGTGCCTGTCTGGACACGCCCCCTGCTGACTGCTCCTGTGGCTCCTCCCACAGGCCCCTGTATAAAGGCGATCTGAGGCCTGACGCTCAGCCTCAGTCTCCAGGACATAGTATGATGGACACTCACTCCTGGTTCCTTCTTCCAGTCAATAAAAGCCGATATCTCGCCTTACGTCTCAGTGTGAGTTATTGATGGTGCATCAGAAGGCTTTGGCTCAAGGGGCTTCGGTGATAAAGGATCGAGGCCAGGTAGGTTATCTGTTTAAAATAAAGACAGGGAATGTGTGTGTGAAGCCGGTTTTCTGTGCTCAGTGTCAGATGTGGGAGGTCCTAGAGACTCCTGGCCTTCCAGACGACCACATCTGCACCAGGTGTGTCGAGCTGCAGCTCCTTAGATACCACGTTAGGGACTGGCACTGCAGCTCGATGACCTTCATCTCGTCAGGGAGAGTGAGGAGGTGATAGAGAGGAGTTATAGGCAGGTAGTCACACCAGGGCCTTAGGAGACAGAGAAGTGGGTCACAGTCAGGAGAGGGAAGGGCAAGAAAGCAGGTACTAGAGACCACCTCAGTGGCTGTCCCCTTAACAATAACAATTCCTGCTTGAGAACTGTTGGGGGGGGGACGGCCTACCTGGGGGAATCAACAGTGGTCGCACCTCTGGCACAGAGTCTGACCTTGTGGCTCAGAAGGGTAGGGAAAGGAAGAGGATGGCGGCAGTGATACGGGACTCTATAGTTAAGGGGACAGATAGGTGATTCTGTGGACGCAGGAAAGAAACGCGGATGGTAGTTTGCCTCCCAGGTGCCAGGGTCCAGGATGTTTCTGATCGTGTCCACAATATCTTGAAGTGGGAAGGTGAACAGCCAGAGGTCGTGGTACATATTGGTAGCAACGACCTAGGTAGGAAAAGGGAGGAGGTCCTGAAAAAAGACTACAGGGAGTTAGGAAAGAAGCTGAGAAGCAGGACCTCAAAGGTAGTAATCTTGGGATTACTGCCTGTGGCACGTGACAGTAAGTGTAGGAATAGAATGAGGTGGAAGATAAATGTGTGGCTGAGGGATTGGAGCAGGGGACAGGCATTCAGATTTCTGGATCATTGGGACCTCTTCTGGGGCAGGTGTGACTTGTACCAAATGGACTGGTTACACTTGAATCCCAGTGGAACCAATATCCTGGCAGGGAGGTTTGCTAAGGCTACTGGGGAGAGTTTAAACTAGAATTGCTGGGGGGTGGGAACCAAACTGAAGAGATGGAGGAAGGGGCGGTTGGCTCACAAGTAGAGAAAGCTTGGAGAGGCAGGTGATGGAGAAGGGACGCGCTCAGACCGATGGTTTGAGATGTGTCTAGTTTAATGTGAGGAGTATCATGAATAAAGCGGATGAGCTTAGAGCGTGGATCAGCACTTGGAGCTATGATGTTGCGGCCATTACAGAGACTTGGATGGTGCAGGGGCAGGAATGGCTACTTCAAATGCCAGGCTTCAGATGTTTCAGAAAGGATAGGCAGGCAAAAGAAGTGGGGACATGGCACTGTTGATCAGAGATGGTGTCACGGTGGCAGAAAAGAAGGAAGTCATGGAGGGGTTGTCAACAGAGTCTCTGTGGGAGGTAGTTAGGAACAGGAAGGGATCAACAATTCTACTAGGTGTTTTTTTTTTAGACCACCCAATAGTAACAGGGACATCGAGGACCAGATAGGGAGACAGATTCTGGAAAGGAGTAATAATAACAGGGTTGTTGTGGTGAGAGATTTTAATTTCCTAAATATTAATTGGCATCTCTCTTGAGTGAGGGGTTTTGATGGGGTGGAGTTTGTTAGGTGTGTTCAGGAAGGTTTCTTGACACAATATATAGATAAATCTACAAGAGGAGAGGCTGTACTTGATCTGGCACTGGGAAATGAACCTGGTCAAGTGTCAGATCTCTCAGTGGGAAAGCATTTTGGAGATATTAATCACAATTCTATCTTCTTTACCATAGCATTGGAAATGGATAGGAACAGACAAGTTAGGGAAATGTTTAATTGGAGTAAGGGGAACTATGAGGCTATCAGGCAGGAACTTGGAAGCATAAATTGAAAACAGATATTCTCAGGGAAATATACCGAAGAAATGTGGCAAATGTTCAGGGGATATTTGCGTGAGGTTCTGAGTAGGTACATTGCAATAAGACATGGAAAGGATAGTAGGGTACAAGATCCATGGTGCACAAAGGCTGTTGTAAATTGAGTTAAGGAGAAAAGGAGAGCTTACGAAAGTTTCAAAAAACTAGCTAATGATATGATTCCAGAAAATTACAAGCCTAGCAAGAAGGAGCTTAAGAATGAAATTAGGTGAGCCAGAAGGGGCCATGAGGATTAAGGAAAACCCCAAGGCATTCTACAAGTATGTGTATGTGAAAAGCAAGAGGATAAGACATGAGAGAATCAAGTGTGACAGTGGAAAACTGTGTATGGAACCAGAGGAAATAGCGGAGGTACTTAATGAATACTTTGCTTCAGTATTCACCATGGAAAAGGATCTTGGCGATTGTAGGGATAACTTGCAGTGGACTGAAAAGCTTGAGAATATAGATATTAAGAAAGAGGATGCACAGGAGATTTTTGGAAAGCATCAAGTTGGATAAGTCACCAGGACCAGACAGGATGTGCCCCAGGCTATTGTGGGAAGTGAGGGAGGAGATTGCTGAGCCTCTGGCAATGACCTTTGCATCATCAATGAGGACGGGAGAGGTTTCGGAGGATTGGAGGGTTGCAGATGTTGTTCCATTATTCAAGAAAGGGAGTAGGGATAGCCCAGGAAATTATAGACCAGTGAGTCTTACTTCAGTGGTTGGTAAGTTGATGGAGAAGATCCTGAGAGGCAGGATTTATGAACATTTGGAGAGGTATAATATGATCAGGAATAGTCAGCATGGATTTGTCAAAGGCAGGTCGTGCCTTATGAGACTGATTGAAATTTTTGAGGATGTGACTAAGCACATTGATGAAGGAAGAGCAATAGATGTAGTGTATATGGATTTTAGCAAGGCATTTGATAAGGTACCCCATGCAAGGCTTATTGAGAAAGTAAGCAGGCATGAGATCCAAGGGGAAGTTGCTTTGTGGATCCAGAAATGGCTTCCCCTCAGAAGGCAAAGAGTGGTTATAGACAGGTCATATTCTGCATGGAGGTTGGTGATCAGTGCAGTGCCTAAGAGATCTGTCCTGGGACCCTTACTCTTTGTGATTTTTATAAATGACAAAGTGGAAGTAAATATGAGGAGATCTGCAGATGCTGGAAATTCAAGCAACACGCACAAAATGCTGGTGGAACACAGCAGGCCAGGCAGCATCTATAGGAAGAAGCACTGTCAACGTTTCGGGCCGAGACCCTTCGTCAGGACTAACTGAAAGGAAGGATAATAAGAGATTTGAAAGTAGGAGGGGGAGGGGGAAATGCAAAATAATAGGAGAAGACTGGAGGGGGTGCAGTGAAGCTGAGAACTGGAAAGGTGATTGGCAAAAGGGATACAGAGCTGGAGAAGGGAAAGGATCATGGGAGGGGAGGCCTAGGGAAAAAGAAAGGGGGAGGGGAGCACCATAGGGAGGTAGACAATGGGCAGAGTGATAGGCAGTGAGAGAGAAAAAAAGGGGAGGGGGAAAAAACTAAATATATCAGAAATGGGGTAAGAAGTGGAGGAGGGGCATTAACAGAAGTTAGAGAAGTCAATGTTCATGCCATCAGGTTGGAGGCTACCCAACCGGTATATAAGGTGTTGTTCCTCCAACCTGAGTGTGGCTTCATCTTGACAGTAGAGGAGGCCATGGATAGACGTATCTGAATGGGAATGGGACGTGGAATTAAAATGTGTGGCCACTGGGAGATCCTGCTTTCTCTGGCAGACCGAGCGTAGGTGTTCAGCGAAACGTTCTCCCAGTCTGTGTCGGGTCAGTCCTTCCAGGTGACGCGACACTTCACCTGTGAGTCGGCTGGTGTGGTATACTGCGCCCGGTGCTCCCGGTGTGGCCTTCTATATATTGGTGAGACCTGATGCAGACTGGGAAACAGTTTCACTGAACACCTACGCTCTGTCCGCCAGAGAAAGCAGGATCTCCCAGTGGTCACACATTTTAATTCCACATCCCATTCACATTCTGATATGTCTATCCATGGCCTCCTCTACTGTCAAGATGAAGCCACACTTAGGTTGGAGGAACAACACCTTATATACTGCTGGGTAGCCTCCAACCTGATGGCATGAACACTGACTTCTCTAACTTCCATTAATGCCCCTCCTCCCCTTCGTACCCCATCCCTGATATATTTAGTTTTTCCCCTCCCCTTTTTTTTCTCTCTCTCTCTCTCTGCCCATCACCCTGCCTGTTCTCCATCTCCCTCTGGTGCTCCCCTCCCCCATTCTTTCTCCCTAGGCTTCCCGTCCCATGACCCTTTCCCTTCTCCAGCTCTATATCACTTTCGCCAATCACCTTTCCAGCTCTTAGCTTCATCCCACCCCCTCCGGTCTTCTCCTATCATTTTGTATTTCCCCCTCCCCCTCCGACTTTCAAATCTCTTACTATCTTTCCTTTCAGTTAGTCTTGACAAAGGGTCTCGACCTGAAATGTCGACAGTGCTTCTCCTTATAGATGCTGCCTGGCCTGCTGCGTTCCACCAGCATTTTGTGTGTGGCATGAATATTGGTTTATTTTTCCGGTAATTTGTTTCCTCCCCTCCCCCTCCCCTCTTCTATTCTCCACTCTGGCCTCTTACTTCTTCTCACCAACCTATCACCTCCGCCTGTATCCTCTCTTCCTTCCCTTTCTCCTATAGTCCATTCTCCTATTCATCAGATTCCTTTATTTCCAGTCCTTTACCTTTCCTACCTACCTGGCCTCATCTATCACCTTCTCTCTCTCTCCTCCTTTCCCTCCCTCCACCTTTTTATTCTGTCATCTCCCCCTTCCTTTCCAGTTCTGAAGAAGGGTATCAGCTCGAAACGGCAACTATTTCCTCACTTCAAAGTTAGTAAATTTGCTGATGACACAAAGGTTTAGGGTGTTGTGGATAGTGTGGAGGGCTGTCAGAGTTTACAGCAGGACATTGATAGGATGCAAAACTGGGCTGAGAAGTGGCAGATGGAGTTCAACCCAGATAAGTGTGAAGTGGTTCATTTTGGTAGGTCAAATATGATGGCAGAATATAGCATTAATGGTAAGACTCTTGGCAGTGTGGAGGATCAGAGGGTTCTTGGGGTCCAAGTCCATAGGACACTCAAAACTGCTGCGCAGGTTGACTCAGTGGTTAAGAAGGCATACTGGGCATTGCCCTTCATCAATTGTGGGATTGAGTTTCAGAGCCGAGAGGTAATGTCGCAGCTATATAGGACCCTGGTCAGACCCCTCTTGGAGTTTTGTGCTCAGTTCTGGTTGCCTCACTACAGGAAGGATGTGGAAGCAATAGAAAGGGTGCAGAGGAGATTTACAAGGATGTTGCCTGGATTGGGGAGCATGTCTTATGAGAATAGGTTGAGTGAACTCGGCCTTTTCTCCTTGAAGCGACAGAGGATGACAGGTGACCTGATAGAGGTGTACAAGATAATGAGATGCATTAATCGTGTGGATAGTCAGAGGCTTTTTCCCAGGACTGAATTGGCTAGCATGAGAGGGCACAGCTTTAAGCTGCATGGAAGTAGGTACAAAACAGATGTCAGGGGTAAGTTTTTTACACAGAGTGGCAAGTGTGTGGAATGGGCTGTCAGCAGCAGTGGTGGAGGTGGAAACGATAGGGTCTTTTAAGAGACTCCTGGATGGCTACATGGAGCTTAGAAAAATAGAGAGCTGTGGGTAAAGCCTAGGTAGTTGTAAGGTAGGGATACGTTCAGCACAGCCGAAGGGCCTGTATTGTGCTGTATGTTTTCTGTGTTTCTAACGTGCTGCCACATCATATACACTTGCTTCACTTAAAGTAAAAGTGAAGTTAGACACTTTATCTTTCAGCTCTCTCGTTTTCCATTCAATTAGATTCATGTTTGGGAGTTTCAAAATGTAACACTGGAAACGAGGAAGTTGTTTTCCGTCCTGTTGAAGTGCAGCGAGAGGTGGTCGAGTAAAAAGGAAATCACGCTTCAGAAGGGACAGACACAGGGAAACAAGACAGAAACTGAACAAATTCATGGGTTCATAAACAGTAAATACTGCGGATAATGACAATTTCAAAAAGAGCAGAAATGGCTGGCTACATTGAAAAAATTAACAGGATATTATACAGTATACTGAGCAAATTGAGCAGTATTTTAAAGCAAATGGGATATTAATAAGGAGCCAGCACCAATTTTGCTGAATAAATTGAAATTAAAGGCATACACTTTGCTTAAAAGTTTGACTGCTCCAACTCAACCATCTGAAATAAGCTATGCTGATGTAGTGAAAGTAATGCAGGAACATTTGGAAGCAAACCCATTGCTGATTGCAGAATGTTTCAAGTTTCATAAGTGGAATTAAAAGGAAGAGCAGTGCACTTCAAAATTCGTAGCTGAATTGAAGAGATTGTCTGCACATTGCAGTTCAGTAATGGGGTTAATAATGCACAGAGAGATAGTTTAATTTGTGGAATCTTACAAGAAAGCATTCAAAAACAGCTCCTAACAGAAGCACAAGTTACATTTAAAAGAACAGTTGAAATAGCTCTATCAATGGAAACAGCAGACAGACACAACTGAGTTCCAGTTAGGAATGAAAGTGAGTCACGTCACGTGATGACGTAGGATCGAGACGCTGGAACCCAGCTCTCCCGTAAAAAATCAGTAAATTAATGTTTAAGTGAAGAAAAGTTAGTTAATACTTTCTAGAAGTTATTTATAAACTACTCCGGATTGTTTGAAGTTATGCCTAATAAACAGAAGATGAAGAAAACTACTACCGTGAAGACAACGCAAGTTGGAACAGAATCAAGGCCCACCTCTGCCAAAGAACCGTGGGCTCAGGTACATTATACCACCAGCGATACAGAACAGGAAACTGTGGCAACATCGACCATTTCTAAAGAAAAAGACCAATGAGAACTGCGCAAACGTGAAGGAAGGAGCATGCGCAAACGAGAACAACCTGAACTACAAATCCCAGTTACGACTGAAACCGAAAGTGAAAGTGAATCTGAGGGAGAGTCAGATTCTCTGGAAAAATCAGACGAAGATGGAAGTAAAAGTTCTTCTAGAAATATAGAAAAGACTTTGATGCAAATAATGTGTAAATTAGGCGCGTTAAAAGTAATCAAAAAAATGATAAATGTGGAGATTATGTTTGAGAAAATGACAAAAAGACAGGAAAAAATGGAAAAGAGAATTATAGATTTGGAAACTACAACAGAAGACATGGTTGAAAGAATGAATAAAATGGAAGATGATTTTACTGCCTGGACATCAGAAAGAAAACAAATGTTGGAAAAAGTTGATAAGCTTGAAAATTTTAGTAGACGAAATAATATTAAAATTGTTGGACTTAAAGAAGATACCGAAGGAGAAGATCCAATAAATTTTTTTCAAAAATGGATTCCTGAAAAATTGGAAATGGAAGGAGAAACTCTAATTGAAATTGAAAGGGCTTATAGAGCCTTAAGGTCAAGACCTCAAGCTGACCAAAATCCATGATCAATTTTGATAAAATGCTTAAGATACCAAGATAAAGAAAAGATCCTGAAGGTGGCTGCCCAATGTGCCAAAAAGAGAAACGGGCCATTGATGATAGCAGGGAAGGCAGTTATTTTCTATCCTGATATAAGTTATAACCTTTTGAAGAGAAAGAAGGAATTTAACCCAGCGAAAAGAATTTTATGGGAAAAGGGTTATAAATTTACAATATGTCACCCAGCAACACTGATAAATTTTTTGGAGGAGAGAAAAAGAAGATTTTTTACCGATTATCGAGAAGCGGAGGAGTTCGCACAAAAACTTCCAACTACCCACTAATTACACATAGAGATTTCCAAGTGTAATGGATTAAAGACGAAGACAGAGACAGTGAATGGAAGTGATGGACATTTAAGGATGACATAGGGGAGAAAAGCAAAATTTCAGATATACTAATTGAGAATAGTATTTTTTTTCTTCTTATATATATATATACTTTTTTATGTTGCGGGGGGGGGGCTGGGGAGCTTTGGATCGATTACTATGGGATTCACGTGTGTAATCATGGCGATCGCCATGACCCGTACAACAGAGGGGGGTAATGTTGTGTTCTTTTTTTTCACAACATTAGTAGGGGGGTATTTTGTTTTTTTCTTTACACTCTAATTTTCTTCTATCTTTCTGCCTGGATGATCGGTGGGGACACACATAGCAACATGGAGAATTTTAGAAAGATTTCCCAAGATACCATGAAAGTTGAAAGATTAGGTATTATTATAGATTGGAATAACATAATTGAAAATAATGACTAATTTACTGAATTTTTAAAATTTTAATGTTAATGGGCTTAATGGACCGGTGAAAAGAAAAAGAATTTTAACATACATAAAAAAAATGAAAATAGATATAGCTTTTTTACAAGAAACACACTTAACAGAGATAGAACATCAGAAATTAAAAAGAGACTGGGTTGGAAATGTTATTGCAGCTTCATTTAATTCAAAGGCAAGAGGAGTTGTAGTTTTGGTTAATAAAAATATACCAATTAAAATACAAAACATATTAATTGATTCAGTGGGGAGATATGTAATTATACATTGTCAATTTTTTTCAGATTTATGGACTCTTATGAATATTTATGCACCAAACGAAAATGATGTAAAATTTATACAAGAGGTCTTTTTGAATTTGGCTAATGCACATGACAAAATATTAATAGGTGGAGATTTTAACTTTTGTTTAGATCCAGTTTTAGATAGATCAACAAAGGTTGTCACAAAATTAAAAGTAGCAAAGTTAACTCTATCATTGATGAAAGACTTAAATTTGATTGATATATGGAGAAGAATTAACCCAAAAGAAAGAGATTATTCATTTTATTCAAATAGACATAAAACATATTCAAGGATAGATTTTTTTCTTATTATCAACGAATATGCAAGATAGAGTGAAAAACATGGAATATAAAGCAAGAATATTGTCAGATCATTCTCCTTTGATAATGACAATGATAATGATAGATAAAGAGGAATCAATTTATAGATGGAGATTTAATTCAATGTTACTAAAACATCAAGATTTTTGTGATTTTATGAAAAAGCAGATTCAGTTTTTTTTAAATACAAATTCACATTCAGTTGATGATAAATTTATATTGTGGGAAGCAATGAAGGCATATTTGAGAGGTCAGATAATAAGTTATACTTCTAAATTTAAGAAGGAATATATGATAGAAATAGATCAATTGGAAAAAGAGATTACAAAATTAGAAAAAGAATCTCAAAGATATATGACAGAAGAAAAACGAAGACAACTTATTAATAAGAATATAGTACACTTCAGACATATCAAACAGAAAAAGCAATTATGAGAACTAAACAGAGATATTATGAACTAGGTGAAAGATCACATAAGTTCCTTGCATGGCAGTTAAAAACAGACCAGACTTCTAAAACGATAAATGCAATTCGAACAAGAACAAATAAAATTACTTACAAACCTTTAGAAATTAATGAAACTTTCAAGAATTTTTATTCTGAGTTGTATAAATCAGAATCACAAAATGATAATGTCAAGATAGAAAGGTTTTTATCACAAATAACTCTTCCAAAATTAAATATGGAAGAACAGAAGAGATTAGATATGCCTTTTACATTAAAAGAGGTTGAAGAAGCTTTAGGATCATTTCAAAGTAATAAATCTCCAGGAGAAGATGGTTTTCTTCCTGAATTTTGTAAAAAGTTTAAAGATTTATTAATTCCTCCTTTTATGGAGTTAATACATCAAGCGGAAAGAACGCATAAACTTTCAGAATCTTTTTCGACAGCTATTTTAATAGTATTGTCAAAAAAAATAGAGATCTTTTAAAGCCAACATCATATAGACCTATTTCTTTGTTAAATACTGATTATAAAATAATAGCAAAAATCTTATCTAACAGACTATCTAAATACTTACCAAAATTAATACATATGGATCAAACAGGATTTATTAAAAATAGACAATCGGCAGATAATGTAACTCGGTTATTTAGTATAATTCATTTGGCTCAAAAGAGGAAGGAAATGAGTGTGGTAGTTGCTTTAGATGCAGAAAAAGCATTTGATAGATTGGAATGGGATTTTTATTTAAGGTATTGGAAAAATATGGATTAGGGGTATCTTTTATAAAATGGATCAAAAACTTAAATATTATTCCCAAAGCTAAAGTAGTGACAAATGGTCAAATTTCAACATCATTTCAGTTAACAAGGTCAACTAGGCAAGGTTGTCCATTATCACCTGCTTTATTTGTGTTGGCGATAGAACCATGAGCTGAATTAATTAGAATGGACCCAGATATTAAGGGTTTCAGAGTTAATCAGGAAGAATACAAGATTAACATTTGCTGATGATGTTCTGCTTTATTTAACAAACCCATTGCACTTGTTGCGTAAATTATCCTATAGATTAGAAGAATATGGGAAAATATCAGGTTACAAAATAAATTGGGATAAAAGTGAAATTTTACCTCTTACTAAAGGAGATTATAGTCAATGTCGATTAATAACTCAATTTAGATGGCCGGCAAATGGTATAAAATATTTAGGTATAAGAGTCGATAATGATATAAAGAACATACAAATTAAATTACTTACCATTATTGAAAAAAATTCAAGAAGATCTTGATAAGTGGATGATATTACCAATAACATTAGTAGGTAGAGTAAATACTGTAAAAATGAATATATTCCCTAGACTACAATACTTATTTTAATCACTACCAATACAATTACCCCAGAAGTTTTTTCAAGAGTTAAATAAATATGTGGGGAAGTTTCTTTGGAAAGGTAAGATGTCAAGAATACCGTTGGAAAAATTGACATGGAAATTTGACCTCGGAGGGTTACAATTTCCAAACTTTAAAAATTATTATAAAGCAAATCAACTTAGATTAATTGCATCTTTTTTTGATGAAGATAAACCAGCATGGATTAGAATAGAACTAGATAAAATAGGAGAAAATATACCAGAAGATTTTATATATAAGTGGGAATCTAAATGGATCCGGGAAAAGAAAGAATCTCCAATATTAAAACATTTGATTGATGACGAGATAAAGAAATCTTTATTAGCAAAGAGATCTTTAATTCAAAATAAACTTATTCCTTTTACAATGGATAACCAACTTTTATACAACTGGTTTCAAAAAGGGATTAGATATATAGGAGATTGTTTTGAAGGAGGTATATTAATGTCATTTGATCAATTAAAGAATAAATATAAAGTATCAAACAACACTCTTTTTTGTTACTTCCAATTAAGGGCTTATTTAAGAGAAAAATTGGTCAAACAATGTTATTGCTGAAATCTAGTGAAATAGAAACTTTAATTCAAAAAGGAAAAGCTAAAAAATTTATTTCTTGTATGTATAGCTTGATTCAAAAACAGGCAACTAAATAAGGAGTCCATAAGTCAGGACAAAAATGGGAAAGTGACTTGAATATTAAAATTGCAGAAACAAATTGGTCAAGACTATGTCTTGATAGTATGACAAATACAATAAATGTCTGGTTAAGATTAGTGCAATATAATTTGTTACATCAATTATATCTTACACAACAAAAAATAAATTAATTAAATCCAAATTTATCTGATCAGTGTTTCTGATGTAACCAAGAAATTGGTACTTTTTTACATTCTACTTGGTCTTGTTCTAAAATTCAACCTTTTTGGACAAATTTAAGAGTTTTATTGGAACAAACTATTGGAACACAACTTCCACATAATCCAATATTATTTTTATTAGGCGAAATTGAAGGGATAATATCGAAACCCAAATTGAATAAATATCAGAAAGAATTTATAAAAATTGCACTGGCAGTAGCCAAAAAGGCTATTGCAGTTACTTGGAAATCAGATGCATATTTAAGTATAGATCATTGGAAGAATGAAATTTCCAGCTGTATTCCACTTGAAAAAATTACTTATAATTTAAGAGATAAATACGAAACATTTTTGAAAATTTGGCGTCCTTATTTACAAAAGACAGGATTAAATATATAGGTGCTCTGAAGATAAAATAATTGGTTATCTGGGGAAAGAAATAAAAATATATATACTAAAGTTATTACGAACTCCGTGGAGCATGTGGGGATCTTCCAATATCCAGGCATTCTTTCTTTCTTTCCTTCTTTCTTTCTTCTATAGGGATGTTAGGGGGGAGGGGCTAAGGGGAGGGGGAAGGGCATTCTTTTTTTCTTTCTGTAATCATCTGAAAACTTAATTTAAAAAGTTTTTTTAAAAAAGGAATGAAAGTGAGTGTGAAGAAAATTGCAGCATCTAAACAGGAACTGTCTTGGCCGAACAAATTATGTTACTGTTGTGGCAGGGGTCACTTACACCAGATCAAGGCAAGTTTAAAGGTGAAACTTGCAGAAAATGCAACCAAGTAGGACACATTGTGGTGAACTATGTGCCTGTCTGGACACACCCCCTTCTGACTGCTCCTGTGGCTCCTTCCACAGGCCCCTGTATAAAGGCGATTCAGGTCTAATCCTCTGCCTCATTCTCCAGGATGTAATATGATGGTCACTCACTGCTGGTTCCTTCTTCCAGTCAATAAAAGCCGATATCTCGCCTTACGTCTCAGTGTGAGTTATTGATGGTGCATCAATTTTATTGACTGAAAGTTTTAAAACATGGAAACCGTTTTACGTCCGGAAAGGTTGGATTTGGACCCTCAAGACCCTGAAGCAGCTCTTGCTTTTGAACACTGGCTTGCATGCTTCCAATCATACTTGGCGGAGCTTCGTGCGACTGACCCTGCCGTTATGTACAGAATTCTCCTCTCAAGGATCACCCCAAAAGTTTATTCCATTATCCAGGACCTGCCGACCTATGAAGGGGCACTGGACGCCCTCAAAAGACAGTACCTGCGGCCGGTGAACACCGTCTACGCAAGACATCGTTTAGCTACCCGGCGACAGCGGCCTGGAGAATCGAGCGCCGAGTTTCTCCAAGCTCTACAGACACTCGTCCGAGCTTGTGACTGCAAGACGCTCATGGCAGAACAACATGCGGAGCTGCTAGTGCGAGACGCCTTTGTGATGGGACTGAGGTCAGTGTACATGCGCCAGCGACTGCTGGAACACTCAGATCTTACCTTATGCTCGGCGATCGAGATGGCCAACGCTCTGGAAGCTGCGCTGCAGTATGCCGACGCTGTCCAGTCGCACGATTCCCCGCCAGTTCCGTGGACACCTCAGACCCCGCCACCGCTGGCTCCCACGAGCGAAATTGCCGCTGCCAGTCGCGATTCCACGAGCTCCCCGAACCCGACCACAGCGGCAGCCTGTCAGAAGCCTGTGCTTTGTTATTTCTGTGGCCATAAAAAACACTCTTGAAAACGCTGTCCAGCGCGAGAAGCGACCTGCTCCAGCTGCGGAAAGCGGGGCCATTTCGCCAAGGTCTGTAAGTCTAAACTGCGAGCGGAGAGCAGCGCTGTGGGTGAAATGTGGGGGCCGCCATCTTGCATGCCCGGATGTGGGCGGCCATCTTTGTCGACGTCAGCATGCCCCGCCCCCGACCCTCCGATGCTTACCGGGTACCCCGACGGCGATTCAATTCTGGCCACTGTAACCCTCGACCAAAGCGCCCCAAACCAGCTTGCAAGGTCCATGATGGACATCCGGGTGGAGGGGCACAGGACTAGATGCCTGTTTGACACGGGCAGCACTAAGAGTTTCATTCACCCTGACACAGTGCAACGCTGCGGACTCGCAACACGGCCAGTAAGTCAGAAGATCCATTTGGTTTCTGGGTCACATTCCACAGACATCCGGGCGGGTTGTGTAACGACTTTGGTGGTGCAAGGCACAGAGTATCGGAACTTTGCGCTACTGGACATGCCTAATCTGTGCGCACCTGTGCTATTGGGGCTGGACTTCCAGAGCCATCTCGAAAGTGTGACTATGGTATACGACGGGCCCCTCCCACCACTCACTGTCAGGAATCCTCAGTTTTGTGGGACTTCATCACCACTGACCACACACACAGAGCGACACACACATCCCATCCAACACGACAGCTGCGCTACCGACACCACTTGCAGTCTCTCCGCTCTCGAGGTCCCTCCCCCGCCGCTGTTCGCCAACCTGACCCCGACTGTAAACCGGTGCAGTGGTTGCTCAGGGAGGGGATCATTGAGCCAAGCACAAGCCCTTGGAGGGCCCAGGTGGTCGGATGGTGGCCCCACCCCCCCCCCACGAACTCCTATTCTCTTTTCCCAGGAAGTCTGTCACTCTACCAGTTTGGCTGATGTCCCCGGGGCCAGTGCTGCTCCGCAAACGTGTGAGGAGCAATAAATACTCCCCGCTGGTCGAGAGGGTTCACCTTCTGCATGCGAACCCCCAGTACGCCTACGTGGTCTTACCTGATGGGCGGGAGGACACGGTCTCCATCCGCGACCTGGCGCCCGCAGGTGCAGCAGACCACTACCCTGAACTCTCTCCGGTAACTATGAACCCTGTACCCGAGGTGACACCGTGTTCACCAGGCCCTACATGGACTCCTCATGACACATATATACCAGGTGCCTCGCACATGCATGAGCTGGAACCAGCACAACCTCCGTCTCCTGTGCAATCTCCAATGTTGCTGGCATCGGTGCAATCACAGTCGGTGCTACGTAGATCGCAGCGACAGATTCGACCACCTGATAGACTTGACCTGTAAGAAACTTCACCACATGGGGACTCTTTCAAACGAAGGGGGGGTGAATGTGGTGAACTTTGTGCCTGTCTGGACACGCCCCCTTCTGACTGCTCCTGTGGCTCCTCCCACAGGCCCCTGTATAAAGGCAATTCAGGTCTAATCCTCTGCCTCATTCTCCAGGATGTAATATGATGGTCACTCACTGCTGGTTCCTTCTTCAGTCAATAAAAGCCGATATCTCGCCTTTACGTCTCAGAGTGAGTTATTGATGGTGCATCACACATACAAGGAGAATGTTGGACAGGCAAATGTAAATGGACTGCATAGGGAAGAGAGAAAGATAAAAAGTTGCATGAAAAATGTGATAATGATGAGAGTGAGGCAGGACTGAGTTCTCTTGAGATTTACCATGTGGAAACTAACAACAGACAAGTAATATGGCTTACACCAGAACTGAATGACAAATTAATTGAAATGGAACTGGACACTGGCTTGGCTGTTCCAGTCATTCCACAAAATGAGTTTGAAAGGCTCAAAAATATTGAACTGAAGCCTGCAGATATCCAGCTAAGAAGTTGTACTGGAGAAAAAATAACTCCTGTTGGAATGACATCCATAACAGTGAAATACAGCAAGCAAAAACCACACTGAGCTTTATGTTGTAAAAACAGGAGAATCTGCATTGCATGATTGTGACTGGCTGAGAATAATTACAACTCGATTCGAAATCCATCCACCAATTGCATGCCAGATCCCCTGCAAGAGCATCAACTGAAAGAAAATTAAGAAAGGTACAGGATGGTGCCACAGCAGCATTCAAGGATGGCATTGAGAAACTCAAACATATCAAGGGTAAAATAATGTTAAATGAAAATGCCACACCCAAGTTTTACAACGACTATCCAGTTCCTTATATCATCCATGATAAAGTAGCCAGTGAGCTAGATAACAACCTTGGAATTCTTTCCAAGGTTGGGTGCAGCCAATAGGAAATGCCAGTTCTCCCAGCAGCCAGGAAGAATGGACCTGTCAGGATCTGCGGTTACATTAAGGTTACAATCAACCTAGTATTGAAAGTAGATCAATCCCCTTTGCCCAGAATAGAGAATATCTTTGCAAACCTTTCTGGAGAAAAACACTTCAGCAAAGTGAAGTTAGCTGAGGCCTACCTACGGATGGAGGTGGAAAAAGAGTCCAACCTGTTTCTCAGCATAAACACTCACAAAGGGCTTTATTGATATAATAGGCTTATTTTTTGGAGTAGCACTGTACCTGCACGCTGGCATAAAGCTATGGACCAAGTGCTGCAAGGCTGTCCCTCGTTACCTAGGTGACGTCATTGTTACTGGTAAGGATCACAAGGAACATCTCCAAAATCTCAAAAAAAAAGATCAGGTTTATGGGCTCAGAGCATGACCCAACAAGTGTGAGTTCTTTAAACTAAGCATCATTTACTGTGATCACACCATCAACACAACAAATTACTCAAATGTGCTGAGATAATTCAAGTACCAAGGCCCAAGGATGTGTGTTACACTTGCATCATTTTAAGTTCCTGCCAAAGCTCACTATTTTGTTCCAGCCCTTAAACTTATTACTGCAGATTAGGAAAAATAGCAATGGACAAAGCAGTGTGAGGTGGCTTTCCAGAAGGTAAAGGAAATGGTGACTTCAGACACTGTACTCACACATTATGATCCAGATTGTCCAGTGAAGCTTGCCATGAATTTTTCGGGATGTCAATATGCCCAGAGGAGAGGTGTCCAAAGCTGTCAGAAGCACTTCCTGCAGTCCCGGAATCAACTCCTACAACCATCACAGAGCCTGAGATTGCTTCATAGTCACAAGTCTCTCCTGCCGGGTGTTCCCCTTTGACAGCAAAGACGTGATCCCACAAAAGTAAGAAATCCTCCACAGCGATTAAATCTTTGAGCCTGAACGATACAATTTAAAATTTACTACGTGTGGATTTCCATATAATAGTTGTTATATATATAAATCGAGATGAATTCTATATTGAGTTGGAGTTTATAGCTAAGTAGGAAGGAGTGTTGTGTACTTAATATTTCAATAATATTTGAGTAGTATTGTAATATATTGTATGATTAAGCATTCTTTATTTAAATAATCCATTGCAGGTTATATGTAAAAGTATGTAAATGGCATTCATTATCATGCTAGCACATCATACGTACACAACTTGCTTAAAGAAAAAACAAAGTCAGACACATTATGTCTCTGCTACCTTGTTTTTCTTTCAATTTGTTTCATGGTTTGGAATTACAAAACATAAAAATTCCATTTGTTTATTAGGGACACTATGCTGTTTAAATGGGGCAGGAGATTTTTCTGAATATTTGTTAACCAGCATCAGTTTTGTACATTTGCACGGCTGTTAGACACTGCACCATGCTTAGAGACAACTGTTTTTACATAGCATCACTTTGTGTTTGTGTTCAAAACACAGTTTATTTTTACTGATAGTTGGCAAGTAATAAACAGTAAGACAATTCAGAACTATATTGCTCACTGCGATTTCAAACATTCAGGCTTGGAGATGCCAGAAACAGCTGGGAGTGAAAATACAACAATTTCACAACTTCAGTAATTTAAGAACTATGAAAACTTTGAAGGTATTGATAATCATCTTTGAAGATATGATTAAAATGAATATTCGGAGGATACAATCTTCTAAAGCACTATTTGAAGTTCACTATCTGCACTAGGTATCTATGCTGATTTTGTTCATTTTTACAGATAGAAGAACATGTCATCTTGCACTGAATGAATTCCTCTATCAATAACTATTAGGAACTAATACATAGTTTTATAGTACCATAGTAGTTTTGATAGTGTTCTAATTTACTCTGTATTTTATTTAAATGCATAACTTGTTACTCAGTTAAATGGTAATTTGCCTTTTTTTATACCTTTTAAACTTTTTCCATGTAATTTCAGTTGATTGGGGCAGCCACTTAATAACACAAAAATGTACTGGTCCTGATGCATCTAAATTAATGGGAATCTACTTTATATACAGATATCTCAGTGAGAATCTGATAAATATATGACCAACTCCCACAACTCTAACACAACTCCCTTCCTCTGCGCTGACTGCCTACATTTCCCACTGCCTCGGGAAAGCAGCCAACATAATCATGAACCCCACTCCCCCCAACCACAACTCGAATATTCTCTTTTCTTCCCCCGCCCCCCCCATTGGGCAGAAGTTGCAAAAGCTGAAGAACACATACCACCAGGCTGAAAGACACCTTCTATCCTGATGTTATAAGATTCCTAAGTGAACCTGTTATGTCACAAGGATGCACTCTCGGTCTCTCAATCCACCTCAGCATGGCCTTGTACTATATTTGTCGAGCTGCACTGTACATTTTTTATTTTCTTCCACTCTGAAGAGGGGTGTCTGACCTGAGATGTAAACAGGTCTCTCTTTCCATGGATTCTGTGCCTGAATTCTTCCACAATTTCTTTTTCTGCCACTTTTAGCTTGACTTTTCTAACCTCCAAAGCACTCCGGGAAGAGGTGGCTCACCTGGGCCATATTTCCAACCACGGTAATGGTAACACTGATGATCTCTGCAGGTCCATGGGAGTAGGCAGTTTAAATGGTTCAGCATGAACTGGGTGAGCCAAATGGCCTATTTCTGTTCCATACCTTTCTATGACTCTAAGCAGTCAGGCTGACCATGTACTCAGAATTGTGAGAGTTCCAGGTTCCTGGAGGCTCAGGAAGTGATAGGCTGCAGTCGTGTGGTGCTCCAGGCTCCACTTCAGAATCAAGAGCTCTCGATAAATTGAAAACAGTTGATGTCCAAGTCATAGTTGACCCTGAAAGAATTCTCCTTCTTAAGCATAATGGTTGATACATTTCAATTGCTGCTCTATTCAGAGCACTGGCTCTTGGGAAATAAAGGCTATATCTTTTTCCTTCATAGGGTTTAATAATGATAATAATAAGTACTTTATTGATCCTTAGCAGAAAATTGTTTTGTCACAGCAACAAATTTTAAAACACACTTAGCAATAATAATAAATAGAATAATTATTATAATATGAACTAATAACAAAGTAAAGAATAATAATATACACAATAATAATGTACCTATGTGCAATAATGTGCAATAATAGTAAGAAAATAATAATAAGAAAACAGAACCTATTGTACTATGCTGTCTTTGTACTGCTGATTTTTGAATTTTCGCCCCATTTGGTAAACAGTCCATATCTTTATCCCTTCTACCGAAGTGCCTGATCATACACTTCCCTACACAATATTCCACCTGCCCTTTCTTTGGCCATTCTCCCACTCTGTCTAAGTCCTTCTGCAGATTCTCTGCTTCTTCAGCACTACCTACCCCTTCACCTGTCTCTGTATCCCTGGCAAACTTGGCCACAATCCTATCAATTCCATGATCCAAATCATTAATGTATAACATGAAAAGAAGTGGTCTTAATACCAACTGCTGTGAAACACCACTGGTCACTGGCATCTAACCAGAATAGGCATGGATTCTTATCTTGTTAAGGAGCCATCACATGCAGCTCCTTGTCAAAGATCTCCTGAAAATCCAAGTAAACAATTTCCACTGACTCTCTTTTGTCTGTCCTGTCTGTTATTTGCTCAAAGAATTCCAACAGAAACCTCAGGAAAGATTTCCACTTAAGGAAACCATGCCAAGACCAGGAAGAGGATCAATGACTTTTGAAGGTCCTTTTACCTTAAGCTCCCCTAATAAAATCTGTTTCATTACACAACACACAATTCAGAAAGCACCTAGTCCAGAATTGCCATTCCCCTGATGGACTCAACCAGAGGCTGCTCTAAAATGCCTTCTCATAGGCATTCTACAAATTCTCTCTCTTAGGATCCAGTGCCAACCTAATTGTCCCAATCCAGATGCATATTGAAATCCCCCATGACTATTGTAACATTGCCTTGATTACATGCCTTTTCTAACTCCTATTGTAATTTATATTCCACATCCTGCCCACTGTATGAAAGCCTGTACATAATTCCCATCGGGGTCTTTTTAATCTTGCAGTTTCTTAAATCTATGCATAATTATTCTACATCTTCCAATCCTATATCATTTCTTTCTAATGATTTGATTTTTTTTACCAACAGAGACATCCATCCCCTCTGGCTACTCCCCTGATGTTTCAATACAATGTGTATCCTTGGATGTTAAGCTCCCAACTATGATCTTCTTTCAGCCATGACTCAGTGATGTCCACAAAGACATATCTGCCAAACTCTAAATGCACTACAAGATCCACTTTATACTGCATGCATTCAAATATAACACCTTCAGTCCTATACTCATCATGCTTTTCAATTTCTCCCCCATGTTAACACTTCAGCTTGTCCCACTGACTGCAACTTTGCCTTATCTTCTGCTGTGACTTCCTCACAGTCTCACTCCACACTGCATCTACGTGTACAGCAATTGCCCCCTGCACACTAGAACTTCCATCCCTCTGCCAAGTTAGTTCAAACTGTTCCCAACAGTTCTTGCAAACCTGCTTGCAAGGATATTGGAATCCATCCTTTTTGTATAGGTCATACCTTCCCAAGAAGAGATTTCGATGATCCCAAAATCTAAAACCCTGCCCCTTACATCAGTTCCTCTGTCACTCATTCAACTGTACCATTACCCTATTCCTGCTCTAACTAACACGTGGTACTGGGAGTAATCCAGAGATTACTACCTTGGAGGTTCCGCTCTCCAGCCTTTTCCCTGACTCTCCATACTCACTATGCAGGACCTCTTCCCCCTTTCTACCTCTGTCATTGGTGCCAATGCACACCACTAACTCTGGCTATTTCTTTGGCATCATTGATTAGATCCTGTTCATCTGGCTCTGGGAAATTTTTTAAACCAACCCTGTATGCTCCAGAATGTTAGTGTATCCCTCCCATTACTCTCCAAGTGCTATGCTCCTCTCCCAGGTAAATACTGATGAGAAGTATTCTTTAGGGATCTTGCTTATGTTCCCTGGCCACAACCATAGATCATTCCTTTGTCTCTGAGAGGTTGCATTCCATTCTTAGCTACTCTTTTGTTTGTAAGGCACTTACAGTTGGCTATGGGATTCTCCTTAACACCAACACCAATCCTTGTGCTCCAGCGTTTGAGTTCTGACAGTTGTCTGGGCACCAGCCAGTGCTCAGTATAGTTCAAGTTTCAGCCTTTCAAGTCTTACACCTCTGGCTGTGTTATGTCAGACTCTGCAGCTGGGTAGACTTGATAGTTGACCAGTCCTCAAGGTCAGGAGGAATGTCCTGTCCTAGGGGCCAGCAAGGTACGGCACTTATTGTTAATGCTTAAGTTAAAAATGCAGGGAAATATGTGCAACTTGATGGTCCACAGAACTAGATATGTAAGCTCTGAAATGGACCCCGCTAAGGTTTCCATTCCATTTAAACATTTCACCGCTCCGCTGATGAACAGTGATCTCACCAATACACGAAAAAAAATCAACAGTTGACATTTAATTTAACATAATGTGTGTAAATATAATGGCCTAAGCATCCAATTGCTATGAATCGCTACAATAGCTATAGATGATTATGGAACCATTGGGATGTCTTCATCTCTTGACCCATTTTTATTTCTGTCTACATTTGATTTTCTAATAAAACCCCACTAACGGATCACCTTTAAGGTTTCTGCAACATCTGCTTCCTGTAAGTGATGTCTATAATTTTGCATCTTTAAGAATAAAGGGCAGGATACTCAAATAATGGCACAATATGGACAACTGGAATGTGAACTTAAAATCTGACATTTATAACATTATCCATATATTTCAGAAATTCACTTTAGCCTGCAATTATTTTGTAACCCTGTTGAAGATGCCCCCAGAATGTGCACAGTTTAAATCAGACAATTTCCACAATGTGGTCACTTTTAAACATATTGCAGCATGCACTGCTCTATCTTTCCAAAACCATCCTAGTCAGTGCATCTGCACTTTTTATTGAAATGCTGAGGTGAGAATGGTTTGAACAAAGTACTGCATTGACCTTAAAAGTTACAAATTTAATATCAAAGGCACTTATATACTATACATTGATGTGGCTAATCTTCCTGTTCTGCAATTTCTCTTATTATTGTATTGTGTTCTCCATCAATGCACAACGTGGTGCTTTGATGTGCATGAATAATGTGTAAGTCAAGTTTTTTTCATTGTTTCTTGGCACATGTGACAATAATAAACCAACTCGAATACCAATACTTCCAGCTTGGTTTGGCACGTCACCAAATACACTCACAAGTTTCTACAAATGTAACACGGAGAGCATTCTAACTGGCTGCATCACCGTCTGCTATGGGGGTGGTAGGGGGGAGGGGGCTCCTGCACAGGATTGAAATAAGCAGCAGAGAGTTGTAAACTTAGTCAGCTCCATCAGGGGCTCTAGTCTACCTAGTATCCAGGGCAGCTTCAAGGAGTGATCTCTCAAAAAGGTTGTGTCCAACATTAAGAACTCCCATCACCCAGGATATGCCTGGGTGCCTAGATGCCATTGCTGCCATCAGGAAAGAGGTACAGAAGCCTGAAGGCCACACTCAACAATTCAGAAACACCTTCTTCCCCTCCACCATCCGATTTCTGAATGAACATTGAACCCGTGAACACTACCTTGCTACTTTTTTATTTCTGTTTTTGTACTCATTATTTAATGTAACTATATATATATATACTTACTCCAATTCACAGTTCATTTCTATTATTATGTATTACACTGTACAGCGGCCACAAAAAAAAGCTTGCGACATATGCCAGTGTTACTAAACCTGATTCTGGTTCTGAACCTGGTTTGCTGATGCAACATTTTTAAGCAGTGCTTTTTTTTGTAGCTGTGGAACATTTCTGGGTTGGGGTGCTAATGGCTCGAAGGCAGAAAAAGCTGATCTGGATCACAAGGGGTTGGCTGATGATCACATCTTCTCAGGCGGTGACAGCTGGTATGTGGATAACAGATGTTGTGACTAGAGTTCCAGGCCAGATAGGTTGCCACATGAAAGGTCACACCTGAAGGTTAGAGCTTACGGGTATGAGGTAATGTACTGTGTTGCCCTGGAGGGAAAGTTAGCTGACTGACAGAAAAGAGAGGGTCTTTATTAGATTAACATGACTGTCATAGCTCAATTGTTGGTGTAATGAATGCCCCCAGAGCTGTGAAAGTTGTTCAGGTATTACAAGTAAAAGAGAAGAGCTGCAGAGATGGTTGCCAGAGTGAGACAGGCAGGGCTGGGTGGAAAGACTATGGATGCAGCAGCTGTGGCCATTACAAAGCAGTGGTCCAGCTCTAAGTATAATAGCACCAACCTTGTGCTTTTCATCCTGCACTATTCCCAGGAACCAGGTGAAAAACATCTGGACTATAAACTGTGCAGTCACATCCTTGATGCCACCTCCTCAACCTTTTCTGCTCAATGCTCCCTCCAGGCAGATCTAATGCACAGAGTGGGCCAACTATACAATAGCACCTGATGCACAGAGTGTCCCACCTATACATTAGCTCCTAATGCACAGAACATGCCTGAGTGTGTATGCTATACATCAGCTCTGGATGCATGGCGTATGCATCCAATGCATTAGCTCCTGATGTACAGCAAGCCTCCTATAAATTAGTTTCTAGTGCATTGTCTCCGTTACATTACCTCTTGATGCGCAGAGCATGACTCCTATGCATTAGCTCCTGAACACAGAGCGTACCTCCTTTACATTACCATCTGATGAAATGTGCTCTCCTCCTATACATTAGCTCCTGATGCACAAAGCATGCCACCTATACATTAACTCGTGATGCACAGTGTGCCTCCGATACACAAGCTCCCGATGCTCAGAGCGTAACTCCATTACTTTAGTTGATGATGCACAGAACATACTTCCTATACATTGGCTCCTGATGCACAGCATGCATCATATACATTAGCTGCTACTACACTGGGCGGGCCTGGTATACATTAGTACCTGATACACAGAGTGCACCTTCAATACATTAGCTCCTGATGCACTGCTCATGCCTCCTATACATTCTCTCCTGAAGCATAAAATGCACATACTATACATTAGCTCCTGATGTGCAGAGTTGTCCCCCTATACATTATCTCCAGGTGCACAGTTTGCCTCCTATCATTAGCTCCTGATGCCCAGAGCTGGCCACCTTTACATGAACTTGTGATGCACAGTGCCTCCTATACATTAATTCCTGATGCACAAAGCATGCCTCCTATACATGAGTTCCTGATATATTGAAGTGCCTCCTATACATTAGCCCCTGATGTACAGCAGGCCTCCTATAAATTAGCACCTGATGTACATTGTGCCCCCTATATATTAGCTTCTGTTGCTCAGAGTGAAACTCCTATACATTAGCTCCAGGTGCACAGAATACACCTCCTATATGTTAGCTTCTGATGCCTTGACCATGCCTCCTATACATTACCTCTTGATGCACAGAGTGTGCCTCCTATATATTAGCTCATGTTGCATGTAGCATGCCTCCGATAGATTAGCTCCAGATGCATAAAGCAGGCCTATACACCACCTCCTAATTCTCAGAGCGTAACTCCTGATGTAAGCAGCATGCCTCCTCTACATCACCGCCTGATGCACAAAGTGTGCCTCTCGTACATTAGCTACTGATGCATGGAGCACACCACCTATACGTTAGCTCCTCATGTACAGCAGGCCTCCTATAAATTATCTCCTGATGCACAGAGTGGGCCTCCTGTACACTAGCTCCTGCGCACACAGAGTGCCTACCATACATTACCACCAGATGCGGGGAACTCTCCGTCTAAACGTTAGCTCCCGATGCTCAGAGCAGGCCTACTATACACTAACTTGTGCTGCCCAGTGACTCCTATACACTAGCTCCTGATGCATAGTGTGCTTCCTATTCATTAGCTCCAATGAACAGATGGCGCCTCCGATACATTAGCTCCTGATGCACAGTGTGTGCCTGCTAAAAATTAGGTCATGAAACACAGAGCACACCTCCTATATGTTAGCTCCTGATGCACAGCATGCCTCCTATACATTAGCTCCTAGTGCACTGAACATTCCCACTATACATTAGCTCCTAACACAAGAGGTTCCCTTCTGTACATTAGCTCCTGATGCACAGAGCATGCCTCATATACTTTAACTCCAAATGCACAGAGCGTGCCCACTATACATTAGCTCCTGATGCCCAGAGAAGGACTCCAATGTGTAACTCGTGATGCACAGTTTCACCAATACATTAGTGCCTGTTGCACAGAGTGTGCCTCCTATACATTGGCTCCAGATGCACAAAGCAGACCTCCTAAACATTAATTTGTGGTGCACATTCTCTTCTATACATTAGCTCCTGATAAACAGTGGTGGGCCCCCTATACTTCACCTCCCGATGCACATAGCATGCCTGCTATACATTAGTTTTTGTTTCACACAGCAGTCCTCCTATACATTAGTGCCACAGTGCATGCCTCCTATACATCAGCTCCTTATGCTCAGAACAGGCCCTCTATACATTAACCCATGATGCACAGTGCCTCCTATACATAAACACCTGGTGCATAGTGTGCCTGCTATCCATTAGCTGCTGATGCCCAGAGCTGGTCTCCTATACATTAACTTGTGATGCATAGTGCCTCCTATACATTAGCTCCTGAACCACAGAGCATGTCTCCTATACATTAGCTCCTGGTGCACTGACCAGGCCTCCTATACATTAACTCGTGATGCAGAGAGTTTACCTCCATTGTAGTAGAATCAGAATCAGGTTTATTATAGCCGGCATGTGACGTGAAGTTTGTTAACTTAGCAACAGCAGTTCAATGCATTACATAATCTAGAAGCAGAGGAAAAAAATACTACTAATATTAATAAGTAAGTAAATCAATTACAATATATGTATATTGAATAGATTAAAAATCATGCAAAAAGCAGAAATAATATATATTTACAAAGTGAGGTAGTGTTCACAGGTTCAATGTCCGTTTATAGCAGAGGGGAAGAAGCTGTTTCTGAATCACTGAGTGTGTGCCTTCAGGCCTCTGTATCTCCTACTTGATGGTAACAGTGAGAAAAGGACATGTCCTGGGTATTGGAGGTCTTTAATAATGGACGCTGCCTTTCTGAGACACCACTCCCTAAAGATGTCCTGGGTACTTTGTAGGCTAGTGCCCAAGATGGAGCTGACTAGATTGACAACCTTCTGGAGCTTCTTTCAGTCCTGTGCAGTAGCCCCTCCATACCAGACAGTGATGCAGCCTGTCAGAATGCTCTCCACAGTACAACTATATAAGTTTTTGAGTGTATCTGTTGACATGCCAAATCTCTTCAAACTCCTAATAAAGTATAGTCACTGTCTTGCCTTCTTTATAACTGCATGGATATGTTGGGACCAGATTAGATCCTCAGAGATCTTGACACCCAGGAACTTGAAGCTGCTCACTCTCTCCACTTCTGATCCCTCTATGAGGATTGGTGTGTATTCCTTCATCTTACTCTTCCTGAAGTCCACAATCAGTGCTTTCATCTTACTGATGTTGCAAGCAAGGTTGTTCCTGTGGCACCACTCCACTAATTGGCATATCTCACTCCTGTATGCCCTCTTGTTTCCATCTGAGATTCTACCGACAATGGTTGTATCATCAGCAAATTTATAGATGGTATTTGAGCTATGCCTAGCCACACAGTCATGGGAATAGAGAGAGTAGAGCAGTGGGCTAAGCACATACCCTTATAAGGTGCCTGATGCACAAACCATTTGCCTCCTATATATTATCTACTGATGCACAAAGCGCACTTCCTATATATTTGCTTCTGATACTCAGAGCATATCTCCTATACATTAGCTCCTGACGCACAGAACTCTCTTCCTATACATTAATTCCTGATGCACAGTGCACCTCCTATACATTAGCTCCTGATGCACAGAGTGTGCCTCCTATACAATAGCTGATGCTCAGAGCAAACCTCCCATAGATTAGCTGCTGATTCACACTGTGTCTCCAATGCAGTAGCTCCTGATGCCCAGAGCAGGCCTCCTATACACAACTTGTGATGCACATTTTCTCCTATACATTAGCTCCTGATGCCCAGAGCAGGCCTCCTATACACAACTTGTGATGCACATTTTCTCCTATACATTAGCTCCTGATGCCCAGAGCAGGCCTCCTATACACAACTTGTGATGCACATTTTCTCCTATACATTAGCTCCTGATGCCCAGAGCAGGCCTCCTATACACAACTTGTGATGCACATTTTCTCCTATACATTAGCTCCTGATGCCCAGAGCAGGCCTCCTATACACAACTTGTGATGCACATTTTCTCCTATACATTAGCTCCTGATGCCCAGAGCAGGCCTCCTATACACAACTTGTGATGCACATTTTCTCCTATACATTAGCTCCTGATGCAGCAGGCATGCCTGAAATAGATTAGCTCCTAATGCACAGAGTGAGCCTCCTGTACATAATCTTCTTATGCAAGGATAATGCCTCCTATACATTACCTCCTGATGCTCAGAGCAGGCCCGCTTTTCATTAACTCATGATGCACAGTGCCTCCTATACATTAGCTCCTGTTTCAAGAGCGTGCCTCACATACATAAGCTACTGATACACAGAGCACGCCTCCCATAAATTAGTTCCTGGTGAGCATTCTGCCCACTATGCACAGTGCATGCCTCCCATACATAGCTTCCAAATGAACAGAGCAGGCATCCTATACATTAGCTCCAGATGCATAGAGCATGCTTCCTATACATTAGCAACTGATGCACAGAGTGTACCACCTATACATTACCTCCTGATGCATAGTGCATCACCCTATACAGAGTGTGCTCCCTATATATTAGCTCCTGTTTAGCAGAGTGTGCCTTGTATACATTAGCTCCTGATGCACAGTGTGCCCGCTATACATTGGCTGCTGAGGGACAGCACATCTCCTATTGCTCCAAATGAACAGAGCAGGCATCCTATTTATTAGCTCCAGATGCAAAGAGCATGCTTCCTATTCATAGCTCCTGATGAACAGAGCGCATCTCCTATACATTCATTTGATGCTCAGAGCAAACCTCCTATACATTACCTCCTAAAGCAAAGTGTGTCTCCTATACATTCACTTCTAATGCACAGAGCACGCCACCCATAAATTAGCTCCTGGTGCACATTGTGCCCACTATACATTGGTTCCTGAGGGACAGCATATGCCTCCTATACATCAGCTCCAAATGAACAGAGCATGCTTCCTATACATTAGCAACTAATGCACAGAGCGTGCCTCTTATACATTAGCCCCTGATCCACAGAGCAGGCCTCCTATTCATAGCTCCTGATGAACAGAGCGCACCTCCTACACATTCATTTGATGCTCAGAGCAAACCTCCTATACATTACCTCCTAAAGCACAGTGTATCTCCTATACATTCACTTCTAATGCACAGAGTCTGCTTCCTGTACATTAGCTCCTGATTCACCTAGTATGCCTGAAATACATTAGTTCCTAATGCATAGTGAGCCTCCTGCATATAATCTCCTGATGCCTACTGTGTATTAGCTCCTGCTTCACCGAGCATACCTCGTATACATTAGCTACTGGTGCACAGAGCGTGCATCCCGTCAATTAGCTCCTAGTACACCATATGCCCATTATACATTAGCATCTGAGGCACAGTGCACGCCTCCTATAGATCAGCTCCTAATGAATAGGGCAGGCACCCTATACATTGGCTCCTGATGCACAGTGTGCCACCCAATGCACTGGCTCAGAGCATACCTCCTATACATTAGCTCCTGAACCACCAAGTGTGCTTCAAATACATTACCACCTGATGCACAAATCACACCTTCTATACATTAACTCCTGATGCACAGAGCGTGCATCCTATATATTAGCTGCTGAAGCACTGAGCTCTCCTCCTATACATTAGCTCCTAGTGCACAGAGCATGTCTTCTGTAGATTAGGTCCGTATGCACAGAGCACACCTCTTATACATTAGCACGTGATCCACAGAGCAGGCCTCCCATACATTAGTTCTAGATGCACACAGATGATGCACCATCAATAACTCTCGGAGACGTGAGGCAAGATATAGGCTTTTATTGGCTGGAAAAAAGAACAAGCAGTAAGTGACTACCACACTACATCCTGGAGAATGAGGCCTGGGCTGTGCCTCCAATCGCCTTTATACCGGGGTCTGTGGGAGGAGCCACAGGAGCAGTCGGGGGGGAGGGGGGTGTCCAGACAAGTATATGTAGTTCACCTCATTCAGCCCACCTTTGTTTTAAAAGAGAGTCCCCATGGGGCGGTCTCTTACAAGTATATTTACAAGTTAAGACTATCGGGCGGTCGAATCTGTCGCTGCGATCTATGTAGCACCGGCTGTGATTGCACAGGTGCCAGTGGTGATTGCACCGGAGATGGTGGGTGTGCTGGTTCCGGCCTAACTGGAGGTGTCAGCCCACTAGGCATCAGTGATCCCTCATGCATATGCAAGGCGCCTGGTATGGGAGTGTCGTGAGGAGTCTGTGTAGGGTTTGGTGTGTGCGGTGTCACCTCAGGTACAGGGTTCATAGTTACCGTGGAGTGTTCGGAGTAGTGGTCTGCTGCTCCTGCGGGTGCCAGGTCACGAATGGAGACCGTCTCCTCCCGCCCATCAGGTAAGACCACGTAAGCATACTGGGGGTTCACATGTAGAAGGTGAACTCCCTCGACCAGCGGGGAGTATTTATTGCTCCTCGCATGTTTCAGGAGCAGCACTGGCCCTGGGGATGTTAGCCAAGCTGGTAGGGTGGTCCCAGTGGCAGACTTCCTGGGAAAAGAAAAGAGTCGCTCATGAGGGGTGGCATTGGTGGACGTACATAACAGGGAGCGGATAGAGTGGAGTGCCTCAGGGCGGACCTCCTGCCATCGAGAGACCGGCAACCCTTTTGACTTAAGGGCTACAAGTGTGGCCTTCCACACTGTGGCATTCTCCCTCTCCATCTGTCCATTTCCCCGGTGATTATAGCTCGTGGTCCTACTAGTAGCAATGCCCCTAGCCAGCAGGTACCGGCGCAGCTCGTCACTCATAAAGGAGGACCCTCTATCACTGTGGATATAGCAGGGATATCCGAACAGAGTGAAGAGCTGGTGCAGAGCTTTTATGACAGACGTGGTAGTGGTGTCGGGGCAGGGGATGGCAAAGGGGAACCACGAGTACTCGTCGATAATGTTGAGAAAGTAGACATTGCGGTTGGTGGAGGGAAGTGGGCCCTTAAAGTCAACACTCAGTCGCTCAAAGGGGCGGGTGGCCTTGATAAGTTGTGTCTTGTCAGGATGGTAGAAGTGCGGTTTGCACTCAGCGCAGACTTGGCAGTCCCTGGTCATTGTCCTGATGTCCTCAAGGGAGTAAGGCAGGTTCCAGGCTTTCACGAAATGGTAAAGTCGGGTGACCCCCAGGTGGCAAAGATCTGCATGGAGTGTGTACAGCCGGTCGAGCTGTGCGCTGGCACATGTTCCCCAGGATAGGGCATCAGGGGGCTCATTGAGCCTTCCAGGCTGGTACAGGATATCATAGTTGTAGGTGGAAAGTTCCATTCACCACCTCAAAATTTTATCATTTTTGATTTTGTCCGGCTGTTGGTTGCTGAACATGAATGCAACTGTGCACTGGTCGGTAAGCAACCTTTTGCCGGTGAGATAGTGCCTCCAGTGCCTAATAGCTTCCACTAAGGCCTGGGCTTCTTTCTCCACCACGGAGTGCCGAATTTCAGAGCCTTGAAGGGTACAAGAGAAGAATGCTACTGGCCTGCCTGCCTGATTGAGGGTAGCAGCCAGCGAGAAGTCAGAGGTGTCACTCTCTACTTGGAAGGGAATGGTCTCGTCCACCGCATGCATCGTTGCTTTGGCAATGTCCCCTTTAACGCGGCTGAAGGCCTCGCAGGCCTCGGCAGAGAGGGGAAATGCGGTGGACTTGACCAGGGGGCAGGCCTTGTCTGCGTAGTGAGGGACCCATTGGGCGTAATAGGAAAAGAAGCCCAGGCACCGTCTGAGTGCTTTGAGAGTGGTGGGAAGAGGGAGTTCTAACAGGGGTGCATACGGTCGGGATCAGGGCCAATGACCCCGTTTTCCACGACATACCCAAGGATAGCGAGTCGGGTGGTTCCAAACACACACTTGTCCCTGTTATAGGTGAGGTTAAGAGCTTCGGCCACTTGGAAAAATCGTTGGAGGTTGGTGTTGTGATCCGGCCAGTCGTGACCGCAGATGGTGATGTTATCCAGATAGGTAAATGTGTCCTTCAGTTGGCACTGGTCCACCATCCGGTCCATTTCCCTCTGGAAGACAGAGACACCATTCATGACACCGAAGGGGACGCGCAGGAAGTGATAGTGCCTGCCGCCCGCCTCGAAGGCAGTGTAGGGGTGGTCCTCCGGGCGGATGAGGAGCTGATGGTAAGCAGATTTCAGGTCTATTGTTGAGTACACCTTGTACTGAGTTATCTGGTTGACCATATCCGCGATGCGGGGTAGGGGGTACGCGTCAAGCTGCGTGAACTGATTGATGGTCTGGCTATAGTCTACGACCATCCTATTTTTCTGCCTGGTCCGAACAATGACCACCTGGGCCCTCCAAGGACTTGTGCTTGGCTCAATGATCCCCTCCCTGAGCAGCCGCTGCACCTCTGACTGAATGAAGGCCCTGTCCCCCGCGCTGTACCTCCTGCTTTTAGTTACCACAGGTTTACAGTCGGGGGTCAGGTTGGCGAACAGCGGTGGGGGAGGGACCTTGAGGGTTGAGAGGCTGCAAGAGATGTCAGTAGCGCGGCCGTTGGCATGGTGCTGGATGGGATGTGTGGGTCAGTGTGTGTGTGTGGTCAGTAGCGGGGTATATGACGAAGTCCCACAGAACAGGGGATTTCTGACAGTGATTGGTGGGAGGGGCCCGTCAAACTCCATTGTCACACTTTTCAGGTGGCTCTGGAAGTTGAGCCCCAATAGCACAGGGGCACACAGTTGAGGCATGACCAGTAATGTAAAGTCCCGATATTCTGTGCCCTGCAGCACCAATGTTGCTACACAACCCACCCAGATGTCCGTGGAACGCGACCCAGAAGCCATGGTGACCCTCTGGCTTACCGGCCGTGTCACAAGTCCGCAGCGTTGCACCGTGTCCAGGTGAATAAAACTCTCAGTGCTGCCCGTGTCAAACAGGCAGCTAGTCCTATGCCCCTCCACCAGGATGTCCATCATTGACCTTGCGAGCTGGTGTGGGGCGCTTTGGTTGAGGGTTACGGAAGCCAGAGTTGAATCGCCGTCTTGGTGCCCGGTAAGCACCCGTGGGTCGGGGGCGGGGCGAGGCGGCGCCGATAAAGATGGCCGCCCCCATGTCTCGCATAAGGCGGGCAGGCAAGATGGTGGTGACCAAGATGGCGGCCTCCATGCCTCACATGTGACGCTGCCCGACCCCGCTCATGGTTCAGACTTACAGACCTTGGCAAAATGGCCCTTCTTTCCACAGCTGGAGCAGGTCGCTTCTTGGGCCAGGCAGCATTTTCAGGGGTGCTTTTCGAGTCCGCAGAAGTAACATGGCGCGGACTTGTGACTGGCAGCAGCCGAGGTCAATTCGCTCGCAGGTGGCGGGGTCTGCAGCGTCCACGGAATCGGCGGGGGACCACGTGGCTGGACAGCGTCAGCGTGGTGCAGAGCAGCCTCCAGCGTGTCGGCCATCTCAGTCGCCGAGTGTAAGGTAAGATTTGCGTTTTCCAGCAGCCGCTGGGGCACGTACACTGACCTGATCCCCATAACAAAGGCGTCTCATACTAGGAGCTCCGCATGCTATTCCGCCATCGGTCCCTTGCAGTCTCAGGCCCGCACGAGTGTCTGTAGGGCTCAGGCAAACTCCCCGCTCAACTCGCCGGTCTGCTGCTGCCGTGTCGCTAAGCGATGTCTTGCATAGACGGTGTTCGTCGGCCACAGGTACTGTCTTTTGAGGGTGTCCAGTGCCCCTTGGTAGGTCGGCAGGTCCCTGATAAGGGAGAATACTTTTGGGCTGACCCTGGAAAGGAGGATTTTGTGCATTGTGGCAGGCTCAGTCACGGGTATCTCTTCCAAGTATGATTGGAAGCATGCAAGCCAGAGTTCAAAGGCAAGAACTGCTTCTGGAGCTTGAGGATCCAAGTCTAATTTTTCCAGATGTAAAATACTCTCCATGTTTTAAAACTTCCAGTCAATAAAATTGATGCACCATCAATAACTCTCAGAGACGTGAGGCGAGATATAGGCTTTTATTGGCTGGAAGAAAGAACAAGCAGTAGTTGACCACCACACTACATCCTGGAGACTGAGGCCGGGGTTGTGCCTCCAATCGCCATTATACCGGGGTCCGTGGGAGGAGCCACGGTCAGTGGGGGGAACCACAGGAGCAGTCAGCGGGGGGGCGGGGGGGGGGGGGAACATGTCCAGACAGGTATATGTACTTCACCACAACAGCACACTTCCTATTCATTAGCTCCTGAAGCACAGAGCTGTCCTCCTATATATTAGCTCCTGATACCCAGAGCAGGATTCCTACATATTTACTCAGTGTACTAATTTCCTCTAATACATTAGCTGCTGAAGCACCAAACTCTCAGAAATTGCCTACTACACATTACCTCCTGATGTATAGAGCGCGCCTCCTATACATTCGCCTCTAGTGCTCAGACTGTACCTTCTATACATTAGCTCCTGAATCACTAAGTGTGCCTCAAGTACATTACCTCCTTTTGCACAGAACAGCCGTCCCATACATTAACTTATGATGCACAGTTCCATCAATACATTCGCTCTTGATGCTCAGAGCTCTCTTCCTATGCATTAGCTCCTGATGCACAGAGCGCACCTCCTATATATTAACTCCTGATGTACAGTGTGCCTCCTAATATATTAGCTGCTGATACCCAGAGCAGGACTTCTATACATTAACTCCTGGTACCAAGTTCCTCTTATACATTAGCTGCTGATGCACAGTGTGCCTCCAATGCATTAACTCGTGCAGCTGGAGATGAAGATCAGAGAGAGGAGAACGAAGTGCATACCCCTTCCCTGCAAGCCTGGCATTGCAGCCAATTCACAGCACAGCAGGAGCACGTACATTTCCAGTTTTGCTCTTCAGGGATACCCAAAATCATCTCCTGTGCAGAGTATTATCGCCTGTGAAGTACACATTACAAATGTAAATGTAACTTAATTGAGTGGGGAACAGTTATCCCTCTTTATTATTTGCAATCCGATTGTTAGTGAATGGAGTTAAACAGGGCAGCCTCTGGACTCATGTTTATTGTTCCCTTCCAATCAGTCCCTTTGGTAACTCTGCCAAAATTTTATCATCTGCCTAATCATGTAAGTTGCTTCTTAGGAGCCATGCTATGTTTTAATGGCCTCCTTTGTTTATATACAGAATGCAACTTAAATTACTTTTGAAAAATAATCATTGGTGCTATGGTGCCTTGAGATTAGAAATAATTTGAGAAGTGATATGTAAATACATTTTTCTTTCGAAATCTTAAGAATGAACAAGCAATTAACTGTAGTATTTAAACAACTGGTTAATGATTAGGAAGGTTATTTCAAGCTGGGAGAGTTGTGAAGAAAGCCCTCTATCATCTGGTGTTCGGTTTACTGCCAGCTTCCATTCAAGAAGATAAATTCTATTGGGTACTTTTGAGAATATGACTAGTAGAATAGAAGAGAAGGAAGTGGTAGATGAAATGTATTTAAATTTTTTGAGACCTTTCAATGAATGCCACATAGAAGGTCAGGCAACATCTGAGGAAAGAGAAACAGTTGTTTCCTGACCTGCATCAGCCATTTCTTTCCCTATTCACCCTACATAAAAGGTTGATCAACAGAATTTGGTATAATATACTGAAATGGATTGGTAATTAGTCACTGAACAGAAAACAAAGAGTGGGAATAAAGATCACATGGAGTTAAATCTTTAGAATTCTTTATCCCGGAGGGCTCTGGATGCTTAGTCATCGAGTTTGTTAGAAATGGAGATTGAATCAATTGATATGGGGATGATGTGCAAAAGTGGCACTAAATTAGAAAACCAATCATGATCTTCATGCAAAGCATGTTCAAAGAGCCAAATTATTCTGATTTCTTATGAATTCTGTCAAATTAGCTTGTGATACAAAATAGGTAGTTTCCAACAAGCATCTGATGATACAAAATATGTTGAAAAAAATGTAGGCAGATTAATAGCAGATAAAAAAAATCAATGTGAATGAACTTAACATGGTCAGGTTAGAAACAGTGTATGGCCCACTGATGGGATGAAAGAATCTAAGGTTTAAATTGAAGGTTATGGAAGAGATTCAATGGGTTTAATGATCAACTTGTTAAACCAATGCAAGGTTGAAAATCAACCTTGACTACTCTGTCCAGTTCTGCCCATGAGAAGGAAAGAAGTGTATTTATGTGGTGCAAGTCTTTTATTATGAGGCTTAAGCTGATGCCCAGTGGTTAGGTCCTGAGTTAAGGTGAAGCATTGAAGTTAAAATGAAGCAGTGAACTGCTGCTCACTGGAGTTTATTTTTGCTTTTCACACCATTCCCTGTAAACTCCAGAGACTGTTGTGCATAAAATTCCTAGGAGATCAGCTGTTTCGGAGATATTCAAACCATCCTATCTGAAACCTGGACTTTTAAATTGTGAAAACAGAGAAGGAGATACGCACTCAGTGACCACTTTATTTTGTACCACAATTGCTGCTCATAAATTCAAATATCTAAGCAGACTATCATGTGGCAGCAACTCAATGCATTAAAGCATGAAACATCAGAATGGGAAATAAATGTAATCGAAGTAACTTTGACCACGGAATGATAGTTGGTGCCAGATAGGGTGGTTTGAGTATCTCAGGAACTGCTGATCTCCTGGGATTTTCATGCACAGCAGTCTCTAGAGTTTACAGAGAATGGTACTAAAAAAAAACATCTAGTGAGCGGCAGTTCTGTGGGTGAAAACGCCTTGTTAGTGAGAGAGGTCAGTGGAGAATGGCCAGACTGGTTCAAGCTGACTGGAAGGTGACAGTAACTCAGATAACCATGCGTTTAACAGCGGTGTGCAGAAGAGCATCTCTGAATGCACAACGCGTCAAACCTTGAAGTGGATGGGCCACAGCGGCAGAAAACAATTAACATACACTCAGTGGCCACTTTATTAGGTACATATAGCACAGGCAACCAATCACTATGACATAAACAGTGGATGTAATGATGCACGTCAAAAGCCAGAAAAGAAAAGATAAATCCATACTCCCAAAAAGAAATTTTTAAGAGAAGAATAAGGAAAATCATGGTTGAATGGTAAAATTTAATTTAGGACTATCATCAGAGAGTGTTCTAGACATAGAAAGCACTGGGTAAAGGTAAGCCTCGGAATCGTTGTGATGCAGAGTATGAAGAGTCTTTCTGAATGGATAAACTGCACAGTCAAATTGGCCTTCTCCAGTATAGTGATATCATGTCAGTTTATGAGAGCGAGGGATTCAGTTTAGGGAACCCAACTGAGCAAAGCTCAATAGAAAAGACATTTCAGAAAAACAATGGTTGTTTGGCCATTCCGGGTCAATGAACCAAACACTAACGGGTTTACACACCCTTTACAAAGAAAACTGCAGGATGTAAATACATGTCTGGACAAGCTGTATTTCACATGTAAATAAAAATGCTGCAGCTCGATGATTTCATTTAAGTATTTTATTGCTTCTGACCTTCCATGCTTCTCATTATAAACTAACTACCTCAAATGATTAATAACTGAACAATACCAGTTTGATTCTGTCTTTGAAATAGGCCTGAACTGTAAACTGACACTGAAACCATGCTAGATTAAGGTTAATGTTACAAGACAGCTAAGGTAAGCTAAAGAGTAACAAGATGCATGTTGAAGCATGTCCAGAGAATATGGCATTGCTCAAGCTGATTGGATAGTATCCGTTGTGGAGATAATTTTACAGAAATATATACTTGGCTACTGCATATAAAGTCTCATTTCACTGTGCTGGCCTACTGCCAATGCTAATATATTTCAGTGGTAAATTGTCTACCTCAGTGCATTGCCAGGAGTGTTTAAACAGTTACAGTTCAAGTCTCCAAGGTCATTATGTTTAATTGGTGATTAAATCACTTTAGATATAGTAACTGCTAATTGGAAGTTTGTGAGTTAAAGGAGAGCGTTCAAAGGAAATACTGGCTTGTTGGTTATTTCTGTGACATGTGACATAAAATCTGTAATAAAGAACAACTCACTATTTTACAATATTGAAGAAATGGAAACACTTCCATACAATATGTATTACAAAGAGTGCCCGGAGGCACTTCTACACATTCATGTGAAAGCACAATCAAGTGAAAAAAAGGCAATGTCCTTGGTGTGCGCACACTGAAAATCATATTCTACTTGTATGGTTAAAGCTGCGAATCCTCAATAAGCATGCATTTTGTTACTTGTGATTATAAATTACTCTGCAAAGACAAGTCAAAACATTAAAATGATTAAAGGTCAACTAGACACATATAGATTGGTAGGGTGGTTGTTCATAATGCAAATGAGTCGCATTATGAGACACCATAAATTTTTCATTCTGACTGTTAAACATTTCATCTTGGACGTCTACCAAATGATGGCAGTTGAGCAGAGAATTACATCAAAGCACTTCCTGCCGTATTGTTAACTCTCTTCTAATTGTTCGGGCAATGAAGTAACTTTGGTTTCTGGACTACAGTCAATATGTAGCATTAGAACCTAAAGGCATTCAAAACTCTGTAAGTGTTTACTTGTTTTTATTTATATTACTCTTTGGCTAATTGGCAGCATAATTAGTTGCAGTCAAATGTTAAGCACAGCATGACAGAGTTTAAGATTTTCAAGTACTTTCTGCAGAAGATTAAATGTCTGAAAACACACTAACTAAACATTGACAGACCACAACAAAAGTATGTATTATACAAACCTTAAGCTGTCGTTACAACTTGCATGTTTCAAGGTCACAGACATAATGTGACAGAGCTGTATGCAACTGTGATAAGGCTTGGTGGTTAGAACTGACTTTCTCAACTATTTCTCCAAAACCTGCATGGTTTTATTGTTCAGATTTTTGATGAGAAGATACTCTTTTCAAAAAACGTATTTTCAAAGATGCTACTTGTTTTTGTATATGACTTTACAAATCCACAATTTTAATGTATACTAAATTCACCCCTTTTACACATTTTATATATACTTGTATTTGAAGAAATCATATTTCCACATGCTATATTTGTGTTGATGTAGCTGGAATTTACACCAAATTGTTCTTGGGATGAGCTAGCAAGATTAATTTTGCCTTAAGAGTTGAATTTATTTGAGACATGTTAAAATATGTTAAAGATTCTGAATAATTACTGTGTTTATGTTTCCTGCTTTCTAACTTCCATATGCAGTATAGTAAAAAACAAAATCCTTAGAATTTTGTGAAAATGTAAATTGAGTCTTTTTATTACAGGTTTCATTTTCATATAGCATAAGAGTTTACTCTTGTTTTGTGTGGGGATTGCAGTGACACACCCCTCCCCCATTCTATTCAAATTAATTCAGATATTCAGCTAATAATACTAATATCATTTGTGGTTGTCATGGAAATTTTCTTTCGTTGTTAATCATAAGCCGGTTTATTATGAATTATTTCCCAACCTCACTCCTTTCCCCTCCTGTACCTACTTATAAGCCTAATTTGTTGAAATAGAGAGAGAAAAAAGACATCCGGCAATTGCTGAATTAGTTAGAGTAATAAGGAGCAAGTGTGAAGTTGAAATTTAAATGTCTACAATTTTTGTGGCTTAATTCCAGTGATCATAATCAACTGAAAAAATATATACACATAGGTCTTATTACGGCAGATTCTTTCAAGAAAATAGATCTTCCTAAATAGAAGTCTGTCAGTTATGACAGCTTCTTCACAAACATAATCTATGATTTGCAAATCTCATTTATTATATAATAAATTATATCAATGCTTGGAAATCACTCTCTCTGAGGCAAATCTTATATTATCTCACTTTCCTTCTACCCTCTCCTAATTTTCTCAGTTCCAAGAATATAACCAATCATCTAGCATAACACCCTAGTAAACAATTTTTATAAGCCTCAACTGTGAGAGTTGGTATTGGAGAGGGAGCCACAACTAAATGATCAATACTCACAGTACCTACCAAAAGACCCTACCCAGCAATCAGGAGTAATTGTCCCCTTCTCCATCCTCATGACATTTGGAAAATCTAACAGCACCAAAAGGAAATTAAGCCTATCACCTTACTCCCAGGGGATGCAAAGCTATACTAGTGATGCCTTCAGTTGCTAAGCCACAATGGAAACTCATGTGGATATTTGGAACGTCTATGTGCCACATTATAGATGCAATGCACTTTTTTTTACAACAAGCAATATTCTATGAAATATTTTTAAAATTACAGTAGTAAAGTCGTGGATTGGTATTGAACAGCATGGATATCAGTTACAAAGAAAACAAAGGATATTCCCTATGTGTCAAAATTGAAAGGACACAATAATCCTGACTCCAAGGAGAAACCCACTTTCCCAACAAATAATTGGCCATAAAGAAATTAAAGCTATTTCTATGGCTTCTGCTAGCTTTATGCTTTTCCAGGGCTTCTACGTATCCTCCTGAGAGCTTTTGGAGATAGGTCTATGTACACAGGGCCCACTTCAGCAATAGAAATTAGAGGAGTCAATCCATCCTGTTCTGGCTTCTCACTTCAAACATAATGCAAGCAAAACTGCATTTCTAAAATCCCAGATCTTAAAAGAATTGTTTCTTCTATTTTTTCTGTTTATTTCTTGTGTTCTTCTCCCTTTATCCCAAGTGCTTGGCCCAATTCTCTTTCTCTTGCCAGATAACGATTCATATAGAACTTGCATTTCCTGTTTTACAGCCTGCATATTTCAGTGAAGACTTTTCAGTCTAATTGTCAGGAGCACTTCCCTTCTCATGTATCCCCAGCAGAGCATGATGCACCTGCACCTGCCCAACAGGAATCTCCATTGACAAGCATCACAAATGTCACTGAGTGCCCAAGTGAACAGCCTTTCAAGCCAAAATTTCAATAAGACACTTCAAACAGTATGCCACGACTATAGATATTTTATCAGAACAAAGATGATATGGAATAAATGGAATGTTTCTCTTGATACCTCTTGTTGTCTAAGTGGCAAATTAAATACCACCCCAGTTACATCTTAATGTTTTCTTCAGATATCTTATGTCTTTCTATAAGTCAGGGATCTATGATTGTATTCTCCAGTATATTTACCACTTCCAATGATTTAAAATTAATATTTACACATAAAATATCTATGTGATACTGAATACCAGGAAATAACGGACACATTTCCAATGTGCTGCTAACGGGGAATGGAGTTTACCATCATTCATCAATAGAATTTAAACACTAAAGATATCTTCATTCATTTTCCTTTTTGCATTAATTATTTTCTTTTAGCTTGTATGGTAATCTATAGTCTCTCACTTTAAAATTCCTGACAAATAAATTGATGGCATCGCTCAAACAAAACATTGAAAGCTTGGTCAAGCAGAGGCTTTATATATCACTGACTGAATTAGAAGGAGCTTAAATTCACTTATGGACAGGCTCACATATCAAATAGCAGACTTCACAGAGAGCAGAGGGCAGTCTTGTGGATCATGCACATTTCTGTCTTCTCACCCCTATACATTACATATAAGATCCACGTCATGATTTCAAATTAGCTCAGGGCACACTTCTTTTTTCAAGCACATACACAGACCAGATGGAGTTTCCTATAATGCTGTATCAGAATTAGGAACAAGGGTTGTTCGTCTTGTCTATTGAGCCTGCTTCGCCATTGAATAAGTTCACGGCTGATCTGGCTGCCAGCTCAGCTCCACCTACCTGCCTTTCCCCATAACCCTTCATTCCTCTACTATGCAGACATCTATCGAACTGTGTCTGAAGTACATTTAATGAGGTAACTTTCACTGCTTCCCTGGGCAGAGAATTCCTCAGATTCACTTCTCTCTGCGAAAAGCAGATCTCTATCGTAAATCAGCTCCCCAAAACCTTGAGGCTATATCCCTTAGTTCTAGTCTCAACTAACATCTGAAACAACTTTCCAACCTCTAACTTATCTACCCCAGAACTGCCAACAGTACTCCAGATACAGCCCCATTAGTAATGCCGTATAGCTGCAGTACAACCTCCCAACTCTTAAATTCAATCACTCTAGCAATGAAGGCCAACATTCCATCTGGCTTCTTGATTACCTGCTGCACCTGCAAACCAATCTTTTACATTTCATGAACATGTGCTCCCAAGTACTCCTGCATAACAGCATGCTGCAAATTCTTTTTATCATTGAAATAATAAACATTTACTTTTTCTTCTAAACTGCACTTCGCATTTGACAACATGATGCTCCATCTGCCATAATTTTTCCAGTCCCCTTAATCTAGCTATATATCTCTGGCTGACTCTGTGCAGCCTCTACAGAGATTGCTTTCCTACTAAATTTCCACTACTGGCTGAGCAATGGCATAGTGATTGACACAACACTTTATAGTACAGGTCACCTGGGTTCAATTCACGCCACTGCCTGCAAGAAGTATGTACATTCTCCCTGTAACTGCATGGGTTTCAATAGACAATATAGACAATAGACAGTAGGTGCAGGAGTAGGCCATTCGGTCCTTCTAGCCAGTACCGCCATTCACTGTGATAATGGCTGATCATACACAATCAGGACCCCGTTCCTGCCCTCTCCCCATATCCCTTGACCCCGCTATCTATCTAAGAGTATCTAACTCTCTCTTGAATGCATCCAGAGATTTGGCCTCCACTGCCCTCTGGGGCAGAGCATTCCATATATCCACCACTCTGGGTGAAAAAGTTTTTCTGCATCTCTGTTCTAAATGGCCTACCCCTTATTCTTAAACTGTGGCCTCTAGTTCTGGACTCACCCATCAGCGGGAACATGCTTCCTGCCTCCAGCGTGTCCAATCCCTTAATAATCTTATATGTTTCAATCAGATCCCCTCTCATCCTTCTAAATTCCAGTGTATACAAGCCCAGTCGCTCCAATCTTTTAACATATGACAGTCCCGCCATTTCCTTGAAGCACTCCAGTTTCCTCCTACAGTCCAAAGATGTATACCAGTTGGTAGGTTAATTGATCATTGTAAATTGTCATTAGTCCAACATTAAGTTGGAGGATTGCTGGATGGCATGGCACAAAGTGTCAGAAGGGACTATTTCACCCTGTAGTCTAATATATTTTTTAAAAAATAAATAAATTTAGTGTCATTAGCAAACTTAGCTATGCTGCATTTGGTTCTCTCTTCCAAAGATTTAATGAATATTTTGAACAGTTGCAGCCTAACACCAAACCCTGCAGAACTCTGCTCAGCATTGATTGCCACCCAGAGAAACATCCATTTATCTTAACTTTTTACCTTCTATTGGATAACTAAACATCCATCTAGGCTAATACATTACCATCAAAGCCATGCATCCTAATATTATGGATAAGTTTTTTATGGAGCACTTTATCAAACATCTTCTGAAAATCCAAGTATACAACATCCACCTGTTTCTCTCTATCCACTGGAGGAGGCCTTCCATTGGTTGGGGTCGATCAAAGATGTTGTCCTAGCTGTCTACACAAGTCAATACACAAGCCAATATGCAACCCAGGCCAGTACAATATGGAGAGCAAGTTGTTGCCCATGCAGCAAGCTCCAACTCTCCACACAGCTAATGTATCCAAAGGAATGGCAAAGATCAATACAGTATGGCATCAACAAGATCACAGGAGTTGCCCATCTGCCTTTGAGACTCCAGCTTAGGATTTTTCCTACTGTGTTTACTCCCAAAGCCTTCCCGTTGAGTGGGTATTGCTACCTTTTGTAACTCCAAAACATAAAAATAATTTAAAGGGAAAGACAGAAAGTCCAAAATGCGAGTCTAGTTTCATGTTTATTTTAAATGAGGGGCGTGCATATGATGTGTGGTGTGAAGACATATGCCATTTATGTACTTTCACAAATAATCCCCAATGCATTATGTAAACAAAAGAAGAATGCTTAATCAAACAAAGTATTTACAATATTACTCAGATATTACTGAAATAATTACACACCTCCCTGCTTATCTATAAACTCCAACTCAATATAGAATGCATCTCAAATTATATAGATATATATAGGTGAGACTTGTGGCTGTGAAAACAGTGTCAGGTTCTGGGACCTCCTCTGTGGTAGTTGTAGTTGCTTCTGAGACTGCAGGAAGTGGTTTTGACTGTTCTGGACACCTTTATTCACTTTCCTTTTTCTTCTAGTTAGTGCATCTTGATCTTGGGAAGGTGCATTTAGTTCACTGAGTATTCTCTTATTAATCCTTATATTGCTCCCTTAACAATCTGATCTCTCCACTTGGTTGTCTTCATCCGCAATATCATCTGACGAATCGTCCATTTTTGTTTCTCTATTGACTCTTCACTTTTTGGCCTCTTGGTCTTTGCATCACTTTTGCAAGCAGCTTTTTGTCTCCCACTTCAAGTTCACACAATAAATTTAATGTAGGCAGAGTAGGTTCTGGTTCTTCATACTCACAAGAGTGGAACGCTTGCAACTTTCCTGAAGCTCCTTGAACACTCTCCCAGCTTAAAACCAAGCCACATTTCGCAAGTAACTGCTGAATTATCATATCATAAGCCTACTAAGATATGTTCCCTACAAAAACTGTTATAGCTGGACCACTGCTTTCATAACTTTCACAACTCCTCTGAGCAGCATGGCTCTTCCTTGGTGCAATATACTTTCCAACCAGAGGCACAGAGGCTGGTGGACAATGCTTCATGGAGTACAGAATGGAGACTGTTGTGGCCTCATCTATTACCTTCCTTAAGGGTATCCGTGTTTAATGGATTATCCGTGTTAAAAGAATGTTGCCTGCCTGGATGTTCTGCCCCTCCTGGTGGGTTGTTTAAGCGGTAGGGGCAATCCTTTCTCCAATGGTCCACGGCACCACGGTGAAAGCATCCTGTCAACCGGACACTGAACGGGGCCGGGTCAGAAGGGTGGGGGAGCGGAGGTCTTCGACCACCATGGGGCTGAGGACTTGGAGCATAAGGCGGCCCATATACTGGTGCCCTGGGTCCATTAGGGTGGACTGCGTACCCATGGCCTAATTGGTCCACACATCCAGGGACGCGATACTGGGATTTCACCTGGTACCCCATATTGTCAGGTTTCCAGCGGGGAGGCTGATGTGGTCGCTGGACCATCTCACATTTTACTTTGGTGGGTTTGGAATCTTTAATTGGGTTCCAATAGTATATGAGCGCTCGCTTCATCTGGAGTCGGGAATTATCTGACCTGTCCATATTGTTGGTCCTGATGGCAGCAGCAATATTCTCAGGGAGACATTACAAGAGAATAGCATTAAACTGAGGTGAGGGATTACCAGCATTACACGCAGTATCCCCAGCATAGGTTGCATAGGTGGAGCAGAAACGGTCCCAAATGTCAGTACCGTCTTCCATTTCCTTGGGTCTACATTCTAAGACTTTGGTCATGTCAACAGGCTGCTGAAGGGTTGTCTTAAGAGCTCATTTAATTTTGTCCACCTGTTGCCATGGGTCTTGGTTCACTGCCGAAAATGCCTGTCAATTATTGTGATTGTCTAGTCCCTCATACCATTTAGTCCGTTCATCCTCAGTGAAGGCCATAGAGCATAGACTGAAAAGATCTTGGAGAGTAGCCTGATACACTTGAATGGTGCTTATTATATAGTCTATAAAATCATCAGGATTTATCCTACGGTTAGGCGCCTTGCTCATAATCATGCACATTTCATGAGCTTTCCATGGGGTATAAACCATAGTGTTAGGGTTCTGGGCATCTCCATGAGGATTAGGGATGATGCGGTTGGGGAACACACCTGCCCCCGGGCCAGGACCGAAGGGGTCGTCATAGTCATACTCCTCATCTGGGTCAATCTTACCTTTTAGGCCCATCCGTCTCAGGTCGTTGCCACTGAGCCGATCGCTGATGCTGTCTTATGAGTCTTGGACTCCTGGCTGGCTCACCAAACCTTACTTCTGATTATTACTCATTACCTGATGCAAGAACACGCAGTACTATGGAAGATAAAGCAAAAGCTTTTTTATTAGTAGCTCGCTACTAGGGAGAACCTTCCTTCAGCACTCTCTTGGAGTCTGCATAGGAATCTCCAATTACTTGTACAAGCATGGCTCGTTCATACACAGGTAGTCGCGTACACTTGTTAAGCAATTGTGCAATTTCTTCTTTACTTGACCAGCAACAGGAACATAAGGTACTTATAAAGTAATTAATCATTTAGCGAATCATTGTTCTAAGAACCTGCTTAGCATTGATAGTTCCCGTTAACTTCTAAGAACCTATGTTAGGACACTGTCTCATCAGGCAGTTCTTTATTTAAACCTTGGTCTAGCAATTTTGAGAACAATATCTAGTATGTTCAGAAAACAGTGTATAATTAACACCACATCCTCTGGTGTGTCAGCACACATTTACTCTTTAACCCTTTTAATTTCTTCAAATGTTTCAGACCAAAACTTTTCCTCAGAATTGTCAGTCCTGAAGAAGGGTCTCAGCCCAAAATGTTGACTGTTTACTTTTTTCCATAGCTGCTGCCTGGCCTGCTGACTTCCTCCAGCATTTTGGGTGTATTGCTTTGGGTTTCCAGCATCTGCAGACTTCCTTTTGTTTCTAAACTTGTGTTTACTTTAAATGAGGTGCGCGCGTATGACATATGCAATTTATATACTTTTACAGATGACTCGCAATGCATTATGTAAATAACAAAGATTCTTATTCAAACAATATGTTTACAACATTATTCAAATATAGCTGAAATTAAAATGCACAACAGGTATAGACATAAGGCAACAGAAGTTTTCCTTCTCCTAAGTGAGCTGCCAGCCATGGATGAGGAAACAACTAGTTTTAAGGCACCTGTAACCTACCCTTGTCCCTTCTCCTGTAAGTAGAAACAGATCCACTGTGCTTCATAGCTAAGCCACATGTGCACTTATTGTCAGATGCTATTTCAGATGCACATCATTAGGAGCACTTAAAAGGTAGTGGGAGCTCATCCCCACTAATCCCCCAACACACCTACTATGACAACCGTAACAAACCCCTGAATCCACTGCATGCACTATATCCTCAAAGAACTCCAGCAAGCTTGTCAAACGACCTAAGCTGCTGTCTGCCTGATAGGAAGTACTGCATAAGACAGCTGAAATTCCAGCTCCATTCTTGCTCTTTTAGAATTGCTAGTGGAATGTAATAAAGAAATTTATATGTTGCATATATTTCACTAGAAATATCTCAAAGCTTCATTTTAGTCTTCCCAATGGTTATGTATTATAATTGATCTAAATTTAAAAAGGATTACCCTTATTGTGAAAGTGATAAATTCCTTATCGAATGGCATGGTTATAAAAACATATCAGTTATTTTTGTCTGGCTACAATCAGCACAGGCTGTTTGTTGGTGACACAGCATAAGGTTTAAAAGAGCTTTGCTGCTTTCGGCTCTTTTCAGCAGGCTGCAATCAGCACAGGGCTAATAAAAAGAAGGGAGTTGTAACAGGAGAGACCATTATGGGAGCGGCCTTTTTTGGAGTGGGCCAGTGTTATTGTGGTCAGGCGTTGGCTCAACAGGCTTCGGCAAGAGCAGTCTTGGACAAGGACAGGTGGAGGTTCAAAATAAGCAAGTTTCTTATAAGTTGTTTTTTTTTCTTTTAATGTGTATCTACTGCCCAGAGAATGGGTTCTGACATAGTGGTATTTTCTTTGTAAGTGATGTGGGAACACTGGGAGACCTCCAGAAAGAGTTCACACTGCATCATAATATGATAGAATTCATCCTGCAGTTTGAGAGGGAGAAGATAAAGTCAGATGTATCAGTGTTGCAGTGAAGTAAAGGGAATAACAGAGGCATGAGAGAGGAGTTGGCCAAGGTTGATTAGAAGGGGACACTTGCAGGGATGATGGCAGAACTGCAATGAATGGTGTTTCAGGGGCAATTCAGAAGGTGTAGAATAGATCCATCCCAAAAGATTAAGAAGTATTCTAAAATGAGGGTAGAGCAACCATAGTTGACAAGGGAAGTTAAAGACAGCATAAAAGCAAAAGAGAGGGCATATAATATTGCAAACATTAGTGTGATGATTGGGGATTAGGAGGCTTTTAAAAACCAACCTAAGGCAACCAAAAAAGCATAAAGAGAGAAAGAATGAAATATGAAGGCAAGCTAGCCAATAATATAAAAGAGGACACAAGAAGTTTTTTTCAGATATGTGAAGAATAAAAGAGAGGGAAGAGTGGATATCAGACTGCTGGAAAATTATGCTGGTGCGGAAGTAATGGGGAACAAAGAAATGGCAGAAGAACTTAATAAGCACTTTGTGTCAGTCTTCACTGAGGAAGACAGTAACAATGTGCCAGAAATGCAGAAGTGTCAGGGGGCAGAAGTGAATAACATTGCTATAAATAAGAAGAAGGTGCTTGGGAAACTGAAATATCTGAACGTTGAACCAAAAGGATGACATCCCAGGGTTCTGAAAGAGGCACTGAAAAGATTGTAGAAGCATTGCTAATGATCTTTCATGAATAGCTAGGTTCTGGAATGGTTCCAGAGGACTGGAAAATCACAAATGTCACCCCGCTCTTTAAGAAGGGAGGGATGCAGGAAAAAGGAAATAATAGGCCAGTTAGCCTGACTTCAGAGGTTAGAAAGATGTTGGAATCCATTATCAAGGATGAGGTTTCAAGGTACTTGAAGGCACATAATAAAATAGATCAGCTTCAGCATGGTTTTCTCAAGGAGAAACCCTGCCTGACAAACCTGTTGGAATTATTTGAGGAAATAACAGGCATGATGGGCAAAGGAGAATCAGAGGATGTTGTTTACAGTATTTGGATTTTCAGAAGGCCTTTGTAAAGGTGCCGCACATAAGGCTTCTGAACAAGATAACAGTACATGCTATTACAGGAAAAGTACTAGTATCGAGGCTGCTCATTGGCCAATTGGCAGGAGGCAATAAGTGGGGAAAAAGAGGAGCCTTTTCTGGTTGGCTGCCAGTGAGTAGTGATGTGCCACAGAGATCAGTGTTGAGATGATTTCTTTTCTCAATATATGTCAGTCACTTGGGTGATGGAGTTGATGATTTTGTGTCCAAGTTTGGGGACAATACGAAGATAGGTTGAGAGGCAGGTAGTGTTGAGGAAGCAGGGTGGCTACAGAAAGAATTAGACTGATTGCCAAAATGGGCAAAGAAGTGGCAGATGGAATATAATGCAGGCAAGTGCATGGTCATGCACTTTGGCAGAAGGAATAAAGGTGTGGTCTATTTTGTAAAAGGGGAGAAAATTCAGAAATCAGAGGTGTAAAGGAACTAGGGAGTCCTCATGCAGGAATCCCTAAAGGTCAATTTGTAAGATGAGTCAGTGGTAAGGAAGGAAAACGTAATGTCAGCATTCATTTAGAGAAAACTAGAGCAAGAATGTAATGCTGAGGCATCGGTCAGACAGCACTTAAAGTATTCTCCAGGAATGAAAGGGTGGGTTGACATATAAGGAGTGCCTGACAGCTCTTGGCCAGTGCTCACAGTAGTATAGAAGAATGAGGGCGGGGGGGGGGGGGGAGGATTCTCCTTGAAAGCAATCCAATATTGAGAGGCCTAGACAATGTGAATATGGATGTTTCATATACTGGGGGAGTTTGGACCAGAGGGAACAGCCTCTAGTCTGAGGGATATCCATTTAGAACCGAGATAAGGAAATATTTCTTCAGCTAGAGGATGATGAGTCTGTGGAATTTGTTGCCATAGACAGCTGTGGAGGCCAGGTCATTGAGAATTTTTGAAGCTGAGTTTAATAGGTTCTTGATTAATCAGGGCATCAAAAGTTACAAAGTGAAGGCAGGAGAATGGGGTTGAGAAGGATGATCAATCAGCCTTGTTGGAATGGGAAAACAGACTCAATTCCGCTCCTACGTCTTCTAGATGAATAATGGAATATTGCTCTCAAAGTTACCCTAAATTCAACCTAAATGTAGTTGCCAAAAAGCAAGAAAGCACAGTAATCATTTCCACATTAGGAATTTCTATGAAATGAATCTCTGAACTTTTTTCAATTATCATTTTGGTTTACATGTATGATTTTTTCCCTCCTTTGAACCTGGCAGCCTGTAAACATTTATTTTGATAATATGCATTTATTACATTCAATACAAAAATAAAGAAAATAAACTACGCTTAATGCTAAATATTCATTGGAAAATAAATTGTTAAATTAGCTTATTATTTTCATGTTTTCCGATACAGTGAAAAGCTTGTCTTACAAGTCAATTTATTATAATATTGCATTGAGTTGGAACAAGGTAAAACAATAACAGAAGGTAGAATAAAGTATTAGAGTTACAGAGAAAATTCAGTGTATGTAGACAATAAGGTGCAAGGTCAGAATGATGTAGATTATGAGGTCAAGAATCCATCCTTTCAAACTAGGGAACTGATCAATAATCTTATAATGGTGAGACAGAAGCTGTCCTTGAGCCTGGTGGTACATGCTTTCAGGTTGTTGTATCTTTGGGGGTGAAGGACACAATGGTGGAGAAGAGAGAATGCCCAGGTTTGATTATGCTAACTATTTCACTGAGGCAATGAGAAGTGGAGACAGACTCCACGAAAGGAACACTCATTTCTGTGATAGGCTGAGCTTCCATGACAACTCTCTGCAGTTTATTGTGGTCATGGGCAGAGCGGTTTACTTAGAGATACAGTGTGGAGCAAGCGTTTCTGGCCAAACAAGTTGTGTTGCCCAGCAAACCACCTATTTAACTCGAGCCTAATTACAAAAATATTTGCAATGACCAATTAACCTTATGACCAGTACGTCCTTGGACTGAGTGAGAAAACCAGAGCACCCCAAGGAAACTCTGACATTCACGGGGAGGACATACAAACTCCTTACAGAGAATGCCAGTATTGCACTCTGAATTCCGAAGCCCCCAAGCTGTAATAGCGTCGCACTAACTGCTGCACCACCATGGTTCCCACAAGTTGCCATCCCAGCCATTATACTTTCTATGGTGCACGCTTAAACACTGGTGAGGGTCAAAGGTCCACGCCAAATTTCGTCAGTCTCCTGAGGAGGTTGAGGTGCTGGGAAGCCCTCTAACTCAAGGTGTCAATGTGCTTGAACCAAGACAGGGTATTGGTGGTGTTCATTCCCAGGAACTTGGAGTTCTCAACCTTCTCAACCTCAGCACCATTAGTGTAAGCAGAAATATTTGCACCGCCCCCTTTCATGCTCTTTTGCTCTGCTGACACAATGTCTCTGGGTTCTCTATCTTCTTCCTGTACTCCTATTCATCGTTGTTTGAGACCCAGCCTTCTACAGTGGTATCATTTGCAAACTTGTAGATGGAGTTAGAGCAGAATCTGGCCACCATTTTGAGTGTACAGGGGCAGACTTGTGGGGCACCAGTACTAAAGGTAATAGTGGCTGAGGTGTTGCTGCAATTTCTCCTTTAAAAGCAGTATAATTTCTTTCAAAAAACACAGTGAGTGGAGTATAGTTATAAAAAGATTATTCAAGATTGTTTAATATCATTTCCTGTATACAAGTGTAAAGGAGAACAAAATAATTGTTACTTCAAGTCCAATGCAGCACAAAAAAAAACACAATAAGATAAATAACATGATAATAATTAAAAATACAATAAATATAAATATATAAGAATGCTTGTATACATAGATTGATTTTATGTCTATAAAGTGATGTTAGGTACAGGAGTGTCTGCATGCGACAGTGACTGACAGGAAATGATAAAGTAGTGGTGGTGGGTGTGGGTTAGTGAGTGAAGATGTTGATCAGCCTTACTCCTTGGGGAAGTAACTGTTTTTGAGTCTGGTGGTCCTGGCATGGATGCTATGTAGTCCATGAGCAGGGTGGGTGGGATCCTTCATGACATTACAGGCCCTTTCCCCCACCTTTCACGATGGTGGCTAGGCTGGAGCTGGTGATGCATTGGGCAGCTTTGGCTACCAATTGTGGAGCCTTCCTGTCCAGCACAGTGCTGCATTGGTACCATGCAGTGATGCAGCCCTCTCTATGGCATCTCTGTAGAAGGACGTGAGTATAGATGTGCATTGTCCAACTCCATTTTGCCTCCTCAGAATTGGTGAGCTTTCCCGAGTGTGCAGGATATGTTTTGGGGCCATGAGGGAATGTGCAAGATGTGGACTCCAAGGAGTTTGAAACTGCTCTCAGTTTCCACTGCTGTGCCGCCAATGTAAAGAGGGTGTTGAGTAGTGTGGGTTCACCTGAAGTCAACAGCCATCTTCTTTGTCTTGCTGACTTTGAGGAAGGTGTTATTTGCCTGGCACCAGACTTCCAGCTTTTCCACCTCCTCTCTGCAGGCTGTTTCATCAGTGTTGGTGATGAGCCTAGTGAACTTGATAACGTGACTACTTGTGTGATTGGCTCGGTAGTCATGTGTAATCAGAATGTACAGTAAGTGCCTAAAAATAGTCTTAGCCATTTAGTCACCAAACTGAACTAACAGGGGAGTTACACCACCACCCCCATTCTAACTGGTAAGTTTTAGATGTCATGCTGAATCTTCACAAACTTCTGAGGAAGTAGAGATGCTGCCGTGCTTTCTTCATTATTGCACTTGTGTGCTGAGGGCAGGACAGATCCTCTGAACTAAAGTTGCTGACCATCTCCACCTCTGATCCCCTAATGAGAACTGGCTCATGGACCTCTGGTTTCTTCCGCTTGAAGTCAATAACCAGCTTTTTGGTCTTACTGACATTGAGTGAGAGGGTGTTGTTATGATACCACTCAGCAAGTATTTCAACCTCCCTCCGATATGCCGATTTTTCTTTGAACAGCTGCAATAGTTTCGAAGACATATGTCACGTTACAAATGTTATTGATTGGTCTAAAAACTGTTCTATGGTAATAATTCAGCACAAATCATCAACACTTTTAACATACAGACGAATGTAGCTTACATAAAGTTATGTTTCCTATGATTTTCTACCTTTGTTCTTTCAAATCACTTAATTGTGGCTAAGGGCTGTTCCCCTGGCATTAGTTTTCAGTTTTTATGCACGTTAGTGAGCACAAAAAATTAGCTTCTTGGAATCTACCTGTGCAAGAACCAAAGGGATTCCTGCAAAATTTCACAATCAGTACCCCGTTCCTGCCTTCTCCCCATATCCCTTGACTCCGCTATCTTTAATAGCTTTATTTAACTCTCTCTTGAAAGCATCCAGAGAATTGGCCTCCACTGCCTTCTGAGGCAGAGCATTCCATAGATCCACAACTCTCTGGGTGAAAAAGTTTTTCCTCAACTCTGTCCTAAATGGCCTACCCCTTATTCTTAAACTGTAGCCTTTGGTTCTGGACTCCCCCAACATCGGGAACATTTTGGCTGCCTCTAGTGTATTCAATCCCTTAATAATCTTATATGTTTCAATCAGATCTGCTCTCATCTTTCTAAATTCCAGTGTATACAAGCCCAGTCGCTCCAATCTTTCAACATATGACAGTCCCGCCATTCCAAGAATTAACCTTGTGAACCGTCGCTGTACTCCCTCAATAGCAAGAATGTCCTTCCTCAAATTTGGAGACCAAAACTGAACACAATACTCCAGGTGTGGTCTCACCAGGGCCCCGTACAACTGCAGAAGGACCTCTTTGCTCCTATACTCAACTCGCCTTGTTATGAAGGCCAACATTCCATTAGCTTTCTTCACTGCCTACTGTACCTGCATGCTTACTTTCAGTGACTGATGAACAAAGTCACTTAGATCTCGTTGTACTTCCCCTTTTTCTAACTTAACACCATTTAGATAGTAACCTGCCTTCCTGTTCTTATCACCAAAGTGGATAACCTCACATTTATCCACATTAAACTGCATCTGCTATGCATCTGCCCACTCACCCAATCTGTCCAATCACCCTGCATTCTCATAACATCCTCCTCATATTTCACACTGCCACCCAGCTTTGTGTCATCTGAAATTTTGCTAAGGTTATTTTAATCCCTTCCTCTAAATCATTAATGTATATTGTGAATAGCTGCGGTCCCAGCACCGTGCCTTGTGGTGCCCCACTAGTCACTGCCTGCCATTCTGAAAAGGACCCGTTATTCCCTGCTCTTTGTTTCCTGTCTGCCAATCAATTTTCTACCCATGTGAGTACCCTACCCCCAATACCACGTGCTTTAATTTTGCCCACCAATCTCCTATGTGGGACTTTATCAAAGACTTTCTGAAAGTCCAGGTACACTATATCCACAATATCCTTGTCCACTTTCATCGTTACATCCTCAAAAAATTCCAGATTAATCAAGCGTGATTTCCCCTTCGTAAATCCATGCTGACTTGGACCGATTCTGTTACTGCTATCCAAATGTGCTGTTATTTCATCTTTTATAATTGACTCCGGCATCTTCCCCACCACCGATGTCAGGCTAACTGGTCTATAATTCCCTGTTTTCTCTCTCCCTCCTTTCTTAAAAAGTGGGATAACATTAGCCACCCTCCAATCCTCAGGAACTGATCCTGAATCTATAGAACATTGGAAAATGATTACCAATGCATCCACAATTTCTAGAGCCACCTCCTTAAGTACCCTGGGATGCAGACCATCAGGGCCTAGTGATTTTTCAGCCTTCAGTCCCATCAGTCTACCCAACACCATTTTCTGCCTAATGTGAATTTCCTTCAGTTCCTCTATTACCCTAGATCCTCTGGCCACCATTACATCTGGGAGATTGTCTGTGTCCTCCCTAGTGAAGACAGATGTTCAACTCATCTGCTATTTCCTTGTTCCCCATAATAAATTCACCCGTTTCTGCCTTCAAGGGCCCAACTTTGGTCTTAACTAACTTTTTTTCTCTTCACATACCTAAAGAAGCTTTTACTATCCTCTTTTGCATTCTTGGCTGGCTTGCCTTCGTACCTCATCTTTTCTCCCCGTATTGCCTTTTTAGTAATCTTCTGTTGCTCTTTAAAAGTTTCTCAGTCCTATGGATTCTCACTCATCTTTGCTAAGTTATACTTCTTCTCTTTTATTTTTATACTGTCCTTGACTTCCCTTGTCAGCTATGGTTGCCCCCTACTCCCCTAAGAATCCTTCTTCCCCCTTGGAATGAACTGATCCTACACCTTCTGAATTATTCCCAGAAATACCTCCCATTGTTGTTTCACTGTCATCCCTGCGAGGGTAAGTGAGCTGCAGACCCCGCAACCCGCCAGCAAATCAACCTCAGCTGCTGCCAGTCACAAGTCTGTGAAGTCCCTGCAACCCGCTGGTGAGTCGACCACAGCAGCTGCCAGTTGCAAGTCTGCACAGTGTTACTTCTGCGGACTCAAAAAGCACCCCTGAAAACGCTGCCCAGCCCGAGAAGCTACCTGCTGCATCTGCAGCAAGAAGGGCCACTTCGCCAAGGCCTGTAAGTCCAAACCATGTGCGGGGTCGAGTAGTGCCACATGCAAGGCATAGGGGTCGCCAACTTGGTCGCCGCCATCTTGCCTGCCCGCCGCGTGTGAGGCATGGGGGCGGCCATCTTGGCCGGTGCCACCTCGCCCTGCCTCCGACCCACAGGTGCTTACCGGGCACCAAGATGGCGATTCAACTCTGGCCTCCGTAACCCTCAACCAGAGCGCCCCACACTAGCTTGCAAGGTCATTGATGGACATCCTGGTGGAGGGGCACAGGACTAGCTGCCTGTTTGACACGGGCAGCACTGAGAGTTTTATTGACCCGGACACAGTGCAACGCTGCGGACTCGTGACATGGCCAGTAAGCCAGAAGGTCACCATGGCTTCCGGATCGCATTCCACAGACATCCAGGGGGATTGTGTGGCGACACTTGTGGTGCAGGGCACAGAATATCAGGACTTTGCGTTACTGGTCATGCCTCAACTGTGTGCCCCTGTGCTATTGGGGCTCAACTTCCAGAGCCACCTGAAAAGTGTGACAATGGAGTATGATGGGCCCCTCCCACCAATCACTGTCAGAAATCCTCAGTTTTGTGGGACTTCGTCTTATACCCCACTACTGACCACACACACACATCGACACACACATCCCACCCAGCACCAGGCCGACAGCTGCGCTACCGACACCACTTGCAGCCTCTCCACCCTCAAGATCCCTCCCCCACCGCTGTTTACCAACCTGACCCCCGACTGTAAACCTGTGGCAACTAAAAGCAGGAGGTACAGCGTGGGGGACAGGGCCTTCATTCAGTCAGAGGTGCAGTGGCTGCTCAGGGAGGGGATCATTGAGCCAAGCAGAAGTCCTTGGAGGGCCCAGGTGGTTGTTGCTCGGACCGGGCAGAAAAATAGGATGGTCGTAGACTATAGTCAAACCATCAATAGGTTCACGCAGCTTGACGCGTACCCCCTACTCTGCATCGCGGATATGGTCAACCAGATAGCTCAGTACAAGATGTACTCAAGCATAGACCTGAAATCCGCTTACCATCAGCTCCCCATCCGCCTGGAGGACCGCCCCTGCATTGCCTTCGAGGCGGGCAGCAGGCTCTATCACTTCTTGCGCGTCCCCTTCGGTGTCACAAATGGTGTCTCTGTCTTCCAGAGGGAAATGGACCAGATGGTGGACCAGTGCCAAATGAAGGCCACATTCCCATATCTGGATAACATCACCATCTGCGGTCACGACACCAACCTCCAATGATTTTTCCAAGCTGCCAAAGCTCTTAACCTTACCTGTAACAGCGACAAGTGTGTGTTTGGAACCACCCAACTTGCTATCCTTGGGTATGTCATGGAGAAAGGCCCTGACCCCGACCGTATGCGCCCCCTGTTGGAACTCCGTCTTCCCACCACCCTCAGAGCCCTCAAACGGTGCCTGGGCTTCTTTTCCTATTATGCCCAATGGGTCCCTCACTACGCAGACAAGGCCCACCCCCGGTCAAGTCCACTGCATTTCCCCTCTCTGCCGAGGCCTGCGCAGCCTTCAGCCGCATTAAACGGGACATTGCCAAAGCAACGATGCATGGGGTGGACGAGACCATTCCCTTCCAAGTAGAGAGTGACGCCTCCGATTTCGCGCTTGCTGATACCCTCAATCAGGCAGGAAGGCCAGTAGCATTCTTCTCTTGTACCCTTCAAGGCCCTGAAATTCGGCACTCCGCGGTGGAGAAAGAAGTCCAGGCCATAGTGGAAGCTATTAGGCACTGGAGGCACTATCTCATTGGCAAAAGGTTCACCTTGCTGACCGACCAGTGCTCAGTTGAGTTCATGTTCAGCAACCAACAGCGGGGCAAAATCAAAAATGATAAAATTTTGACGTGGAGAATAGAACTCTCCACCTACAACTATGACATCCTGTACCGGCCTGGAAGGCTCAATGAGCCCCCTGATGCCCTATCCCAGGGAGTGTGTGCTAGCGCACAGCTCGACCAGCTGTACACACTCCATGCAGATCTTTGCCACCTGGGGGTCACCCGACTTTACTATTTCATGAAAACCTGGAACCTGCCTTACTCCCTTGAGGAAATCAGGACAATGACCAGGGACTGTCAGGTCTGCGCTGAGCGCAAACTGCACTTCTACCGTCCTGAAAAGGCACAACTTATCAAGGCCACCCGCCCCTTTGAGTGACTGAGTGTCGACGTTAAGGGCCCCCTTCCCTCCACCAACCGCAATGTGTACTTCCTTAAAATAATCGACGAGGACTCATGGTTCCCCTTTGCCATCCCCTGCCCCGATACCACTGCCACGTCCATCATAAATCCCTGCACCAGCTCTTCACTCTGTTCGGAAAACCCTGTTATATCCACAGTGATAGAGGGTCCTCGTTTATGAGTGACGATCTGCGCCAGTACCTGCTGGTTAGGGATATTGCTACTAGTCGGATCACGAGCTATAATCCCCGGGGGAATGGACAAGTAGAGAGGGAGAATGCCACTGTGTGGAAGGCCACACTCTTAGCCCTTAGGTCAAAGGGATTGCCGGTCTCTCACTGGCAGGAGGTCCTCCCCGAGGCACTCCACTCCATCCGCTCCCTGTTATGTACGTCCACCAATGCCACCCCTCATGAGTGACTCTTTTCTTTTCTCCGGAAGTCTGCCACCGGGACCACCCTACTGGCTTGGCTGACATCCCCAGGGCCGGTGCTGCTCCGGAAACATGCGAGGAGCAATAAATACTCCCCGATGGTCGAGCGGGTTCACCTACTTCATGCGAACCCCCAGTATGCCTACATGGTCTTACCTGATGGGCGGGAAGACACGGTCTCCATCCGCGACCTGGTGCCCACAGGAGCAGCAGACCCCTACCCCGAACACTCCATGGTGACTATGAACCCCGTACCCACCCATGTATATACCCACGAGACATTGTGCACTCCAAGACCTACACAGACTCCTCACGACACTCCCATGCCGGGCGCCACGCACGGATGCCTAATGGGCTGGCACCTCAAGTCAGGCTGGAGCCAGCACAACCACCGTCACTGGTGTAATCACCACCGGTGCTATGTAGATCGCAGCGACAGACTCGACCACCTGATAGACTTGTAAATATACTTGTAAATATACTTGTAAATAACTTAGCCCCATGCGGACTCTCTTTTAAAACAAAGGGGGGGTGAATGTGTTAAACTACATATGCCTGTCTGGACACATCCCCTGCTGACTGCTCCTGTGGCTCCTCCCACAGACCCTGTATAAAGGCAATTGGAGGCACTGCTCCTCCCTCAGTCTCCAAGATGTCGTGCTCTCTTTTGCTGCTAATAAAAGCCTATCATTCACTTCCAGTCTCCGAGAGTTAATGATGGTGCATCAGTCACATAAGGTTGTAATTCCTCATGTATGCAAAGCTGTTTTGCAAAGTGGAGCCAACAAACAACATAATTATTTCTTTCATTAAAAAATGTTTGCTTTAACTTCAGGAAATCCTGCATCCTTTGTTACTTTATTCCAAAGGTTGTAAAATTTAAAGTTTTGGCAATATGATTACATAATCAAGATCTAATTAAATTTCTAACCTCCCAGGTTCAGAGTCACATTTCATTTGCATTTCCTCTGTATGACAGGGTAATATTGTACACTACCGTTACACTATTTCATCAAGGTGAATGGTTTGATTTCCTTCTCACATTACCTGTTCAAGTGGAAACGTGTCCATGAGCTGTGATAAGTGGTATCAAATGGCACTGAGAAACTTTTCCACAGACAAAATGTTTTTTATCATTTACCAATGTAGTATCTACAGACAGCGAGCTGATTTGTCCAAATGAATAGAATGACTCCTCGACTCAGAATTTTTCATTTTCTAGCCAAGGCAGTCAGAACAGGAAACTTTGCAGGCACAAGCATGCAAATTTAATATTGAGACTCTTACAGAATTCAGGTCCTTAAGTGTCTATGAAGCACCATTTTAAGAATGCTCTGGATGGGACTTCCACACTCTCTCACATCAGGATAAATCAACAAAAACTTCATCAAAGCTGTAAGTTATAAGGAGCATCTTGAGGGATGAAGAGAGTGAATTCTCGAGTGTAGAGCAAAGTTGCCACAGAATTAAATCTGGAATGTCTGACGTTGGCAGAATGGATAAAAACTATTTAAGTCATCCAGTTGGATTATAGGGCAGGAAAGATTACAAGGACAGTTAAAGGCAAAGCCATGGAGGTGCTTTGTAAACAAGGTTGGTATTTTTAAAATCAAATCATTGCTTAGCTGGGAATTCAGCACATGGTAATGGGTGAATAGGATATAGCAGGCGTTACAACACAGTCAGCAGGGCTTTGAATAACAGGGAAACTGGAATAAAGGATACGAAACAAAGGTCTTTCTTGCAGGTGTCAATAACAGTTAAATAGAGGGAAGAGTGGCTAGAGGTAAAATAGCAGTAAAAATAAGAAATTTTATTAGTATATGAAATAATAAAATCATAAAATCTAGCCCATCACATCTGTGCTGATTATCAAGAACCCAGAACTCTGGTACTGTAATGTAAATCACATGTATCCAATCTGAATCTCATCTTCGTGCCAACCATGGAGACAGGTGTGCAAAAAAATCCATTTCAACCTCAGACAATTCTGGCAAATGGATCAAGAAGATGGGGATGAATTCATTGAACAGAGTTGGTGTTGAATATTGAACACAGTGGTGTCACAATATTTAGGAGAGGAAAACATTTGCCTGTCCAAAAGGTGTGCTGCGAAAAAAGATCGAGAATTTAAAGGCATCAGAAAGACGGAGAGGGGTGATGATGAGGTCAAGCTGGACATTGCTAACCTCTAGCAGGTTGCTGAGGGTCAGTAAGTGGATAAGAAATAGGCAGAGGCCAACATTAGATCACTGATAACTCAACAGAAATCAACAACCTAGAAGGAAGGAGAGAAGTCTTTGAGATGCTTCTTTGGCTATAACAGTAAATAAGAATCAAATCTTGTAAGTGAGGTCCCATCAGCTGTGGCCTACGGAGTGCCTCTCCACAGGCAACAGCCAGTGACACTCAGTGATCTAACGTTAGTCTCTGCCTATTAGCAAATGGTGTGGTCAGCTCTGATTAAGGGTGACCAGCGCAAATGCAAAATATAATGAAAATATTAGAACCTTTTTATAATTTTAATGTAACCTTCAATGTTTGATGAATACAATATAATTTTCCCCTTTGTCGAGGTTTGCTGCATTCAATACACCGTGTTTGTTTAGAAGCAACAAATTAGGCAGCAGGAAACAATCTGGAAACGTTGTTACTGAGCATTAAATGCAGTGCACTGTTCTGCTTGCAGCTCAGTGATATGCTTGTTTCCTAGGTGATATTGTTTAAATATTCTCATTCCTAAATACTAAAGACGGGGTATCATTTGAAAATCACTGTGGTAGGTGAGGGTACAGTGAGAGATGGGTACATAGTGTATTTGAAGTGTTTCTAGGTAGTACACCTGTTATCAAGAAACTTTAATATTAGTAACTTAGCCACATCAGTGAGAACAAAGAAATTCTAATCAAAGTTAGCTTGACCTAAATGATATATGTATAACATTAGATTCACAGCAGAGCTATTTCTGATGTAAATTGTACAATGAAGATTTAGTGTGCAATACTACAGTGTTCAACAGTATATTAGTCTAGTGGTTTGACCAAACTTTATTGTAAGTCATTAGTAAGTCACTGTGTTTAGTTGCATGAAAAATTCAGTTTGATTTCATATTAATCAGATACTGGTTGTCAATTCTTCTATTTTGTAACATAGTGGAGATAGTAAGCAGTGTTACTCTGAATTTAGTTCAAATAATCATTTGTTCATTTGTGATAAACTTATCAGTCAAAATCTAAAGTATGTTTCAACAGAAACAAGTTAGAACCTGAAAGTAACAGCACAGTCCTTGAGGGAGAAAGCTGACAATTCCACACAGGACAACAGATAGTTCTCAGCACTATCTGAGCTTGGGAATGTACTTACGATCCAAACTTGCTGTCTGCCCTTTGCTGCTGTCTACAACTTTGTTTCTGCACAGAGTCCTGTGGTAGGTTAATTGACTGCTGTAAACTAACCCTTAGCATAGGCTTTTGGGAAAAGAATCAAGAGGGTATCTGCGGTATACTTAATATCAAAAGGCTAACTCAAAAGGGAATACATTTAAGCTGGGAAGTAAGGAGAGGGGAAAATGGGATTTTTGGGGTTGATCTCCTGGGAGCCACTATAGATGATGGGACAAATGGCCTTTTCTGTGTCAATCACAGGGAGGATAAGATATGATTGCAAACTAACTGCAGACCATTGAACCTGCGCCAGACTAGAGCTGGCACGGGAACATTGAGGCCATTTATGTGAATGGAGTGGAAAATTTATGAAGGATGCAGCTGAGTATAAAATACACATTTTCTGATTAATTGGGTTTGCTTCAATATTTTTTTCCAGCGGTTTTTAAAGTGATTTTAAATTTGAATGTGTTCTCTTGTATTTTTATAACTTTGAATTTTGACTACATTCTTACACTATTAATAATTTTGGATGTTTTTAGCATTCAAGGGCCACAACAAGTTTAAGCCTTAGCTACACATGGATGTGGCTTTGACAACTGTCAATTTTTTCCAGGGCTTTGTATGCAGGACTTTTCTTTTCATCCACTCTGGTATAGGCACCCCTCTGAACTGATTGAACATGAGCACAATACTCTGCAAGGACTTTCCAGCTTGCATTTGGACAAGCCGATGCAGCAAATAACACTGGTAGATCTGTAAAGGTACGTATCTAGTCACACCATACAGGTCAGTCATGGTATCTAGTCATTCTCTAGCATCTTGCATTGTTTTTCACTTCTATTTTTAAGATTATTTTATTTTTCTGCATTATCTGTGATCTCAGGTTAAGAAGCACAGTGTACACTTCATGAGAGCAGGAAGGTCATGGTACAACTATATAAAACATCAGCTAGGTCAGAGCTCCAATACCATGTGCAGTTCTGGATGGAACACTAGGAGGGGATAATTGCACTGGAGAGAAGGAAAACATAAAACATAGAACATTACAACACAGTATAGGCCCTTTGGCCCACGATGTTGTGCTGACCTAAGATTAATCTAACCCTTCCTGCCTGCATAGCCCAGCATTCTTCTATTATCCGTGTGCCCCTAATATTTCTGCCTCTACCATTAACCCTGGCAGGATGTTCCACACATCCACCATGCTTTGTGTAAAAAACAACTTACCACTGACATACCCCCTGTACTTTTCTCCAATCACCTTAAAATTATGCCCCTTCATGTTAACCATTCTGTACCCTGGAATAAATAAAAGCTCTGGCTAACCAATCAATTTATGCCTCTTACCAGCTTTACACTTCTAACAAGTGCAGAGGAGATTCATAGGGAAGCTGTCTGAGATGGAGAGTTTAACTTATAAATGTCTGGATACACTGTCTTCTGTACTTTTCATATGGATCATATCATTGCACTGTGCATTGTGACTGTACAAAGAAAAGTAATAACAGAATGCAGAATCAAGTGTAAAAGCTACAAAGAAAGTGCAGTGCAGGTAGACAATAAGTTGCAAGATCGTAATGAATTAGATTATGTGATCAAGTGTCTGTCTTATCATGCTAGGGAACTGTTACAAGAATCACCCCACATAATAATGATCAGTGAGGCACAGAGAATCCGTAGTTACTGACAAGTAACTTTTATTGTTTCAACTAAAAGCACATGGGTTCACAAACTGTCTCTGTGTGCACCCTAGTAGAATTCCCTGACAGTCCATGAACAGTCAATGAAGAGAAATGGATATTACCCAGGAAAGGAGTCTACGTTGGCCAGGCGGTCCTCATGGCTCCGATCTCCACGTGTCCGTGGGGTCCTCCTTATCCGTGATGGTTGGTCTCTGGCTGCTAGAGAGTTATCGTCCCTGCGTATTTGGAGACTTATCTTGTTCTTCTTCAATTGAACCATTGGATCTCTGTCCCATTGGCTCAAGATCACCTGAACTACCTGGGTCAACCATTTACTGGTCATTGTACAGGGCTACAGCCAACATTGTTTCATGGTTCTGCCCACTCCCGCCTCGTGTATTTGTGTATTTACTCTCTGACTGGTCCAAACCAGTTAAATGAGGCAACTCAGATAGGGTTTCACAAGATTACCGATTGCAGGTCTGACATTTTACAGAACAAGTAGCTACTCCTCTGAGAATGGTCTCAGGTATATTGCTCTGATTAGATTGTCCCAGGGCAAGGATCAGTTCAGAGTCCATTCCCTTTACATTACAAGTGGCAACTTGTTTGAGAATGGTCTCAGGTTTAGCAGATCATTACCTGAAGCTTCCTGTGTCCACATTCAGTTCCTCTGATTAGATTATCCAAGAACAAGAAACTGTTCAGAGTCCACAAAATGGGAGAAACAAAGACAACTGGCATGTCTGCTTCCCCTGTCCTTGATCAGACTGCAGTTGCTTCTGGCCAACAGAACCATTCAATAGTCTTATGATAGTAGGTAGGAGTTGTCTTTGAGTTTGGTGGTTCAGGCTTTTCAGGTTGGTCAGGAAGTCAAGGTCCTAGTTGCCATATGATGATGAGATTGCTTGGAACTATATGATTAAAGATAGATCTATAGTCAATAAACAGTAGTATAACATAATTCTCTTTACTGTCCAGATGCTCCAAAGATGACTGTCGGACCAGAGGGTTGGTGTTCACCATAAATCTGTTTCAGCAATAGGTTAATTGCTGTGGATTGAAGTTGCCTTCATGGCTGGAGTTAGTGCATGCTATGACCAGTGGACTCACTTTCAAGGACTCTTCATCTCATGTTCTTGACATTTATTATTTTTATTTCTTCTGCATCTCGACAGTTTGTTGTCTTTTGAGCATTGATTATTTGTCCATCCTGTTGGGCATGGTCTTGCATTGAGTCTATTGTGTTTCTTGGATTCATTGTGTATGCCCACAAGAAAGTGAATCTCAGGGTTGTATATGGTGACATATATGTATTTCGATAATAAATTTACTTTGAACTTTCACCAACCTCTCAAAGAACTTCATGATGATCAACGTAGGCACCATTGGGAGGCAGTCATTAAGGCAGATTATGTTGTGTTTCTTAGGTACCAGGATGATAATAAACCACTTAAAGTAGGTGAGGACTTCAGATTAAAGCAGTGAGGGGTTAAAAGTATCTGCAAATGTTCTTATATTCAAGGCATTTTTTGTGTTGTAGTATGATCCTCTGATAACCTCAATGGCTGCATTACAGCCAAAAGTAATATTAAATTACTTAAAATGTTCTACTACTATCAATTGTTATAGAACTCTTCTATATCTAAATATAGTAATTTTATTTATCTCACTATTTAGGTTTGGTCATTCTAAATTTTGGAATTTCATTAAATATATATTATGAAAATACACCTATTAGATAATTTTGCTATATACCATTTTTGTTGTAATTCTTTTCCTGGCTACATGAGTTTCTCGTTGTCCCTCTTAGGTCTAATTACTATTCTTACCATTCAATCTTGTTTCTAGAAAGAATAGAAATTAAATATACTTGACTATTATATTTAGAGATGAATGAGGATCAGTAGACCCCTTGATTTGAAATATTTCAGAAGTTTAACAAAGCGATGCAGCAGATAAGTCAGACTAAGATGAAGTCCAATACACTTTATTTCAGTGATTGCAAAATTGCACTTGAGTTCTGATGGCAATTTATTTTTCTTTTTAGGGACTAAGGTTCCTGAAGAAGCACAAAAGCACATGGCAATTTAATTTTGAACTTATTTCTAAGTGGCGTAGGTTAGAAAGTGAAAATAGTCAGTATTCATTTTGAACTTCAAAGTCTGCCAATCTGCTTGTGCTTTATACACCTGCTAAAATTCTAACAATGCAATGATTGTGTCAAATGGTGACATTTCAGCAGGCTAACAAGGAGGAAATCCTTGGATCAATTCAATAAAAAGTCAAGTTTATCACGTGGAAATAAATTGTTCCCACGTCAGTACTTGCTGCAAAGTACTTTAGCACATCCCCTCCTCCTCAGTCTCCCCACCACAATGCTGCACTTCAACAGACTAACAAAAGAGTATGATAAAGAGGGCCTTGAAATTTAATCAATATAATTCCATGAATAAACGATCGCAGCATCAATTACACAATATTTTATAGGAATGGTTGCTAAATTGTGAACAACCACCCGTAATAGAAATGGAAATTAAAACAGAAAGGTGTACTAATGAAAATGGTGACAAACTACCTGCACCATAGCAGCAATGAAACAGGAGATATTTATGGAAAAGAAACTATGGAGAATTAACATTTATCAGTACTACAGACCATATGTGCTGCCAGTTTCTGCTCTAACTCCATCTACAGATTCACAAATGACACTACCATAGTGGGCTGGATCTCAAATAATAATGAGGTGAAGGTAGAGAGCCTAGTGACTTGGTGTCAAGACAACAACTTTTCTCCCAATGTCACAAAACAATAGAGCTGGTTACTAACTTCAATGGTGCTGAGGTGCAGATGGTTGAGAGCTTCAAGTTCACAGGTTAAATAACACTAATAACTTGTTTTGGTCCATAGTCAAGCAAGCACATCAGCACTTTTACTTCCTCTTATGGCTAAGGAAATTCAGTATGTCTCCATTGGCCTTCACCAAATTTTCTAGATACATAATCGAAAACATCCTGTCCAGAAACATCAATTGTATTGTGGAAAATGTTCTGCTCATGTAATTGTGAAGAGTTCTGGAAAGAGCTCAGTTCATCACAGAACTAGTTTCTCCTTCATTGACTGGTTATGCTTCACACTTCCACAGGAAATATAATTCAAGGCCTCTCCCATGATTCGCTCTTCTCTCACCTTCCATCAGACAGAAGATGCAAAAGCTTAAAGAGACACAGCACTAGGCTCAAGGACAGCTTCTATCTTACTATTTATTATTTATTTAGAGATAAAACACTTTTCAGCCCAACGAGCCACGGAACACAGCAACCCACCTATTTAACACTACCCAGATCACAGGACAATTTAGGGTCATCAGTTAACCTACTAACGCCTTTGGAATGTGGGAGGAAAGCAGAGCGTCCACAGGAAACACAGGCGCTCGTGGGAAGGACATACAAATTTCTTACAGACAGCATCAGAAGAACTCCAAATTCCAAAGCCCCAAGATGAAGTAGTGTTGTACTAGCTGCTTCATAACTATAGTGCTCTGGATATTTAATGGATATCTTTGTTAGATGAACTCTTGATCTCACAGTTTACTTCATTGTGGCCCTTGCATCTTATTGCACTGAACCTTTTTTACTAACTGTAACAAGATATCCTGCATTTTGTTGTTGCTTTTCCCATCACACTACCTTGAATTTTTAAATCGCACAAGAGGCAGAGAGGGAAGATGTAAAAGAAACTCGGAGAGAAGCTGTTTTTTAACTGATCGCGGCAAAGAGGCTAGACTGCGCAGGTGCGTGATGTAGCTCACCAAAGGCTTAAAAAGGAGAGGAAGTTTTCAACAGTCATTTAAATCAAAGCAAGAGGTGGAGAGGGAAGAGATAAAAGAAGGTGACGTAGCGCGCCAAAGGTTTAAAAGAAAGACTTCCATATACAGCAGCCATTGTTGGAGTGGACTGAAGCAGAGTGGGACGGCTTTGGCTCAATTAGGCCGGCGAGAACAGGCAGAGGCGAGGCTGAACGGGGCACGACTGCGCAAGTGTGTGAAGGTCGGCCTCTGAGATCAGCGGGGGAATTTAAAAAGCGAGCAGAGGCTGAGTACGAGCTTCACTCCAGGTGAGGTAAGGACGGGTAAGCTCCTTTAATTAGTTACATTAGGAGTAGGTAATGGAGGCAGCAGTTAGGGCAGTTGAGTGCTCTGTTTACAGTATGTGGGAAGTCAGGGCGAACACAGCTGTCCCTGATGACTACACCTGTAAAAGGTGCATCCAGCTGCAGCTCCTGACAAACCGTGTTAGGGAACTGGAGCGGGAGCTGGATGAACTTCGGATCATTCAGGAGGCAGAGGCAGAAATAGACAGGAGTTTCAGGGAGATAGTCGCCACTAGGAGTCAAGAGACAGGTTGTTTGGTGACTGTCAGGAGAGAGAAGGGGAATAGACAGGAAGAGCAGAGCACCCGTGACCGTTCCCATCAACAATAATTATACCATTTTGGATACTGTTGGTGGGGACGACTTACCAGGGACAAGTTGCAGTGGTTGCGTCTCTGGCACTGAGACTGGACCCTCAGCTCAGGAGGGAAAAGAGGAGAGCAGTAGTAATAGGGGATTCGATAACTAGGGGGACAGATAGGGGGTTCTGTGGAAGAGATCGAGAATCCCAGATGGTCTGGTGCCAGGATCCGCCATATCTCGGATTGAGTTCTCAGTATTCTCAAGAGGGAGGGTGTCATGGTCCATGTAGGGACCAATGACGTGGGTAGGAAGTGTGAGGAGATCCTGAAAGGTGAGTTTAGGGAGCTAGGTGCCAAGTTAAAGGACAGGACCTCCAGGATAGCAATCTCAGGATTGCTACCAGTGCCACATGCAGGTGGGTTTAGAAATAGTAAGATAGTGCAGATCAACAGGTGGCTAAAGACGTGGTGCAGGAGGGAGGGCTTCAGATTTATAGATAATTGGGCAGTTTTCCAGGGAAGGTGGGACCTGTTCCGACGGGACGGTTTACATCTGAACTGGAAGGGGACAAATATTCTTGCTGGTAGGTTTGCTAGAGAAGCTCCAGTGGATTTAAACTGGATACAAGGAGGAAGGGGAACCACAGTGTAGGAACTGATGTATGGGAGAAGGAAGAAAAAGAAGACAGTAAAGTTCTTTGTACTGTTAAAGATAAACACAGAGGAAGAGGTGGAGAATTTCTTAAATGCATCTATTTCAATGCTAGGAGCATTGTAAGAAAGGTGGATGAGCTTAGAGCATGGATTGATAACTGGAAATATGATGTTGTAGCTATTAGTGAAACATGGTTGCAGGAGAGGTGTGATTGGCAACTAAATATTCCTGGATTTCATTGCTTCAGGTGTGATAGAATCAGAGGGACAAGAGAGGGAGGTATTGCGTTGCTTGTCAGAGAAAATATTGCAGCAGTGCTCTGGCAGGATAGAATAGAGGGCTCGTCTAGGGAGTCTATTTGGGTGGAATTGAGGAATGGGCAAGGTGTAGTAACACTTATAGGAGTGTATTATAGACCACCTAATGGGGAACAATTATTGGAGGAGCAAATTTGCAAGGAGATAGCAGATATTTGTAGTAAGCATGGGTTGTGATTGTGGGAGATTTTAATTTTCCACACATAGACTGGGAAGCCCATACTGTAAAAGGGCTGGATGGTTTGGAGTTTGTAAAATGTGTGCAGGATAGTTTTTTACAGCAATACATAGAAGTACCGACTAGAGAAGGGGCAGTGTTGGATCTTCTGTTAGGGAATGAAATAAGTCAGGTGACGGAGGTATGTGTTGGGGAGCACTTCGGGTCCAGTGATCACAATATAATTATGGAGAAGGATAGAACTGGACACAGGGTTGAGATTTTTGATTGGAGAAAGGCTACCTTTGAGGAGATGCAAAAGGACTTAGAAGGAGTGGATTGGGACAATTTGTTTTATGGGAAGGATGTATTAGAGAAATGGAGGTCATTTAAAGGTGAAATTTTGAGGGTACAGAATTTTTATGTTCCTGTTAGGTTGAAAGGAAAGGTTAAAAGTTTGAGAGAGCCATGGTTTTCAAGGGATATTGGAAACTTGGTTAGGAAAAAGAGAGATATCTACAATAAATATAGGCAGCATGCAGTAAATGAGGTGCTCGAGGAATATAAAGAATGTAAGAAGAATCTTAAAAAAGAAATTAGAAAAGCTAAAAGAAGATATGAGGTTGCTTTGACAAATAAGGTGAAAATAAATCCAAAGGGTTTCTACAGTTATATTAATAGCAAAAGGATAGTGAGGGATAAAATTGGTCCCTTAGAGAATCAAAGTGGACAGCTATGTGTGGAGCCAAAAGAGATGGGGGAGATCTTGAACAATTTCTTTACTTTGATATTCACTAAGAAGGATATTGAATTGTGTAAGGTAAGGAAAACAAGTAGGGAAGTTATGGAAACTATGACAAGTAAAGATTAAAGTACTTGTGCTTTTAAGGGATATAAAAGAGGATAAATCTCCGGGTCCTGACAGGATATTCCCTAGGACCTTGAGGGAAGTTAGTGTAGAAATAGCAGGGGCTCTGACAGAAATATTTCAAATGTCATTAGAAACAAGGATGGTGCCGGAGGATTGGCGTATTGCTCATGTGGTTCCATTGTTAAAAAGGGTTCTAAGAGTAAACCTAGCAATTATAGGCCTGTCAGTTTGACATCAGTGGTGGGTAAATTAATGGAAGGTATTCTTAGAGATGTTATATATAATTATCTAGATAGACAGGGTCTGATTAGGAACAGTCAGCATGGATTTGTGCGTGGAAGGTCATGTTTGACAAATCTTATTGAATTTTTTGAAGAGGTTACTAGGAAAGTTGACAAGGGTAAAGCAGTGGATGGACTTCAGTAATGCCTTTGACAAGGTTCCACATGGAAGGTTAGTTAGGAAGGTTCAATCATTAGGTATTAATATTGAAGTAGTAAAATGGATCCAACAGTGCCTAGATGGGAGATGCCGGAGAGTAGTGGTGGATAACTGTTTGTCAGGTTGGAGGCTGGTGACTAGCGGTGTGCCTCAGGGATCTGTACTGGGTCCAATGTTGTTTGTCATTTACATTAATGATCTGGATGATGGGGTGGTAAATTGGTTTAGTAAGTATGCAGCTGATACCAAGGTAGGTGGCGTTGTGGATAATGAAGTAGGTTTTCAAAACTTGCAGAGAGATTTAGGCCAGTTAGAAGAGTGGGCTGAGGGATGGCAGATGGAGTTTAATGCTGATAAGTGTGAGGTGCTACATTTTGGTAGGAATAATCCAAATAGGACATACATGGTAAATGGTAGGGCATTGAGGAATGCAGTAGAACAGAGTGATCTAGGAATAATGGTGCATAGTCCCCTGAAGGTGGAATCTCATGTGGATAGGGTGGTGAAGAAAGCTTTTGGTATGCTGGCCTTTATAAATCAGAGCATTGAGTATAGGAGTTGGGATGTTATGTTAAACTTGTACAAGGTATTGGTAAAGCCAAATTTGGAGTATTGTGTACAGTTCTGGTCACCGAATTATAGGAAAGATATCAACAAAATAGAGAGAGTACAGAGAAGATTTACTAGAATGTTACTTGGGTTTCAGCACCTAAGTTACAGGGAAAGGTTGAACAAGTTAGGTCTTTATTCTTTGGAGTGCAGAAGGTTCAGGGGATACTTGATAGAGGTATTTAAAATAATGAGGGGGATAGATCGAGTTCACATGGATAGTCTTTTTCCATTGAGAGTAGGGGAGATTCAAACAAGAGGACATGAGTTGAGAGTTAGGGGGCAAAAGTTTAAGGGTAACACGAGGGGGAATTTCTTTACTCAGAGAGTGGTAGCTATGTGGAACGAGCTTCCAGTAGAAGTGGTAGAGGCGGGTTCAGTATTGTCATTTACTGTAAAATTGGATAGGTATATGGACAGGAAAGGAATGGAGGGTTATGGGCTGAGTGCGGGCCAGTGGGACTAGGTGAGAGTAAGCATTCGGCATGGACTAGAAGGGCCGAGATGCCCTGTTTCCATGCTGTAATTGTTATATGGTTATATGAATATCCTTGTGTTCTGAAATTACCTGATGGAACATAAAGGAAAGTTTTTCACTGTATTTCACTACGGGTGTCAATAATAAATCAATTACCTATTACCAGTAAAAAAGTGCCTTCTGTTCAAATTCTGAATGACTTTTATCCTGTGTTATAGCATTGGAAGTCTGAGAAGCAAGAGATAATGGAAAATATATGGATTTAACTTCTTTTCAAAGATATCAAATTTGTTACCATTGGTCTAGGAATTTTTATCCAATTTTATCCAAAATACACAATAATTCCAGAAAGATGCCATAGTATAAAAGTATACAATGCGCAGTTGATCCATTAGTTCAGAGAGACTTGACTTTGCATTCTGTGACGTGTGACATCTTACACTACATTAATACTCAACCTTATTCCATATGGCATTTAATCAGTTTTTGCCTCAAGCTCAGTAAAGTAGTATCTTGTGCGTAGGAATGAGAAAATAATCGGTAGCAATTCTGCCTTGGGTTGTACTTCAGCACATTTCAAATTACAGCATCTACTTGCATTCAAGTACACACATTTATACCTGAAAAAATTACCCTTCTCAGAGACTTTGGTCATCAATCCAGATTCTCATTTTTTTTTTAGCCTTCTCATCAAGTGCTGTTACTCTGTGACAAAACATTATTTTTTTCCCAAACTCTCTGGGAAGAAAAGTGTTCCGATGATTGTGCATTTAGTATTCCCTCAGCTTGTTGTATTGGACTTTAGCATTCTAAATAACTTTCCTTTCTGGCTGAGACTTTATCTTGAGAGATAAGAATCTTCCTATTAATTAATGAAGCACCTTTCTATTTCATGAACAGCCTCAAACCACCTTGCTCCACAGACTATTCAGAATCTTTGGAGATTTACCACTTATTAATTTGCATCTTATCAACTAAACAAACACCATTATAACTTCTGTTGATCAGATCACTGATAGCTAAGCTTAGTCTTCTGTCCCTTTGAATTGAATTGACTTTATTTCTTACATCCTTCACATACGTAACATTACTTCATGTTATGTCTCCATCTTAATATGCAATGTGCAACCATGGTAATTTATAATAAATAGAACAGTCAATGAACATACGAGGGATGATTGATAAGTTTGTGGAAGGAGTCAATTTTAGAAATCCCAGCACATTCATTTTTCAACATAGTCCCCTCCTACATTTACACCCTTAGTCCAGTGGTCGTGGAGCATACAGATCCTGGACCTCCAGAAAGTGTCCACAGCAGGGGTGATTGATAAGTTTGTGGCCTAAGGAGGAAGGAGATGAGTTACACAGCTCTCGTTACATGCACATGCAGTTCAACTCTTTGAGCGATTATGCAGAAAGTTTGAAGTTAATAACTCATCTCCTTCTACCTTAGGCCACAAACTTATCAATCACCCCGATGAGTTATTAACTGATGAGATTCAGAAACTAAGTCAAAACAGATTGGCTTGAACTCTTGCTGTGAATAATGCCCAAATGAATGAGGTATGACAAAGACATCATATTCTCTTGTCAATAAGAAGTGTCTATCAAAGTCCAAGGCAGACTCTGCACTCGTGCTTCCAGACATTTAAAAAAATGTTTAGAAAAATGAGCTCAATGGGTCCTCGTTTTTTCAATGTGGACTTTCGATGTCCAAGTCAAGTTAGATAGTTTGACATTATGAGTTTTTCTGCTTGACTGATTTATGGGAATGTCACAGAAGTTTAGAAAATATAGTGCGCAGGATGTAAACTTGCCTGTGTATTGCCATAGTATGGTTGAAAACCATGTTAATGGGGCAAGGAAAATTTAACTTTATTTCCCAGTGTCAATAAGCTATTTTGGGGCAAGACATACATAACTATTGAAAATATTTCTCTATTATCAAGCCTGCGAATGCAAGTCAACTGTATTCTCAGTCCGAGATTTGCCTTCTGTGAGATTCAGAATGCAGTAGTCTGAAAAAAATGATGTTAATGTCCAGTCAGCAATGCACACAAATGCTAAACAAACTCAGCAGGTAAATCAACATCTATGGAGTCAGCCCTTTGGTCTGACACCCTTCAGTTCATATGCAATCTTATTTGTACTTCCATTAACGTTCCTTCACTGGGTGAACGCTTACTGCTGCTTTTACTCTACATTGTTTTTACTATAGCTAGCTCGTAAACAGTACTACTTGGCAACCACACTGAACCTGCATTCACACCACTGCACACATCACTGTCTCATAGCTTATCTGCTCACATTGAACACTGAACCTCCTCAAACATTTTTGCTTTCCCAAAATTAGACCTAACCCTTCTCATCATGTATGTCATGGTCTGGCCATATGGTTCCACAGTCCACATTAAAGGAAATATACAAGAACTCACCACCTTAACCATCCAAGCCCCACTGACAGCTAGGCCCTTATCCACATATCAGAGGATTAATGTCTACACAAGCTAAGCCACACATAGCAACCAATGTTCTCACATCAGTGACCTCAGATCACTTCAAGCAGAAGTTCCCTCCCATGCCTGGTCCAATCTCACTGCAGACTTAGAAGAGCACCCTTACCCTCAGCCTCCTTGCTTGAGAAACATTTACAACCAGCAGCTGGTATTTCCCATTTTACCACAATTTGATTCTCACTTCATCATTAGAGAGAACACTGATATATCTCTAATCCCCAAGATCAAAGGTCAAGTACTTCTCCTTCAGCCAGTGTGGGCAAGCAGACTGGCCAAGGATGTTCACCTGCTTCCAGGCCTCCCCAAAGTGCAGGCATTCATCGATTGTGTTGATGTCCCTACAACAATCTGTCTGGCGGCTTCCCAACACACAGCTGCCAATGGCACGCTGTAGTTCCCTTGATCTACAGCCCCCTTTTGGAAATCTGGGAGCAAGTCTTCTGCGTTGACTTACACTTGCAGCTCAGGTGAAGAAAATCATTGCTCTTTCGTAGCTGTGGGTAGCACACAAGTTGCTTTAAGGGCTAGCTAACCAATTACACCATATCTAAGCACTAAACATCTGGGCACCACCACAGCAGCCATCAGGTTTGGTGCCTGTCACTTATCTATATCCATAAAAAACTCAATGAAGAGTAGTCTAATCCCACTCTCCCACCTCCTCAGCATCCACACAGGAGACTCAAATAGTCACCATATAATGGAAATTTCTGTCAGATTAGAGGGCAGCCCAAAACATTCACCCTGTGCATGATATGAAACTTTGTTCAACCTTCCAGCTAGATGGAAGAGAACATACAATCTCGCCCTTATTATGTTAGATCATGAGGGCTACCTCTATCTGCACCAATCCCAAAGGTACTCTGACTTTACATGGAGCCAACGTACACAGATCATCGTGCATTTGGGTTTTGGAATCCCTGGCAAGGCATCTGACAAAGGCCTAGATGGAATTTCCATAAGACAGACCAGTTTGATTCCACCAACCACCATCCCCAACATCAATAATTTATTGTATAACCCAGCTTATGCAGGGCAGGCTATACCTTTGCAGGTAAACCATTTGTGTCCAACCCAACAACTGGCTTTCAATCCTAAACAAAGTAGACTGATCCTAAAGAGAGCCTCCTAATGTACATGTGGTAACTTAAAGCTATACCTGATTGTCAATGGTTTCCAGGTCAGAGGTTCACATGGGCAAGAGTCACGAAGACCAATGGTCTGTGTGAGTCCAGCAGCTGAGGTCAAGCCCATGGTTGGCAAGTCTTATAGTCGAGACCCGGAAGTTAAGTCCATGGTCACAGAGCCCTGAGGTCAATACCCGGAGGCTGGAAAAGTCCAGAGGACAAAACTGAAGGTCAAAGTCCAAAGCTCGGCAAGAACGGAGGTAGAAGCCAGAAAGTTGAAGACTGAAGTTGACAAATGGAGACAGGAATGTGTTGGTTATTAACACAAACGATGCATTTCTCTGAAAGTTTCAATGTACATGTGATAAATAAATCTAAATCTGAAGTGACAGGGAGACTGGATAGGCAAGGACTTTTGCACTAGACTGTATCAGGCTATACTGTATACTGTATACAAGATCATGAATGACCGAGATAAGGTGAATAGTCACATTACTTTTCCCAGGGTAGGACAGTCAAAAGTTAACATACATAGTTAAAGGAAAGCAGAGAAATTTAAAGGGGACCTTGAGGGGCAGGTCTTACATACAAAGATTGGTGGCTTTTGAATGAGCTGTCAGATAAAGGCGAGTCCAATTGCAACATTTAAAAGACATTTGAACAGCTACATGGATTCAAAGGATATCAGCAAATGCAGGCAAATGGCATGAGCTCAGACAGGCAACTTCATCAGCATGGATGAGTTAGCCAAAGGGCCAGGCTCCTGGCTGTATAACACTAATCACAGGACTCGTAATACTGTGCTACCCCCAAATTCTTGGAAACTACAGTTGCCCTCTAGCAGGTAACAGACTCTTTAAGTTGAAGGACCTGAAATTAAAACATGATGGTTATTTCAACTCTGAAATTCATATAAAGAGAGAAAGCCCAGCTGCAATATTCTCAACTACCTACAAGTTATTTTTCTTAGCTGTTAAGTTATCAACACAGCCTTTGATGCAGCTTTGGAGTTCATAATTTCTGTACAGAAATGCTGAAACCCAACAAGAAAAAGGGCCAAGTTTTGTTAAATGCACGATAGAAGTACTGAGATACTGAACAGAAATACCAGATGTAGATAACACAAGTTGGAGCGGCCTCTCCACTGTGCTGTTCTGAAAGTTTGTCAAAGTTTTAGATGACATACAGAGTCTTCGCAAATTTCTAAGAAAGTCTAGCATTGCCATGCCTTCTTTATAGTAGCACGTATGTTGTGAACCCGGGACAGATCCTCTGAAGTGATCAGTTAAAGTTACTGATACTCTCCAGTTCTGATCCCTTGATAAGGACTTGCTCATGGACCTCCAGCTTCCACCTCCTGTGATTAATAATCAGTTCTTTGGTCTTGCTGACGTTGAGTGACAGTTTGTTGTTGTGGCACTATTCAGCTACCTATAGAGCAGCAGCTGATTCCCTGTCACATATGAAGAAATTATTCACTATAACGCATGAACAGTGGTGTCATGTTCAGTTTGGTAACTGATTGTAAGAAAGTTACAGCTTTAAGCATACATCTCTCCAAACAGGCATAATACACTATTCACTGACCTGCAACTAACAGTGACATTTATAATGGTAAAGAAACTTAATAAGCACCTATTTATTTCGCAGCAACATTATAATTTTCTGGTCATTATTCTATTATGTTTAATACAAAAGTGAAAGTAAGCCAGTTTTAATTTTAACTGTCTTTTGAGTTTTAAACTTTGCAATTTGTGGTGTATCTGCTTTAGTTTCCTACAAAATAGGAAGGCAGAATTCCTACATAAGCTGCAACAGGCCTGGATTTCATTTGCAATCTATATATTTAAGGAGATTAATATTGGTAGATGCCCTATTGCAGCTGGTTTACCCTGAGGCAAGTTGACACACTCCCCCTCAAAATAACCATTTGTTCAAAACTTAACTGTCTGACAATGCAGGGGATGTGTTCTCTATGACCCCAATAATATAGGGAAGTATTTGAAGTCTGGAGCTAATATCATCCTTTCTCCAATAATATAGCTACATTCTGCCCACAACCGACCTCTGCTACCTCCCGACCAAATTACAAACCTTTTCTCTCTTGTTTGAGAAGCACTGCTATGTCTTAATTTTCAATTACATTATACAAGTTATGATGTTCAGCTTGCTGGCCCCATTCATATGTATCAAAGGCTGAGTAAGCCTCACATTTCTAGGATAAGGATTATGACTAACATTCATTCATGTACCCAGTGAAGCCTATGCCCAGTTTCCGAGCACTATGTTTTTAATGAAATCTCACATTTGATTTGAATTAGTCAGTTCATAAACAAAGATAAAAATGAAAAATATATTCTACTATACTACTTTGCTAAGTTGTTGAATGTTGACCATAATTTTTATATTTGTTTACTTGGCATTAGTCTCTATTTCCCATTGAATTACAAGTAGTTGCTTCAAAAGCTTAAGTTAATTGAGCTAATCAATGGAATGTTTAACTACAGGGTTTATACTGTGGCTGTTCCATACAACAAGCTAGAGAGATGGTTGTTGATCAAAGGTCTGTAAAATGAGTGATGAGCAACCATGCCTTAATTTTCCAAATAGAATTGGAAAGGATTGAAGAAAATTATTTACATAATTACAGAGAACAGCCAAGGGAACAGGACTAAATGGATTCTTCTATGAAAGGTTGGAATGGAGTTGATGGCATGATAGCTGTTTCCTGTGCAGTAGTGACTGAGAAAAATAAGTTATGGACTGAAAGGTGGAGATGATAACTTTTGGATAGCAGATACTGGAACGCATTCATTGGTTATGCATTACACTACTTACATGTCTGCAACAACAGGTCAGTCCCAAAAAGTCTGCCCGCCTGATAAAATTGAAGCAGTGTAATGTGTAGTCAAATGCTGCAGCCAGTTCTCATGCAGCAAGTTCCCTGACACAATAATGTGAATATGATAAGATAACCATTCTTAGTAATGGTCAATGAGGAACATTTTCCATGACACTGGGAAAACATCCAAGGCCCTTTAGTTGATCCCCTTTAAAATAATGCCAAGGTATCATTTGAGAAAGCAGATAATGATTTACTTTGATGTCAGCATCTCCAACAGTGCAGTTCTGGAGATTTGGGTACTTACATTTCCAAGGTGGGTCTTGAACCCACAACCTTCTGGTTCCCAAGATGAAAGTACAAGTAACAGAGCCAAAGCCTAGATCAACAGAAAACAGAACATTAACAGGAGATAGCTCTGAAGTAAATCTAATTCAATGGAATAGCTTGGCTGAGAGATGGAATAGTCAATTTTTGTCAATACAATGGTTAGATGGGGCAGGGGTTTTGCAATCCATTGAATTGAGCAGAACAGTCTGTAATATATACCAGCATTTTTAATGTAATCATCAGACCCTGTATTTTTGTTGTACATTTGAATCTGTTCACTTCAGAGTGTACGTAAGTCACTCCACTGAGAACTTCAATAAGGAAATTTTTTTAAAAAGAATATGTTACCATGTTCCCAAACAATTCTCATCATATCTGACCTTGTGGCATTTCCCCAAGTTCTTCCATTATCATCATACATTTTTCTACACTAACTTTTACAAGGCTGCTGACAATGTTTCACTTGTTAAAAATCAAAGCTCCGATGTAGTTCAGCAGGAGTAACAATAATATTGCCAAAAATGTTGCTAGTTTTCAAGTAGAAAGTGGAAATAAAGTAACTCCACCAAAGTCACTGGTAACTAATGTATATTTGAAAGCCCAAATATGTATCAGCACACTGTCATTAGTGCTGTTCGTTAGTTTGAATAAAAGCAGTGCATTGACCACAAATACATGTTTTGTATCCCATATAAGACCTGACCTGGAAGCTGATCCACATCTTAAGGTCACAACACATATCCATAAATTTCATGCTTCAGCCTACCCTCCTCGTGCTCTGGGTTCACTTATCACTTCTAATAAATGTTTGATCTGAGTGCCTGGAAAGTGCCGATTTGGCACATTAATGGCACTTGAATGGACTGATGGTTTGCTTGGAAGAAAACCCTAAAGAAAATTGCAATTGGGAAATCTGTCTTTAAAAATCGCTTTATTAGTACAATAAACCTGATTCTGATTCTAAAACAGGACCCATGTGGTCCCAGAAGCAATTGCTGAAGAGATCCCAGCTGCCATTGCTTTCACCGAGTCCTGTACCATAACTGAACTCAATTAGAGTGACATAAAGCCTTTTATAGCCTTTCAATTGGAATCAAACTGGCGGCCAATTTTCAAACAACATGACAAAAATAACAATGGAAAAATTACCAAATAGTGACATTGGTCCAGTGGCAAATATTGACCTAATATTACAGAAAACTCTCCCACCCTCCTAAATAATGCAAGGGGATCTTTAGAATGAGAAGGTATACCACACGTGTCGCTCTGCTGTACTTCCTCAATACAGGACTCCAAATAATAAGTAGGCTAGATGATGGGTGGCCACGTTCCAGAGGAGGTCTTGAAGGTATCCAAGGCTGATTCCTTAGTCCTGCAATAGAATTGACTTGTTTTATAATTCCATGAACTTAGCTGCACAACTATGATTTTAATTGACATAAATTATTGCTTTATGAAATAAAATGTCACTGATCTACAATTAGCTTTTCTGAAAGGAAGCAATGAGATATTCTTAAAATGTGATTGACAACTGTTAGCCTTTCTTCTCAAAGTCTTCTTTTCTTACTTATTAATATTTTAGTCCATTTGCCCTTTGACCATTTCCTCCATCCTCATTTACAATGCTCACACATTTTAGTAACCATAATTATTTCAAAATCCTTCCATAATCAGGGCTGCTTAGAGGTATCGTTGAAACTGAATCACATGATTTCTGACCATATGACAGCTGGACAGTTCCCAACTCTCCCCCCAAACACCTGTTCATTTCTCCCTTCAATGTGCTCTCTGTCCTCTGTTGCCATCTTCTGCTCTCCTTTCTCTACCATCTGCTAGTTGCATGTTCCAGTCTCCCTTGCCTTTTCAAACTCTACCTTTGCAGTCTCCATCTGGGCAACAGCCATCAATGTTACATTACAAAAGAGGGAAGTGCTGCCATGGGGGAGTGAGGGCCAAGGTCCACCCGTTGTCTGACGTTACTCCCTGAAGTCCCATGAGATGGATTGTAAATTGTTAAATTAAAATTGATAAGTTTGCTTTAGTATTGTACAGAGGCAAGGTGAATAGCTTTCTTTTGCATGCCAACCATACACATCTCTTCATCACATTAGCACAAAGGAAAACAATAACAGAACACAGAATAATGCAGTACAGTTACAGAGAACGTGCAGAGCAGGCAAACAGTGAGGTACAAGGCCAAACCCAGGGGATAGTGAGGTCAAGAATATATCTTGTATACTATCCAGCCATTCAGCACTCATATCAGTGGGATAAAAGCTAGCATCAAGCCTAGTAGAACATTCTTTCAGTCTTTTGCACCTTCTACCTGTTGGGAAGGAAGAGTAAAAAGGAATGCCCATGATTGTTAGAGTCTTTGAATATGTAGGCTGCTTCACCGAAACAGCAAAAAATGCAGACAGAGTTCATGGATGGGAGGCTGATTTCTATGATTTCCAAGCTGTGTCCACAACTCTCTACAGTTTCTTGCAGTCTTGGGTAGAGCCATTGTCGTACCAAGCCTTGATGCATCCAGATACAATCATGTCTAAAGTGTGTCAGCAAAACTTGGGGAGGGTTAAAGGGGGACATGTCAAATACCTTTTGTGTCCTGAAGAATTAGGAGAGCAGGGAAGATTTATTAGCTATGATGCCTCCATTATTGGACCAGAAAACTCTCAATCCATTAAACTTCAAAAGGAATAAACAGGAGTGCGAGCACCACCGTCTTCCTGTAGTCAATGACCAGCTCACATTGAAGGAAAGGCTGTTGTCATGATAGCATGCCACTAGGCTCTCTATCTCCTTCCTATACTCCAACACCTTGTTTGTGGAGATACAGTCCACTACAATGGTGTCATCTGCAGACTTGTAGATGGAAAACATGACCAAGCAGTCATGAGTGTATAGGGAGTAAGAGTGGAGGCTGAGGAAGCAGCTTTGTGGGGAGCCAGTGTTGAGAATATTCATGATGGAGTTGTTAATGCCTATCCTCACTGATTGTGGTCTAGTGGGCAGGAAGTCAAGGATCTATTTGCAAAGGATGGTTTTGAGTTCAAGGTCTAGAAGTTTGGAGGTGAGTTTGCTTGGAATTACATTATTAAAGGTAGAGGTGTAGTCAATACACACAATAAGTCCAATTCTGGATGTCTTTACTGTGACTCCAGGAGTAAGTGCAGGAAGAGAGAGGTAGCATCTGCCACGGACGTGTTTTGGTGATAAGTAAATTGCAGTTGGGCAATGTTGTGTGGGAGACTAGAGTTGTCATGAACAGCCTCCTCAAGAAGTTCATGATTGTGGATTTCAGAGGCAGTGGATAGTGGTCATTAAAGCACTTTATTTGATACCAAAATGATAGTGGTCTTCTGAAATCAGGTGAGGACCTCAGAGTGAAGCTGGGAGAGGTTAAGAATGTCTGCAAATACCCCTGCTGGCTGATCTGCATGGGATATAAGGACACAACCAGAGTATCCATCCAGGCTGGATTCCTTCAGGGAGATTACTCTCTGGAAAACTGATCTAATATCTGCATCAGATCGGCAATTTGGGAAACTGGGAAAATTAACTAGGACCCCCAATATAAAACTGAGTTGAGATTCATTTACTCTCTGTGAGCTTTGACTAGTTATATTAATGATCTTTAAAGGGACTGAAAGAATTCTCCAGGCTTTGGATTTGTGGGTCAAGGAGGAAGAATGTGGCACCCCTGTTGACACTAATGGATGTCTGCTTGACACCAACAACTTAGAGCAGCACTAAACCAAAAATGACTCAGTCCTCAGGAGGGCCCACACAAAATACAGATCATCTCACACTCACTTAGGGGATGTTGAATTTCCCACCATTCATATTACCTGTAAGCAATCAGTTCAGTTTATTGTCATTCGGCCATGCACATGTATACTGCCAAATGAAACAATGTTCCTCCAGACCAAGGTGCACAACACAGTACACATACACAGGAGGTAATATTACCATAAATAAAGTAACAAATAATCTGTATTTATGGCACAAATTAAAAAGTAAACATTACAACGCTACTGGTGTTTCATACGTGATGTTACCTAAGAGTTCAATAGTCTTACAGCCTGAGGGAAGAAGCCATTTCCTATCCTAGCAGTTCTTGTCCTAATGCCACGGTGCCTCCTGCCTGATGGCAGGGGATCAAAAAAATTGTTGGACTCTTGGGAAGGATCACTGACAATGCTAAGGGCCCCACGTACACAGCGCTCATGTTAACAATCTCTAAAGGATGGAAGGGAGACCCCAGAGATCCTCTCAGCAGCCCTCACAATCCTTTGTAGGGAGTAGCAATAGGATTTTCCAAAAGCATTTGTGCTGTCTTTACGACAGTTATTTAGTTTATAATATTTCTGCTTAGTAATTCATTCGATAGTATTTTCTAGTTAGAATTAGAAGTGTTTAAAGTATATTCATTGCATGTAAAATATATCGGCATGCGATGACGTCACATCCGGTTTCGCCGCGTCTTGTGGGAAAATACCGGTTTGAATTAGCGCGAGGGTGGGGGCTTACCACGAGGCAGACCCGAGCAGAAGTTGTTTTGCAGGCATGAGAAATCACAGTGAGAGCAACGCTGTAAGTTAATAGATAATCGATATATTGAACTAAGATGTTAATGCCGATCCTGTTAGAAGTAACGACGGTAGATAATGTTTATGCTTTCATTAGTTAAAGAGTCGCGGATAGTTTGCATGGAAGTGTATTTAAAGTAGTCAATGGAGCAGGTAAACTCTCCCTGTATACTGCACCTTAGTGTAATGTAGTTATAGTCACCTTTGCAAGTATTTACACTTGAAATGTGATATTAAGGAAGGAACAAATATTGTATCAATCTTGTATTGTTTTATCAACAGTTTTCACCATATGTTAATGTGAAGAGTGAACAGTAAATGGTTAATCTTACTGCGATCTGGTTCTTATTAACTGTGGTTTATCTCGACGTTAAATTCGGCGTTCGTCACACGCGAAGGAGAACGTTACAGCATTATTTATGAAAAATTAATTCTCGTTGAATAAACCTCTATTAACAGATTCTATAATTGCTTGATATGTGTTTAGGTATCTTGGAAACTATATTATACCGTAGAATTAGAGTAGAAAGGTGATTTTAAAAATCAGTGATTTATTTTTATATCATAGTTACTATCAGAATAATAACCTTACAAACTATAAATACAGTCCTGATTTCTGCTGCATAGGAACAGAAGCACACAGCACTGTATTAAGAGAAAAAACACTTACCATATTAAAGGTCAAGCATTGGAAATTTTAATTTAAACTGTCTACTGTTACTGTTGGACAGGGTAGACAATATTATAAAATATGAGATATGGAATTATGAAATAAATACCTTAATATACCACACCTTCCACATACAGTATAATTCTAAACCCAGAATAGTAATATAATATTTTTTCCTAAATTGATTAATATGTTGAAATTAATTCTAAATTAAATTAAAGATGATTGAAAGTAATTAAAATCTCTCTATATTAATTAATGTATTTTAAGATGTTATTTTTAAGAGCAGTTAAAGAACTTAACTCATACATTTCATGGAAACATTTCAGTAAATGCCAGTGATACTGCAAATTGCAAATCTATTCTACATTATAAATCTTATATAGGACAGGAAATACAAAAATATGAGTTGCAATAATTAAAATCAATTTTCAAGGCTATTTTTAATAAATTCAAGAGAAATAAAAATGTACTAGAGCATGCTTAAAATAAATTACACTAATCATAAGAAATTCTTACCATCCTCCCATGATAACAAAATATTATTCAGTTATGAAGGATATTATCAAGTATCCAAAGAATCCAAGCCAAATATTTAAGAAGGAGGTTAATAAATATTTTTTAAAAATCAAAGAATATAAAGTACATACCAATTTTTTTATATTCATTTGACAATTCTTTACAAATGAGAAACATCGGTGCTTATTTTTCAATTCTGGGGTCTCTGTAAAAGGAACCCCCAACCAGTAATAAAAGCAGCAAGGCCTTGAAACACCTTTCTCCAACTCCAGAATAAACTTGTACTGTGCATCGGGAAACTGGCTAAACTCAAAGCAGAACAATTTTGTGCAAATTTACACATGTCTATGTACCCACTGGTAAATTTTACATCTTATGTTTCAGCAAGGGGTTTTATTTGCCCTTGCATCTTATTTTGCCACCAACAACAATGCAACATGCAAAACCCAACTCTAATGAAATCTTCAAGCTCACTGATCTGAGAGGTGCCAGTTCTTTATTTTCCTCTACTAAGCCCAGTCTTACTACCCTTGTTCCCTGTGAAGCTCTGCTGTTTAAAGGGTAAAATGCCCTCAAGCTACATTCTTTGGCCTAATTGAGATCTGTGAACCCCTATAAACCCAAATACAAACACAGCTGTGTACCATGACTGATATGCCCCTGTAGACCAGGAGTGACGGTCAATCTCAGCTTCCTAGATGCAACATCATTCAAGGCTTTTCCCACTGGTCCCACCACAGCTTGGGTCACTGCTTACCATTGTAGTAGGGAGTTCATGCAAATTACGTAATGAAGAAAGCTGACTTCATCTGTTTGTCAGAGGAGCAGCAGAGTAGCACAGTAGCAAGTAGTGGTGCTGACTCACAGCTATGAGCAACCTGGGTCCATCTGAACCTCAATTACTATCTGTTCGCGGGTGTTCTCACAGCGCTCCATGTTCCACACACATCCTAAACATGTGCAGGTTGGCGGCATGATTGACCATTGAAAATTGTCCGTGGTGTGTAGGTGAGTGGTAGATTCTGGGGTGGGTATTTATTAAGAATAGGAGGAAAATAAAATCGAGTTAGTGCTATGAATGATGGACAGTGCCTTTTTGTGCTGCATGGCAATGGCTGTAGGTGCAGACACCACACTTGCTCTATAGCCAGCTGCCACAATGTGAAAATGTTCATCCACTGCAGCCATGTCATGTTACCTTTTTTACAGCATACGGAGAGGTTAGGGAAGCTTGGTGTTAGAGAGACACAGGAGACTGTAGTCGCTGGAAGTACTCAGCAGGCCAGGCAACATCTGTAAAACTCTGTCAGTGGGTTGCTGGAGCAAGATGCATAGTGGAGTGGGGCATAAAATTCTGCATCTTTTAAAGGAAAACAGAATGAATATTACACACCTGGGAAGACTTCAGAAGAGAAAGTAAAGAAAGATTTTTTTTTTGGATTGTCTGTGTAAAAATGCTGAACCAGAAATTATAGGTATCTTTCATGCTGCAGGTTTATAGGGTCTTATGCAGATCCCTTTCTACTCCTCAACCTGCAGGTATTGAGCTATCATCTTAAGATTTTTTTTCTTTTTGAGGAATATGTGAAGGAGAAAGTATACAGCAGTTGTGGCTTCCAGGAAACAAAAACTCTCCAATGCAGCTACAGCTGAATAAAGGTGGTAGTAAAATAAAAGATGTAACAAGACTCATTATGTACAATCAAGCACATTGTAATACAAATGATTAGAGATTTTGACAGCACCTTCCCATTCTAGTTCACTATGTTGTTGCAAACAATATCCGCAGCCAAGTTCCCATCCCAGAACAGCCTTGCAGACAAACATCAGCTGTTTGAGAAAATATTTTTGGTCCATTAATATCCAGAAGACAGGAATCTCCTCTATCATATCCAGTAAATTCGATGTGGCTCAGAGACCTGTCCAGCCACAGACAGCAACTATAATATCTTCTTATTACACATCTCAGTGGCAAGTCCAGGGGTAGTTCAAATGAGGAATACTTCAGGATCAGAGCCTTACAGAGTTCTCAACAAATGAAATGGAGCTGCTTGTCTCAACTTTCTGAAACTGCAACTGACCTCCTTTACAACAGGTGCTCTCTCTGGATTCTATTCGGCAGTCATGCTCTGCACTAGGTAATCTACAGCCAAGACAAAATGGGAAGAAATTTTCCTTTGGCTGCCAGCCTGAACGTGTGGAAGATTGTCAGCTGCAACCACATCACAAATACTTCGACCAAAGTCATTGTGTTTTGAGTAACTTAAATATGAAGGTGTTCCAAGATCATAAGACTTAGGAGCAGAAACAGGCCATTCTGCCCATTGAATTTGCTCTACCATTCCATCATGTCTGATTAATTATCCCTCTCAGCCCCATCCTCCTGTCTTCTCCCCGTAACCTTTGGCGCCCTGCCTTGAATAATCAAGAATCTATCAGCCTCCACTTTGAATATACGCAATGACTTGGCCTCCACAGCCATCCAAGCCAATAAAGAAAGCCCTGCTCACCTCTGTTCTAAATGGATAGCCCTCTATTCTGGGGCTGTGACCTCTGGACCTAGACTCTGAATCAGAATCAGGTTTAATATTATTGGCATAAGTCATGAATTTCTTTGCTTTGTGGCAGCAGTAAATTTCAATGTTTATGAATAAAAATCATAATTTACAGCAAGTATATATTTAAAAAATTAAATTCAGTAAGTAGTGCAAAAAGAGAGGAAAAAGAAATGAGGTAGTATTGGCCATTCTGAAATCTGATGGTTCTGGGGCAGAAACTGTTCCTGAAACTTTCAGTGTGTGTAATCCAGCTTCTGGACCTCCTCATTGATCATAGTAATAAGAAGAGGGCATGTCCTGGGTGATGGAGCTCCTGAATGATGGATGCTTCCTTTTTGAAGGTGGCCTAGATGTTGAGGAAGCTACAGCTTATCATGGAGCTGGGCAAGTTTACAACTTTCTGCAGCCTCTTCCAATCCTCTGCAGTGGCCCCTACATACTAGATGGTGTTGCAACCAGTTAGACTGCTTGCCACAGTACATCCATAGAAAATTGCCAGTGTCTTTGGTGACATACCAAGTGTCCTTAAACTCCAAATGAAGTATAGCTGTTGTCTCTTCTTTGTAATTGCATCAATATATTGGGCCCAAGATCGATTCTCAGAGATGCTGCCACCCAGGAACCCGAAACTGCTCACCCTTTCCGATGTCTCTTCTCTCTCTTGGCTAACCTGTCCATTTGATCCTCATAAGGTAACTTGCCCATTCCCAGTACAAGTCTGAACTGTTGTCAATAAACTTCCTTTCTTTCTTGTACACCACATTTCAGATTTGTCATATCAGCACTCTAAATAACTGAAGCATAACCTCCCTGCTTCTGCATTCAATTCCCCTTGCAATAAATGTGAACATTCTACTAGTTTTCCTCATTATTTGCTAGCCCTACACCCTCACTTTTAGTAAAGCATCTGCTATGACACCTACCCCACTGTCCAGCTCAGTATTAAGATGAAATGTTTTTATTACATTGATGACACTTCCTTACTCATACAGAATTCCACAATTTCATTACTTTTGCTGTCAATTTCCATACTGTCCGCACTTTCATATAACCATTTCTATTTCTTCCTTTCTTTTTCTGAATTTCTCCATCCCAGGAGATAGACTAGCTAGTAACATCCATTACAAACTGACTAACTCCCACACACATGTTGACTATTCATCAACACCCCCCCCCCCATCCAAGTTTCTTTTCGAGGATCTTATCCTATTCTCCCAATTCTAGTATCTGCAGTCTTTTCAATATTTCGAAAGCCCACCACTCTGGGACCTGTAGACTTTATGCTACCTTCCCGTTTTCAATTCAGCGTTTATTTCACTTGATGGTTTCAAAATTATTCACTTGGAGAGAAAGTACAAATGTATTTATGAACTTACTGAGTGAAAAGCCTAACAACGTAAGGTCAAATCTTACCTTGCGCAGATTTCATAAAGAAAGATTCAGACTCTGTTGACCCAAGAATGCTTGGCTCTTCATCTTCATAAACCTCTCAATGTGTCCTACCCAGGGTCAAAGGAATCTAATTTTCTTACCAATATGGTTGTATGCCTCAAGTTGCTCATTTAACCCGTTTGTATTGTTTGCTTCAGCCACCTTCTAATGCCAATCTGCCGTGATTTAATTTTACCTCTGCCCATGATAGCTTCCCAACCTCCGTCTGGTGTCCACATGCAAGTCAGGATGGCTCTGAGCTGGTCTGACATTGGGCAGTCAAACACAAGAAACTTGTTCAAGTGCAGAGTTCATGCCCTCTAATGAAATCTACCTTAAGATGAACTGGGTCACTCATAACAATCCCCAAAAGGTTGGCTCATGCTTTCAAGCAAACTTTCTCCAAGGAAAAATAATCTTGTGCTTTCCCGGCATATAAGACGAATAAACTCTTCTCGGGCTTCCAGCCGGTTACAGGTATCGATTATAACCAATGTTTTGATTACATCTTCTTCAGGGATGAACCATTGGTTATAATCAATACCTGTGCCCAGAGTGAAGCCTGAGAAGAGTTATATTTCCAGGAGTTACAATTCCTCCATTAATTTCAGATTAGCTTGTTAAAACCACAGACCTAGGGGGAGGAAAGCAGTAAAATATTTGCACACTGAATAAAAACACAGTAAGACAGTTATACTGAGAATTCTAATCACACTCTGTAAACAATAATTTCTAAATATAAGCAGAAAACTGAACGCATACAACAAGCTCAAGCTTCTTTATTGAAAGTAGATTCTAAAGTCAACAACCAGTTCCATTAATGTTGCAGCTAGATTTCCATTCATGTTGTCGTTTGTCCTTTTTTAGCAATTTTCTTGAAATAGAAGTCTCAAATTGATGTTTACATTATTAACATTTCATTATTTGAAAGGAACAATCAGTTCCATTCTCATAAAATATCAGACCAATAGTCCAAAAATTGAATTAAGGACATGCTAATTGCTTGCATGTGAAAATATATTCAAATAAATGTCTTAAGATTAATGGCACAACAAGCTTTCAAAATAATTGGAAAAGGAAGCTTAGAAATCCAGTGGCAGCATTCTGGTTATCCTGGTGTTGATGATAACTTGGTAAAAAAATAAAATAGTAGACTTAAAGAAATTGGGAAGCCTATAATTTGCAATTTTGTTTTAAATTACTTTCTGGGCAATTGTGGACACAAGTAATTTCAGGGCTTTCTTATTGCCATTTCTTCTTTATTTTGTTTGCAGGCTCTGCTCAATATTAGGGGTTTTCAGACACAGCAGCAAATTTCTGTTGGTAGTTTTGTTCATCTTTCCTCACTTCTGACTTAGTTTCCAATGCGTTGCTGCTTCCTTTGAAGCAGTCAAAGTGCAGCAGAGAAAGGATGACAGGGAAATGGTACAGGAAGTGTTACTAATATCTGCATGTTCAAATAAATATATAGCAGCTATATTTAGATAGGTTATCTAATGCATACAGACAAATCCAGCAGCAACATTTCAATGCAGCTGACATTATTTGGTCCCCATGTGTGACTTGAAAATTAGTAGTGCTGAGGGGACACCTCTATCAGAACAAATACTATTTTCCACTGAAAGATTTGTCAGATGAAAAAAATAAGGTGTTCTCTTACAGATGGACTCCTTCCATCCGTGTATTCTCTGAGTGTTGCACACAGGCACAAATGAGAAAGGCTGCCTCTCATAATAAGTTAGTTCAACTTCCAATTCTTAATATTGAAAGAGGTTTTCTAATGTTTTTCTATGAGAACGCCCTGAGGCTATTTGAACGCTTCCAGGACTTCTGAAAATATTGACACACTGGCAAGCACTTTGACCAAAGCTACTATCACTTGGTGGATCATTCAAGTGTGACTAAGTTTTCCTCAAAACTTCATCACACCAGTTACACATTCAAGAGATTTATTCCATGTCAACGTGTCCGTGGCTTACTTGGATATAACACAGCAAGGCCTCAAAAACCACACCTGAAGAATTGAGGCTGGTTTCAGCATGAATTAAAGAGGGTCTTTTCATACCTGGCTGAGGTGTCCATCCTCCTCTGGCTAGCCTCCTTCAAATAGTCTTTTGGGAGTTTACTGTCACCACAGTCACTGGTGCCTTCATCATCTTGCTAAACAATCCCAATATAATCTTCCCTCTGCCTCACCCCAGTCCTCCATTATCTTCCATGTCAACCTCCTACACCTGGTGCCTCTTGACACATATCCTACCTGCCACTCTTAGTCTAATGTCCAGCTGATTTCTTCTGTTGGCTCCAGAATGATCAGAGTTTGCACACAAATACTTTGTCTAGGACTTCAGCTCACTAACTATAGATACCTCATGTAAAAATTAATCAGGGTCCAAACCAGAAACCCAGACAGTTCTGTGCATACTGCACTTACCACAAGAGACAAAGCTTTCACTGCCGGTAACCAACAGGAACTCAAAAAATGCTGCTACAATCTATATAAAGTCATCAAGGGAGTGAAACAATAGACAATAGGCAGTAGGTGCAGGAGTAGGCCATTTGGCCCTTCTAACCAGCACCGCCATTCACTGTGATCATGGCTGATCATACACAATCAGTACCCCATTCCTGCCCTCTCCCCATATCCCCTGACCCCGCTGTCTATAAGAGTTCTATCTAACTCTCTCTTGAATGCATCCAGAGACTTGGCCTCCACTGCCGTCTGGGGCAGAGCATTCCACATAACCACCACTCTCTGGGTGAAAAAGTTTTTCCGCATCTCTGTTCTAAATGGCCTACCCCTTATTCTTAAACTGTGGCCTCTTGTTCTGGACTCACCCATCAGCGGGAACATGCTTCCTGCCTCCAGCGTGTCCAATCCCTTAATAATCTTATATGTTTCAATCAGATCCCCTCTCATCCTTCTAAATTCCAGTGTATACAAGCCCAGTCGCTCCAATCTTTCAACATATGACAGTCCTGCCATTCTGGGAATTAACCTTGTGAACATATGCTGCACTCCCTCAATAGCAAGAATGTCCTTCCTCAAATTTGGAGACCAAAACTGCACACAATACTCCAGGTGGGGTCTCACCAGGGCGCTGTACAGCTGCAGAAGGTCCTATACTCAATTCCTCTTGTTATAAAGGCCAGCATACCATTAGCTTTCTTCACTGCCTGCTGTACCTACATGCTTGCTTTCATTGACTGATGTACAAGAACACCTAGAAACAACAATACAGGGACAAGAGCCAGACACAACTTTCCTCCACACAGCTTATGGCAAGGTCTGCACACCATCGCAGACTTTAAAGCTAAATGCAATGGAGTTTCCAACATCCCTGCCTCTCTCCCAGATGAGCTAAATCACTTTTACACTCGGTTCAATGTCGCCAACACTGAGCCCCCAAAGTGACCTGCACCTTGGTCATCTCTGAGGCTGAGGTACGCAGATGTTTCCAACCAGTGGACAGTCACAAGACTGTGGGACCGGACGGCACCCCAGGGTGGTACTCAGGATGTGCGCGGCTCATCTGCCAGATGTGTTTACAGACATTTTTAATCTCTCCCTCTCCCAGTGTAGAGTGCCCTCCTGCTTCAAAGCATCCACCATTGTCCTTGTACCTAAAAAGACCAAGGTAACATGTCTGAACAATTGGTATCCTGTCGCACTCACCTCAATAATAAGCAAATGCTTTGAGAGGCTGGTCAAGGACTACATCTGCAGCTTGCTACCACCCAGACTAGACCCCCTACAATTCACCTACTGACACAACAAATCGACAGCTCAACACAAAGTTCTTACACACCTGGAGAAGAGGGATCTTATGTGAGAATGCTGTTCCTGGACTACAGTTCAGCATTTAAATCATAATTTCCTCCAGATCTCGGCCTTCACCCTACCTTGTACAGCTGGATCCTGGACTTACAGTCAGATCACTGGCAGGTGGTAAGAGTGGGCTCCCTCACCTCTGTCCCTCTGCCCCTCAACACAGGTGGCCCTCAGGGCTGTGTCCTCAGACCCCTCCTTTACTCTCTGTATATCTATGGCTGTGTCACCGTCCACAGCTCCAATCTGCTAATTAAATTTGCTGATGACAGTACACTGGCCTAATCTCAAATAATAATGAGGCAGCCTACAGAGAAGACGTCATCACCCTGACACAGTGGTGTCAAGAAAACAACCTCTCCCTCAATGTTGCAAAAACAAAGGAGCTGGTTGTGGACTACAGGAGGAATGGAGACGGGCTCACCCCTGTTGACAACAGTGGATCTGGGGTTGAGAGGGTGAACAGCTTTACGTTCTTCGGCATAAACATCACCAAGGGTATCACTTGGACTGTACATACCGGCTGTGTGGTAAAAAAAGAACAACAGCACCTCTTTCACTTCAGACGGTTGAAGAAGTTCGGTATGAGTCCCCAAATCCTAAGGACTTTCCACAGGGGCACAATTGAGAGTATCCTGAGTTGCTGTATCACTACCTGGTATGGGAACTGTACTTCCCTCAATCACAGGACTCTGCAGAGAGTGGTGTGGACAGCCCAGCACATCTGTAGATGTGAATTTCCCATGATTCAGGACATTTACAGTGACAGGTGGATAAAAAGGATCCAAAGGATCATTGGGGACCTGAGTCACCCCAACCACAAACTGTTCCAGCTGCTACCATCCGAGAAATGGTACTGCGGCATTAAAGCCAGGACCAACAGGCTCTGGGACAGCTTCTTCCACCAGGCCATCAGACTGATTAATTCACACTGACACAATTGTATTTCTAAGCTATATTGACTGTTCTGTTGTACATACGATTTATTACAAATTACTATAAATTGAACATTGCACATTCAGACAGAAGCACGACGTAAGGAGTTTTACTCCTCATGTTTGAGAAGGATGTTAGAAATAAAGTCAATTCTTCTCAATTCTATTCAATTCTGAGGGAGCGCTACGTTCCTGAAAGTGCTGCCTGTCAACTATGAGGCACTGATGACCTTGCTGCCTGCTCAATCGTAACTAAGCAACCTTGTGAGGGGCCCTTTGGAGAAGAGTGTGGAGTACCCCCTGGAGCCCCAATTGCCATGTATCCCTCAGTAAAACCTAATTGTAAAACACTCTAAAATTTTCTTGGCTTTTGGAGATAGGAACTTCTCAAGGACTACAAATGTTTATTTCTTCCTAAACACTCCAGCCATCTAATTTCTTCTCCTTCTGGGTTCTCCTTAAGCCCTAAGGTTTGGCAGACTGCTCGAGTGAAAGAAAGCCTTACACTTACGCAGTTTTCATAAGTTTGTGTCATCACTTTTTTGAAGGAGAGTCATTGTGATAATGCAGGAAACACTCCAAGCAATTTCTCATGCCATGTCCATCTCCCACTCACAGAATGTGATTAAGGACCAGATAATATATCTTCATAATATTAAATGAGGGAAAGTATTGCACAAGCCCACACAATAACTTTTCTTTAGAATTCTCCCATGAAATCTTTTAAATCAAGAGATTAATTAAGCAGTTTTAACATTTCATCCAAAGACAGCACTGCCAACCACACAGCACAGTTTGAGTGTTGCATCTCCTTGCTACTGCACTGGCCTGCCAGTGTGGACTTGTGTGCTCAAGTTTCTGACCTGAGTCTTGAAACCACAAACTTCTGACACAAAGAAATACAAGTGCTGCCAACTGAATCACAACTGACACTGACGGAAACAACAGGTGATCGGGGATGAATTACCTTGAAGGCTGGTTGTTACATTTGTTTCCAATCAGAACTGTTAAACATTTGTATCATTTGGCAAAATTTATTCTGAGAACTTCTTTCCATTTCATGCACCCTTTCTTGTAGGTGGAGCAAAAGGAACTCACTTGTGCATCTCCCAACTAACTAGTTTACTTTTCTCAAGACAGATGAAGGATGTTGACTAGAAATATTAACTTCCCATTTTCCCCCATAGATGTTTCCTGACCATCTAAGTTCCTCCAGCTTTTTGTGTGTTCTAAAAAATTTAAGGGATATTATCTGGGCAAAGTTCAAGGACTAGGGAATATAAGATCACATTTGTAATATTCATACATAAAATCAATCTAATTTAAGTCTAGAAAGGAAGATAGATTGGCTTTAACTTAGGCAACAGCTTTATCACTGGAAAGTTACAGATAATACGACTTAAACAGTCACTTAATAAAGGAAAGGCGAATCTAGATACTCAGGGTAGAATAATTTAGACCTGCAATTATTTGTGGACTCTGTATTTTGGGTAGATGGAGCTCACCAGCCTGGGAAGGCAGTCCATCTAAGAGAAGGAAAACTCTGATTTCATACCTGCGCTGCCTTGCGGCCATACCCACTCATGGGAAATGCTTCGGGAGTGAACCCTGAGGACAAATCCGGAGCTGGAGTCCCTAAGGCAGTCCAACGTTGCCTTCAATCTCGTTCCGGCAACTCCTGCGACAACACTGGTGCCAAGCTGTATCGGCCCTTGCGCTTCCCTTGGACAACATCAGCGGTGTGGAGAGGGGAGACTCACTGCATAGGCAACTGCCAGTCTTCCATACAACCTTGCCCAGGCCTGCACCCCGGAGAGAGTGCAGATCAATGGTCTCACGAGACTAACGAATGCCACATTGTATTTTACAAAGAAAAACAACTTCCTGAGCTAAAACAAGATTTCTATTATGGATGATAAATCTGATTATTCTATCTCTAATGTATATTAAATTGACTTTTCTCAATCTACTGGAGAATTCTGCTGAAGTGGAAACCCCTACCAATGAGACAAGAACACTGAAATCATTGAACATAGGGCTTCCATCTACCTTTTGCTGGTCTCTTATGCTGCACTGGGATTATTGCTGCTGGTGTACTTTAAAGTGTCTAATGATTCTTCCTGGAATGGTGTCAATGAGATTGTATTTACTTGCTCAATGTTAAGCTTAGGTTACCCAGAAATTTGGTATCATTGTTGAAGGTCTATATGTCAAAACATATTGATAATCTCTGGTGAATTTAAGAAATAAACCTCAAAGGTGAGCATGAAAATTCAAAAACAAGGGAAAATCTGCAGATGCTGGAAATCAAGAGCGACACACACAAAATGCTGGAAGAACTCAGCAGGCCAGGGACCATCTGTAGAAAAGAGTAAACAGTCAATGTTTCAGGCCAAGACCCTTCATCAGGACTCAAAAATATGAGAGAATCCTGATGAAGGGTCTCAGCCTGAAATGTCAGCTTTATTCTTTTCCATAGATGCTGCCTGGCTTGCTAAGTTCCTCTAGCATTTTGGGTGAAAATTCAAAACATTTCCACATTACTCTGGAAGATAAAAATCTATTGATTGTGACCCCAGCTATATCCGAGCGTTCCCACCACTCTGCTTAAGAAAATATTGAAGGGATATGGCTGGGGTAAACTATCCACAAAACTCAATTTCATTAGCAGATAAGGAAATAAAGTGTTAAACAAAGATGAAATTTGCTACATTTTATACAGTATCTCCTCAAAAGCTGCCATTATTATACTTTCTTTAATCCATTCAGTGTTGCAGAGGTAAAACATTATTCCATAAACGCTGAAGAGCAAGAAAATTAGGAGCATTCAGGCAACTCCTTCCAAGAGGAATGACAGAACTTAAATATTCTTCAGCCAATATAAGGATTAGTGTGTTTAACAACAAATTGCATTGACATAAGTGCACCTGTGACAAACAACATTTGACCCCAAACTTTATTTCCGTAAGACCATAAAATCATAAGATATAGGAGCAGAATTAGGCCATTTGGCCCATCAAGTCTGCTCCACCATTTTATCATAGCTGATCCAATTTTCCCTCTCAGCTCTAATCTCCTGCCTTCTCCCTATATCCTTCATGCCCTGAGCATTCAAGGATCTACCAACTTCTGCCTGAAATATACATAATGATTTGGCTCCCACAGCTGCCTGTGGCAATGAATTCCACAGATTCACCACTCACTGGCTAAAGAAATTCCTCCTCATCTCTGTTCTAAAAGGGCACCCTCGATTTTGAAGCTGCATCCTCTGGACTTAGACAAACCCACCATAGGAAACTTCCTCTCCACATCCACTCTATAAAGACTTTTCAGCATTGGATAGGTTTCAGTTTCCACCATTTAATGAATGTATCCATGAAACTAACATAACAAGAAAAAGTTTAGCCCTCAGTTCCCACTTCTTTCTACTAGAGAGTGGTTGCAAAAATATTTTCAGGAATCCTTATTGATCACAGTTCAGGAGAACACTCCAGATCTCTCTGCGATATTTCCAGCCCATTTGTACTTGGCTGATCCTCCATCCATCCATGAAGGTCCTATCTTTTTCCACAATCTGGTATAAAGACACCCCCACCCACCTTTGCCCTAAGGTTGCAGCACACCCCCTTCTATATCACGGAGTCTGGGACAGGGTGATGATCCACCATGGTATGTTGGCTCAAGGGGCAAATAATCTGCTTCTTTTCCTATTTTCTATGTGTGTAACACACTGTAAGGTTTCAGGCTAATGTAATGGCTTTGCTGTAATGTTCCACTGCTGAGATCATGGTTTCTCTGTAGCAGCAATGTTTGGGTTATGACTAGAGACAATGGGGCATGCTAGCCAATGAACAGGATGCTCTTTCTTGTGGGTCTGGGAGCCGGGAAGTTGCGGTCTTTTGCTGGGGAGAGATCAGGTGAGAAGACATGAATGGAGGGAGTTGGTAGACCTCGGACGGAGCGGACGCAGTGAGGGTCTGAAGGTCAGCAATGACCGGTGGAGATCAATGGTGGATGAACGGCCTTATCAGTGAGCTCCAACACTGTTCATTAGACTGTTTCATGAGACTGAGCCCTTTTTCTTGTTTTGTTTTCTTTACTAACAAACAGTCAAATTTAGAATTATGAAGCTCAATTGTTTAATCATATTTGGTGTACTGTTTGTTATTTGGGGGTACTGACTTGTAACAGGGGATACATTGCACAACATCCATCCAAACAAGATTTCTTGAGTTTGGCCGGGCCAGGTGAGGGGTGGGTAGGGCTATCATCTCCTATATTAAGCCGCTAGCCGAAGCTAGAGTTACACGTGTTAACAGGAATTATAAGAACCTTACCTTAAAATGATTAAGTATAGAGAAGCAAAGATAAAAAAAAAGAGGGTTAGGGAGGGTCTTCTGAGAGATAAAGTTTGGCAGATGTTAATAATCCATTCAGTGATGGAAGGAAGAAAATGGGGAATGTACAAGGGACGTTAGTTGGAGGAACAATTCTTGATGAGTTGTGGAACATGTAGAAGTCTTGAGATAAATCTCAGCCTTTGAACAGAAAAAAAGAAGTTTAAAATCAGGACACTGTTAAAGAAGAGAGCAGCCTGTTTCCCATCCCACAGCTGCTGCCTGACCCGTATTTTCTGTCATTGATTCAAGTTGCTGTTTTGTTCATTTACTGCTGAACAGAGACTTGATGTAGAGCAGAAAGTACAGATCAGGATTTGATGGGGTTTTGAATTTTTATAGAATATGGAAGATGCAAAGCCAGCAGGAGAGATTGGGAAAATTTAAATGTTCAGGTGTCAAACTCATGGATATGGGGTTTATGCAGAAAGACTGAGGCAAGCAAACTGCCTTCGAATATTAACAAAAGTCACTCAGCATCATCACAAGTAAAGGTCATTATCGTGACATATCTTGGATTTTTTTTCTCCTGCAGATTTGTATGATGGTAGCTGGCTTACTCCTGACTCCAGAATCTGTCACACAGAGACTTGCAAGTTATGTACTCAAAGTACATAGACACCCACCTAAATTTCAAACCTCCCTGCAGAGAACAGAAACAAGCAAATTGAAACATGCCATATTAAAATATTGTCAAGAACACAAACTAGAATTGACATCTTCTGTTGCTAATATTCTTTACTATTTTAAATTGACAATCAAACTGATTGAAACACATTCTGAGAATTGGCATTATTTTCTTTTTCTGAAAACAATGTTACCAGGATGAGGGAATTTATTATATATTCATAACAAATTTTGAAGATAGAGATTTTTCTTATCCTTACCAAATCCACCCCTAAATCTCCACCGTAATGTATTTTATTAAAAAATAGATTTCTTGACAAAATGATAGAATATTAATGCTGCATCACAGCGTTTTATTCATGATTAGAAATTACCTTCAACAATTCAGTTTTATTTTTGAGGTATTTACAGTTTCTTTTTCAATATATTCTTCTGAATGTATGCAAAATTCATTTTTAAGCTCTTAAAGCATAAACCTTAGAAGAGGACAATTTTATCTGGATACAAAATTTTAAAATGAGTAAAAGTACACTTGTTTTATTTCACTATGTTAATCATGCCTGTGCTGTAGAAATAAAAGTCTAATGTTACACTGAGGCACTTAGGTTTTGCTGTTGACTGAGGGAACAAAGGGTTTTATTCGCAAACATCCTCCAAATCCATAAACATTGCTCAAGGACTTTTTTTGGTTCTTTTGAAATCGTGGCATGCGGTTACAAATGCAATATATTGTTGCTAAGAATTTGTCACAAACTTGCAGTATATGAAAAGATAGCCACGACAGACAGAGAAACAGGACCAAACAGATGTAAGAGACTGAAAATCTCCTTTTTTTTGCCAAATAGCTAAAAATCAACACACAAAGGAATTACAGGAAGGATATGAAGTACAGGCAGGAATTACATTCATATTTCCTTTCTATACCACAAATCTCATTTTGTCCATTATTAAGAAGGAGATAATCATTTTTCCCCTATATCATCTGGTGCCATGACTTAATTCATTTTGATTCTAGCAAATTAATGTTGCAATGTATTTTGTGCTTATTTTAACATCCATGTCCAACAATTAAGCTTGGTTTCCATGAAATCAGTTTTCTTTAGAAATAACAGGGAGTCTTTTCCTCTCAAAGGAATGACATCACTTAGATGTAGGCTTTTGAATGGTACCACCCATTAAATCACTTACTATTGTCATGAGGTTGTGTCATCTACCCACCCTGAATCCACTTAGAGTCATAGAATACTACAGCACAGAAAAAGGTCCTTCAGTCCATCTAATCGGTGACCAGTGTTGTGCCTCAGGGATCTGTTCTGGGATCCTTACTCTTCATGATTTTTATAAATGACCTGGATGAGGAAGTGAAGGGATGGGTTAGTAAGTTTGCTGATGACACATAGGTTGGAGTAATTGTGGATAGTGTGGAGTGCTGTCAAAGGTTACAGCGAGATATTGATAGGATGCAAAACTGGGCTGAGAAGTGGCTGATGGAGTTCAACCCAGGTAAGTGTGAAGTGGTTCATTTTGGTTGGTCAAATATGATGGTAGAATATAGTATTAATGGTAAGACTCTTGGCAGGATGGAAGATCAGAGGGATCTTGGGGTCAGAGTCCATAGGATGCTCAAATCAGCTGCACAGGTTGACTCTGTGGTTAAGAAGGCGTATGGTGTATTGGCCATCAATCGTGGAATTACATTTAGGAGTGGAGAGGTAATGTTGCAGCTATATAGGACCCTGGTCAGACCCCACTTGGAGTACTGTGCTCATTTCTGGTTGCCTCATTACAGGAAGGATGTGGAAGCCATAGAAAGGGTACAGAGGAGATTTACAAGGATGCTGCCTGGATTGGGGAGCATGCCTTATGAGAATAGGTTGAGTGAACTCAGCCTTTTCTCCTTGGAGTGAAGGAGGATGAGAGGTGACCAGATAGAGGTGTATGAGATGATGAGAGGCATTGATCATGTGGATAGAACCATAGAACATTATAGCACATACACAGGCCTTTTGGCCTTTCTTGGCTGTGCCGAACCATTTTTCTGCCTAGTCCCACTGACCTGCACCTGGACCATATCCCTCCATACACCTCTCATCCATGTACCTGTCCAAGTTTTTCTTAAATGTTGAAAGTGAGCCTACGTTTACCACTTCATCTGGCAGCTCATTCCATACTCCCACCACTCTCTGTGTGAAGAAGCCCCCCCAATGTTCCATTTAAACTTTTTCCCCTTCACCCTTAACCCATGTCCTCTGGTATTTTTCTCCCCTAGCTTCAGTGGAAAAAGCCTGCTTGCATTCACTCTATCTATACCCATCATAATTTTATATACCTCTATCAAATCTCCCCTCAATCTTCTATGCTCCAGGGTATAAAGTCCTAACCTATTCAACCTTTCTCTGTAACTCAGTTTCTCAAGTCCCGGCAACATCCTTGTAAACCTTCTCTGCACTCTTCCAACCGTATTAATCTCCTTCCTGTAATTTGGTGATCAAAACTGCACACAATACTCCAAATTTGGTCTCACCAATGTCTTGTACAACCTCACCATAACATTCCAACTCTTATACTCAATAATTTGATTTATAAAGGTCAATGTACCAAAAGCTCTCTTTACGACCCTATCTACTTGAGACGCCACTTTTAGGGAATTTTGTATCTGTATTCCTATTTGCTCTGTTCTACTGCTCTCCTCAGTGTCCTACCATTTACCTTGTATGTTCTACCTTGGTTTTTTCCTTCCAAAGTGCAATTCCTCACACTTGTCTGTATTAAACTCCATCTGCCATTTTTCAGCCCATTTTTCCAGCTGGTCCAAATCCCTCTGCAAGCTTTGAAAACCTTCCTCACTGTCCACTACACCTCCTATCTTTGTATCATCAGCAAACTTGCTGGTCCAATTTACCACATTATCATCCAGATCATTGATATAGATAAAAAATAACAATGGACCCAGCATTGATCCCTGTGGCACACCACTAGTCACAGGCCTCCACTAAGAGAAGCAATCCTCCACTACCACTCTCTGACTTCTCCCATTGAGCCAATGTCTAATCCAATTTACCACCTCACCATGTATACCTAGCAACTGAATCTTCCTAACTAACCTTCCTTGCGGGACCTTGTCAAAGGCCTTACTGAAGTCCATGTAGACAACATCCACTGCCTTCCCTTCATCCACTTTCCTGGTAACCTCCTCAAAAAACTCCAATAGATTTGTTAAACCTCACCTACCATGCACAAAGCTATGTTGACTCTCCCTAATAAGTCCCTGTCTATCCAAATACTTGTAGATCCTATCTCTTAGTACTCCTTCCAATAATTTACCTACTACTGATGTCAAACTTACCAGACTATAATTTCCCAGATTACTTTTATAGCCTTTTTTAAACAACGGAACAACATGAGCTATCCTCCAATCCTCTGGCACCTCACCTGTAGATACTGACATTTTAAATATATCTGCCATGGCCCCTGCAATTTCAACACTAGTCTCCTTCAAGGTACAAGGAAATACCCTGTCAGGTCCTGGGGATTTATCTATTCTGATTTGCCTCAAGACAGCAAGCACCTCCTCCTCTTTAATCTGTATAAGTTCCATGACATCACTACTCGTTTGCCTTATTTCCTTTGACACCATGCCAGTTTCCTTAGTAAATACAGACTTAAAAAAAAACATTTTAAGATCTCCCCCATTTTCACAAGAGTGCACAGGTTGCCACAAGAGGACACAGGTTTAAGCTGCTGGGGAGTAGGTACAGAGGAGATGTCAGGGGTTAGTTTTTTACTCAAAGAGTGGTGAGTGCATGGAATGGGCTGCCAGCAATGGTGGTAGAGACAGATATGGTAGGGTCTTTTAAGAGACATTGAGATAGGTACATAGTAAAATAGAGGGCTATAGGTAAGCCTAGTCATTTCTAAGGTAGAGGCATGTTCGGTACAGCCTTGTAGGCCGAAGGGCCTGTATTGTGCTGTAGATTTTGTATGTTTCTAATCCATCCTGACTGTAATTTTAAAATAGTAAAGCATAGGACACTGTATTTTACAGCATGTTAGGTAGAATTCACTTAACTAGTAATTTCTCTAGTACTGAACAGATCTTAGTTTCAGAACAGTATTTTTGCTCCTAGCTATCATTCTTTAAGCAGACCTCACAGATTCCTGCTGGTGCTTTGTGCTCTTTTATTAACTTGGAAATCATAGGATTAATTTCTGCCCCTCCTCCAGCTCTCACACCTGGAGCGTGGATAGCTAGATGTCAATCACATTGACTCTTTGCCTGCTGACTTAGGGCATCCCTGGAAATGGTCTCTGTTGGAAACACATGGATGAGGCCTAATAGGTTTTTCTCACTGGGAAGTGTTAATGAATGTTATACTTTCACACTTCCTTCAATAGGAGATAAATAAAATTCATTAAAGTCTAAATCTCTTGTGTTGACTCCAAGTCCATATTCTTCTGGGGTTTTCACTTAATGTTGTAACCATTACATGGAATACAAGGGGTGATTGATAAGTTTGTGGCTTAAGGTAGAAGGAGTCAATTTTAGGAAACCTAGCACATACATTTTTCAATATAGTCCCCTCCGACATTTACACACTTAGTCCGCGGTCATGGAGCATACGGATCTTGGACCTCCAGAAAGTGTCCACAGATGGGTGATTGATAAGTTTGTGGCCTAAGGCAGAAGGAGATGAGCAATACAGCTCCCATTACGTGCACCTGCCGTTCAACTATTTCAGTGATAATGCAGAAAGTTTGAAGTTAATAACTCATCTCCTTCTATCTTAGCCTATGAACTTATCAATCATCCCTGATGAGTTATTAACTTCAAACTTTCTGCATAATTACTCAGAGTTAAACTGCATGTGCATGTAACGAGAGCTGTTTAACTCATCTCCTTCTACTTTAGACCACAAACTTATCAATCACCCCTGCTGTGGACAGTTTCTGGTGTCCAAGATCCGTATGCTCCATGACCACTGGATTAAGTGTGTAGAGGTAGGAGAGGACTATGTTGAAAAAAAATGTGCTAGATTTTCTAAAATTGACTCCTTCTACCTTAGGCCACAAACTTCTCAATTACCCTTCGTATATCTCCAGCCCCATAATTCAAAACTCTTGATTAAATCATCAAAAACTAAGAAATGTGGCAAAGGGTCTCATAAAATGTGTCAATCGAGCAACTGAAAACTGGATTTCTATTTTAACATCTCTGCTCTTGATTATACAGTCACTGAAGAAAACAATTATTTATTGGACATTGTGTGATAGCACAAAATTCAAAGCATTCAAATGTGATAATGAACTTTAAAAAGAAAAGCAAATCCAATCCAAATAAATTCAGGCCTTCTTATCTGATTCTACACTGAACCTAAGCATTCAAAATGACAAGCTATGTGTAACAGCCAACCTGATATAAAAGATCTTGGAGGAGAAATTCTCTCCATTCCTTCTCTCTCTCTTGGGCTGACTCCTAGTAACCCACAAGTATAAATTTAAGACTACTTGCTTAGCTCATCTACAGCTGAATTAGGCACAAAAAAACAAAATGGTGCTCATTTCTACTTCTTCTTGAAAGGTTTAAAGGCAGTTGGCAGAGCAACATCCGGTGCATTACCGCCACCTTCTGTGTTGGAGTGTGGAGCAAAGAGACAGGATGTATACCCACTAAATGCCCCACATCCCAAAAAAATTCAGATAATATTGGGGCTGATAATATGGAAGAAAGGGACGAAGGAAAGCAGCATGGAATTAGTCCTCAGGAACAGCCAGATGGTAAGCCAGGTCCTAAGCCAGCTCTCGGGAAATTTCTTCCAGAGGTGGCCAGCCCAACAATGACCAAGTGGGTGAAGATGAGGATACCTGGGATAAGAACATGATAAATGGAAGCCACAAAGCAGGAATGGTTGCAGAGAAGAAAGTGGAAAATGAAAACAAAGACAATGTAATTGTCACAGAACAGAAAGTGAGATTTGAAAGTGAGGATCACGCAGTGGGTGGCGAACAACAAATGCAAATGATGAAAAGAGCCCAGGTTGTGGGTCAGGTGAAGCCCTGATGGTGTTGATGGGAGAGGGAAGAGCACCACTGAGCAGAAGACTTGAAATTGGAGGAGGAAGGCCAATATTTAAACGAAGGAGGTCCGTGGATGTGAGATCAGCGTAGTACAGGAAGAAACAGAGGAAGAAGAATTCAAGAGGCAAGAGAGGGCAGCCAAGAAGAGGCCAAAAATTCAACAGAGATCAGCAGAGGTGTGGAGAGGCAGAACACAGAGATGAGGGAGTGGATTTCACATTTTGTAAAGCGCTGCCTGAAGATAAGACAATAGAATGTGCTAGAGCTTTTGGAAAGCATCAAGTTGGATAAGTCGCCAGGATGGGATGAGATGTACCCCAGGCTACTGTGGGAGGCAAGGGAGGAGATTTCTGAGCCTCTGGCGATTATCTTTGCATCATCAATGGGGACGAGAGAGTTTTTGAAGGATTGGAGGGTTGCGGATGTTGTTCCTTTATTCAAGAAAAGGAGTAGAGATAGCCCATGGAATTATAGACCAGTGAGTCTTACCTCAGTGTTTGGTAAGTTGATGGAGAAGATCCTGAGAGGCAGGATTTATGAACATTTGGAGAGGTATAATATGATTAGGAATAGTCAGCATGGCTTTGTCAAGGGCAGGTCGTGCCTTACGAGCCTGATTGAATTTTTTGAGGATGTGACTAAACACATTGATGAAGGAAGAGCAGTAGATGTAGTGTATATGGATTTCAGCAAGGCATTTGATAAGGTACCCCATGCAAGGCTTATTGACAAAGCAAGGAGGTATGGGATCCAAGGGGAAGTTGCTTTGTGGATCCAGAACTGGCTTGCCCATAGAAGGCAACGAGTAGTTGTAGACGGGTCATATTCTGCATGGAGGTTGGTCACCAGTGGTGTGCCTCAGACCCTTTGAGACCCTTACTGTTCGTGATTTTTATAAATGACCTGGATGAGAAAGTGGAGGGATGGGTTAGTAAGTTTGCTGATGACACAAAGGTTGGAGGTGTTGTGGTAGTGTGGAGGGCTGTTAGATGTTACAGCGGGATATTGATAGGATGCAAAACTGGGCTGAGAAGTGGCTGATGGAGTTCAACCCAGATAAGTGTGAAGTGGTTCATTTTGGTTGGTCAAATATGATGGCAGAATATAGTATTAATGGAAAGATTCTTAGCAGTGTGGAGGATCAGAGAGATCTTGGGGTCCGAGTCCATAGGACGCTCAAAGCAGCTGCGCAGGTTGACTCTGTGGTTAAGAAGGCATTCGGTGCATTGGCCTTCATCAATCGTGGAATTGAAATTAGGAGCCAAGAGGAAATATTGCAGTTATATAGGACCCTGGTCAGACCCCACTTGGAGTACTGTGCTCAGTTCTGGTCGCCTCACTACAGGAAGGATGTGGAAGCCATAGAAAGGGTGCAGAGCAGATTTACAAGGATGTTGCCTGGATTGGGGAGCATGCCTTATGAGAACAGGTTGAGTGAACTCGGCCTTTTCTCCTTGGAGCAACAGAGAGGTGACCTGATAGAGGTGTATAAGATGATGAGAGGCATTGATCTTGTGGATAGTCAGAGGCTTTTTTCCAGGGCTGAAATGGTTGCCACAAGAGGACACAGGTTTAAGGTTCTGGGGAGTAGGTACAGAGGAGATGTCAGGGGTAAGTTTTTTACCTAGAGTGTAGTGAGTGCGTGGAATGGGCTGCCGACAACGGTGGTGGAGGCGGATACGATAGGGTCTTTTAAGAGACTTTTGGATAGGTACATGGAGTTTATTAAAATAGAGGGCTATAGGTAAGCCTAGTAATTTCTGAGGTAGGGACGTATTTGGCACAACCTTGTGGGCCGAATGGCCTTTACTGTGCTGTAGGTTTTCTATGTTTTTATGTTTAATATCAAAAAGTCTAATGTTTTTCAGAATGTCAAATACACACTTATATACATTGTAATAGCAGTGATGTTCTAATAAACTTTCCATGTTCAACTCCATCTCTCCCAAAGATCTCAATTTAGCAATTAGATGTTTCTCATAAGAACTGCATTGAAACAATATATGCAGTATCACTTTTGGACAAGTACACTCCCTACAGATGCCTGTATCATGCATATTACTTCCGAGCAGGGAATTATTCAACCTAGTAGGCCCAATACATGGGCATACTAAGTATAACTTCTATCCTTTTATACCCATCTACCAGCTGAGTTTCCATCATCTTCTGAATTTTATATAAATGTTGTCTTTTCTTTTCCTTATCCCAGCTTTGTTGCTGCAGTGATTCAATAGACCTTTTAATTATGGTTCATGCAAAGGCACCACTACATTTATATCCTTAATTATAAATGATTGCCTAGCAAGTATGTTAGCATCCTCTTTTCCTTCAACTCCAACATGGGCAGTAACTCATATGGACACTTAAAAGGTAATCAGAATCGTCCCCATTTGCTACTTAAATGTCAGTTACAAGATGAACACCAATCAATCAATCATAGGCCAAAGGAAGGTAGTGTTAGTTACACCTGAATGATTTTGAGGGCATTCTAGAAGACAAGGACAGTGAGGTTTCCTATCGGCCATTCAGAAGCCTTGTTACACCACGGAACTCATATTCCTGCTGAACACAATGGGAAGAGTATGGCAACAAATGCTGAGACAGAAAACAGTGGGCAATAAGGAAATTGAAAAGGTTTGGCCTTTTTTTAATTAAAGGAGGGAAATTACTTTTATGTTTATATTATGGAGGGAATATACATCAATGTTTTTTATTAGTTGAAGAAATTCATGTAAAGAGGAGTTTTAATTGAATAAGAGAGTTTAATCAAGAGCAGTAAATGGACCTGAGAACCTAATCAGATGGAATTTTGTGGAAATGTTAAGGGAAAATGACCATCTTCTGTTTTTATCTTGCTTTTATCATTTCCATTTAGTCTTCCATTAAACCCCATATTTTTTTGACCTCTTACTTCAGCTGAAATATGGATAAATGACTAGTTTTTTGTCTTCTATATACTGGGTATACTAATTAATATAATATGCCCAGAGCAGTGTAGGGGATAATGATGTACTGACCATGTTATTGGACCAGTAATCTGAAGACATTGATGAAACAAAAAATATAAGCTCAATTCCCATCACAGCCATATAAGAACTTGAACTCAATATGGTGATAAATCTGGAATTTAAAGTCTGTAACATTGCTCATAAAATTATTGGACTGTAAAAATACAAATGGGGTTCATTCCTGTCCTACCACACCACCTTCATGTGATTCCAGTCCCACACCAAATGCTGTTAAATCTTAATTAACAAAGCAAGTTACTCATTCAACCCAAGCAAAAAAAAACACTGAACAGGCAACATCTAACATCCTTACCACTGATGCCCAAACCCTAGGAATAAAATACTAAAGTTAATTTACTCCCAAATCTCCTCTTGCCTCTTTCAGGAGCTTTTCTTTGATTACACCAATCATTTACCTCAAGAGGTACACTGCAAATTCATTGTGTAATAATCAGCCTATTACAGTTTATCACAAATATTCATACTCTTAAATTTTAGCTTTAAAATTAAACATAATGAGGAAATCATATTATTTATTATACGTTGGAAATGCTAGAGTGGACTCTGTTGCAGTGCGAATCCAAAAAGATGATTTCTTTGACCTTGTTTCCTTGACTACCAGCATTCTGCATCACCTCAAAATCCTCTTTGCATAATTAGTATGAAATTCAAAAAAAAACATATATTTCATCTTTTGAAAGAATGCAAAAGGTCAAAAATGCTATGGTGCTGTGAAATGGTGCCCATTACTCTAATGGAGGATTCACAGAAACATTTTGTTTAATATTATAAAAATAATAGATGTTGCCTTGTTTTAGAATAATGAAAAATGTTTAAGGCATGGGATACAATGTAGTGTGTAGACATCTGATCTAGTTAAAGCAAGATGGGCATTGTAAAGTTTGGATTATGCAAATGATGCATCTTTAGTCACAGCTGTAATTTGCAGAATGACCCCTATATATGTCAGTCACTCATTAGTTTTCTAAAATAACAAAGAGCATGAAATGCACTGTCAGATGACATTTTCCAGTGTTTTAAATGCCTGCTGTGACATAATTATTCTGACATTTAAGGATCTTTTTAACATCATGAATTAAATATTCTGACATCCTACAGAGTGCAAAAAAGAGAACAGTCAAACTGAATTCAAGTCATTAGTGATCTACAGCTTTCCTGACACACTGAACTTACTTTCTAAACTACCAGATTTGTAACTTGACATGTGAAAGTATATATTAGCTGTAAAAACATTTGTTTTACAATGACAGTGGCAGAGATAGATTTTATGATAAAATATATTCAATTGCCAGGAACAACAACGCAATGTTAAAGGTAGTGCTTTTTGGCTCCAAGTAAATGAGATACTATAATTCTGCAGAAAATTAAGTATTTCTGCAAATACTTACTATGACTGTTTGGTTCTTTTAAGCAATAAACTGTTCCCCTATGCAATTATGTGAAGCAGATTATGGTTATGTTGGAAATGGAAAGAAAAACTCATAAAGCCCATCATGCTAGTTGCAAACTTTATATGAATAACATAAAAGATTAATAGTTTCATTCTACCATTGTAAGAATCAGCTCTAAAGACTGATGGGTACTCCCAACTTAAAGAAAGACAAACATAAAGAGAAAATATCTACTGATATATTTATTATATCTACTGATGTCCACTATAAGCCCACAGACTCTCACAGCTACCTGGACTATTCCTCTTCCCACCCTGTTACTGGTAAAAATGCTATCCCCTTCTCTCAATTCCTCCATCTCCACCACATCTGCTCTCAGAATGAGATTTTCATTCCAGGACGAAGGAGATCTCTTCCTTTTTTAAGGAAAGGGGCTTCCCTTCCCCCACCATCAACTCTACCCTCAAATGCATCTCTCCCATTTCATGCACATCTGCTTTCATCCCATCCTCTTGCCACCTCACTAGGGATAGGGTTCCTCTTGTCCTCACCTACCACCCCACCAGCCTCCAGGTCCAACATATAATTCTCCGTAACTTCCGCCATCTCCAACAAGATCCCACCACCAAGCACGTATTTCCCTCCTCCCCACTTTCTGCTTTCCCCAGGGATCACTCCCTATGCGACTCCCTTGTCCATTCGTCCCCCCATCCCTTCCCACCGATCTCCCTCCTCGCACATCCTTGTAAGTGGAACAAGTGCTACACCTGCCCTTACACTTCCTCCTTCACCACCATTCAGGGCCCCAGAGAGTCCTTCCAGGTGAGGTGACACTTCACCTGTGAGTCGGCTGGTGTGGTATACTGCGTCTGGTGCTCCTGGTGTGGCCTTCTATATATTTGTGAGACCCAACACAGACTGGGAGACTGTTTCACTGAACACCTACGCTCGGTCCGCCAGAGAAAGCAGGATCTCCCAGTGGCCACACATTTTAATTCCACGTCCCATTCCCATTCTGATATGTCTATCCATGGCCTCCTCTACTGTCAAGATGAAGCCACACTCAAGTTGGAGGAACAACACCTTATATTCCGTCTGGGTAGCCTGCAACCTGATGGAATGGACATTGATTTCTCTAACTTCTGTTAATGCCCCTCCTCCCCTCCTTACCCCATCCCTATATTTTTTCTCTCTCTCTTTCTCTCTCACAATATCTCCTTGCCTATTCTCCATCTCCCTCTGGTGCTTCCCCCCCCTCTTTCTTTCTCCTGAGGCCTCCCATCCCATGATCCTTTCCCTTCTCCAGCTCTGTATCACATTCGCCAATCACCTTTCCAGCTCTTAGCTTCATCCCACCCCCTCCGGTCTTCTATCATTTTGCATTTCCCCCTCCCCCCACTACTTTCAAATCTCTTACTATCTTTTCTTTCGGTTAGTCCAAACGAAGGGTCTCGGCCCGAAACGTCGACAGTGCTTCTCCCTATAGATGCTGCCTGGCCTGCTGTGTTCCACCAGCATTTTGTGTGTGTTGCTTGAATTTCCAGATCTCCTCGTGTTTGAGAAGATATCTACTTCATTTTCATGAAGAAATACTGTAATTGTATTCCTATTCAAGTACATTGATGCTGAAACAAGGATACATTTGGAAGTGAAGATCTATGTGAGTTTTGTTGGACTACAAACAATTGCCAGGTTTGTCAAATGCAAGCACATAGTTAGCTTAGAATCATCACTGACAATTGATTTAATTTCTAACATCCTACAATAATAGAAATTTATTTGTAGCTGGAAACTTGCATTAAAGTGGTGCTGTATTAAAGTTGTACACCAGTTTGCTTCAGTGGCAGAGAAGGAAGATTTTAAATGGCACTTATTGTCGAAGGCTTCGTTTACAGAGTAATGCAACTACTGAGCTTCCCAGCTGATGCACGTAAGAATTGTGTGTGATTTTTGGGAAGAACATCCCACAAATCTGAGTAAATTTCTTAAAGTAATGCTAGCAAAAATTCAACTTCCTTTTTAATTTTAAAAATAAGCTACATTAAAAAATACGAAATATAAAGTATGTACTCTACAAGAAATATAAAATAGTACATGGATTTCCTTGTGTTCATAGTTTTGTCAGTTCCATACATCAATGGTGTTGTTTGAGTAAATAGCACCATCAAGTTAGTACTTTCTATCTACAATGTATCAATGACACTTATTTGGCCTCGTTAGGTAATACACTCATCAAGTGCAGTTTGCAAGGCTGTTACACAGGACCCAGCCTCTCAACGTCCAGTACCAAATGGACTTCTGATTCCAGTGCTTCCCCACAAACCCTTTGTGCTGACTGCACCAAATTTCAGTGTGTCTCATAACACATACTCCTGTTGCCTGGAATGTTCCAGATGGCAGCATTCATTTATGGACTTCTCATTGTATTGAAAGACTAAAAAGTTTTGGCCAAAGCAAAGAACATCTTTCATAGAGATGGTGATCTTTCAACAGAATTAGGTGTTCATTTCAGTCTACAACCCTGGGAGCAGACAATAGATCAGAGGCTCACTGCTCGGGATGAAACATGATAAGGACCTTTGCATCTTTGCCAGACCTTCTTTGCAAACACGTAGTCCACAAAGACGTGATGGTGTAGTCCATACCACAGCCTTCTCAAGGAATGCAGATTTTAGGAATGGCACTCCAACTCTGCAGAAAGAATCTGAGGGAGCTGGTCCCTCTCACTGCAAACCAAGCAAATTCTTGGTGCTTATTGTTGAGTTCTGGCAATGAAGCATTCTACCAACTGATTTTTACTGTCTGTTTGGGAAATAACTCCACAGGATACATTATGCCCTTCCCCTGCAAGTCCTGCATGACAGTTGGTGTTGACCACTACCTGATGATCAAAATTGTCGGAAAAAAAAACATATTAAGGACAAGTAACATGGCAGAGTCCAAATGAATAAAAGCCAGGACCCATCCTTCATAGGATCAAGAAAAAGATAGAACTCAGCATGTATTTTCATGTTCATGTAACACTTGTTCATGTATTTTGGTTCTATGCACAGCTTAAAGCAGCCACGTACAAAGCCATCTGGACAAGTGAAATATTGGGAAAGTTTTTGATCTCATTCTCAGGCAAATTATGCATCACAATCCATCAAGCATGCTCCACCTTGGAAGTCCAGGTGAAGCAAAAGATGTTGTATAAGCTCAACTATTAAAGTGATTGGGCCAGCTGGTGGTGTAGTGGCATCAGCAGATGGTCCTGAGGTCAAACCCAGCTGGGTCCCAACCTGGGCAGCAGCAGTATCTGTGTGGAAGGAAGCTACTTCTTAAGTCTACTTCTGTATCTTGCCATGAAAACCCTATGGACTCAGAGAGTCGGATTCGACTTAATGACTGAACAACAAGGTTCAAAGTAGAGCAGGGGGCAGCATGGTAGCATAATGCTATTACAGCACCAGCAACCTGGGTTCAATTCCCACTGCCACTAAGGAGTTTGTAACCATGTGGATTTCCTCTGGGTGCTCAGGTTTCCAGAGACATACAGGTGGGTTAGTAGGTTCCTTGGTCACACGGATGTAATTGGACAATGTGGGATTGTTGGGCTGGAGGGCTTTATCTATAATTTGTTTTTAATGTAGCAAATCAAAGAATAAAGACAAGACTAGAGAGTAAGCTAGCTAGAAATACAAAGAAAGGTAAGAGTTTCAATGAAAATGTTATGTGTTACAGAAATTATATCTTGGAAATTAATAATGGAATATAAGACAGTTGAATTAAACAGGTATTTTGCATCAGTCTTCACCACAGAGCATCCCAGGTATCTGCAAAGTAGGAATCAGAAAGGAGGTAGGAAGAACGAAAATTACAATGACTGAGGCAGTGGTTCTAAGTAAATTGTTGAAGCAGCAGTCTAGCTTGTGCTTGGGTCCCGATAAACTCATCCTAGTGAGAAAGAGGATACATTGATTTTAATTTTACAAAGCTCCCCAAGTTCAGAGAAGGGTCCATTCAAATGGAAAATAACAAATGAATTCTTTTTATTCTAAAAGGAAGGAAGACAAATAAATATCAGGAAACTACAGGTCATTTAGCTTAACATCTGTCATAGGGAAATTGCTGTAAGCTATTTTTTAAAATGTTAAAGCAGGGCATTTAGAAAAATACAAAATCATCGGGCAAAGTCAACATGTTTTTGTGAAAGGGAAATCATGTTTGAACAACTAGAGTTAATATTTCAAGTTGAAGTCTTTCCATCAAATTTACTGACTTGAATGAAGGCGCTGATGGTTTGGTTGCTAAACTTGCTGATGATGCAGATAGGTAGGATGTAAATAGTAAAGCAAACATAAGGAGGCCACAATGCTGTATTCAGTTATCGAAGGCATTGGTGAGACTACAGTACACCTGGTGTTCAGTACTTGGCTCCTCAATAAAGGAGGGATGTTACTGCACTCCAATTTAGAGATCTACTGGATAAATACCTGGAAAAGGTTGTCTTATAAGAAAAGGTCAGACAGACTAGGCCTATATCTAGTGGAGTTTAGAACACTGAAAGAGAACCTGATTGAGATATATACAAGATTGTGAGGGCGCCAGTCAAGAGGGAAGTGGAGAGATGTTCAGGTCCAGATTTATTTGTCACAGGTATATCAAAAATGTCTTATTTACATTAATAACCTGCAAGTGTCATCACACATTTTGGCGCCAACATAGCATGCCTACAACATTCTGCAGAACAAAACAAGCAACAGCAACAACAGAACAAAACAAATCCCTTTACCACACAGTCACATTCACACACGTTTATAAAAGATACTCTCCATCTTTGCTGAATTTTGCAGTTTTCACCGATGATATAATACATGGAGATTAAAAAAGACACATATTTTAACTAGGAATTATATTTCCTAGATGGCCTACTTATTCTGTTGTTGCTAATATTAAGTAAGATCCATTTGTAGTACTCATAGATTTATTAAATATTCAAACTAAACATTATTTGGCACCATATATTTTAATTATATGAATGTCCGGATATTTTAAAGTTGTATCATTTCTGAAAGCAGCAGGACTGATTTTGACAGCTATATCTAGGACTAAACCAGGTGTTTCAATTGACAGGTGGGTTCCTTACATATATTCAAATCTAAATCAGTCATGCACTGCAAGAGCTGACATTATGGGGTCATTATAGAGAGGTGATCTCCAGGGCTTAATATCATTATTCCCAGAATTCTATGTAGCAACGTCAACTGGGAACAGATGCTTAAAACATCAGGTGTTTATTTCTATCTAGAATTTGGTGAAGAAAAAGTATAAGCTCAAACCACAAATTGCTCAGAAAACAGATTTTTCCTTTGCAAAATCATCATAAAAAGCATTAAAACTCAAAATCAAAATAATCATAGACAATCCAGTGTTTGTATTTCCATCATCTTTGTGTATTCTCAAAGAATTCCTTTATTGAACTCTTCAATGGTGTGTGAAAACCTAATATTTCATGGAAGGAAATGTTCTTCTGTCTCAAGAAGAAACTTGATCCTCATGTCAGGGCAGAAACTAGGTTTTTACTGATTATAGTTTCATATATCTACAGGTAACCTGAAGATTCTTTTATAAATTTTAAGGTAAAACTGAAGGATTACACATAGGAATTTTACCTCAAATATATTCCAGTTAAGGAGATAAAGAAACAAACGAAAAGGCTACCTCATATTTCACTGTTTTGTATTACATTTCCACATGAGTTTGGAAAGGGATATAAAAAATGTAACAGACAGATATCATAGAACTACACTGAAAATGCACTTTTCAGCAGCTCAATAATCAGAAGTGATCAATAATAAGTTTTTTTATATCATAATTCATCAGTAACTGTTATGATCGAATAATTGATCATGATTGATAATTATTATAATTCTTCCACCCTTCCAAATTGACCCAAATTATGTCCTGCCACCCAAATGAAAAGTTAAGGATGTGGCCTATTCTCAAATGTTCCAAAATTCTGTAGTGTAACTTAGTGACAAAATTTGTATTGATTTTCGTGTTTCTGTTAGTCATTCAGGGAATTTGTTTCTTACAGCTGCCCAATACCCAATATGTAAGGCAATCAAGGTCAATTTTACTGGAGAATAACACCTTTTTCCTTATCCAGCAAAGGAAACCAGACTCCTCCACAAAACACAGAATGTTTCCAGCTTTGAACAAGTAAGTTTCTATAAAGAGGTAGCACCAGTGACAACCGGCATTTAAATGTCTGGATTTGTTTGGTTGGTCTTGTTTCGTCGGGTTCAAGTGTGCTCTGTATTCCAACCAGTGAATGACAGAGTAAAGCATTTTTACTATTCAGTCATTGATGCCGAACAGGCAAACATTTTAGCCATCTGATAAATTCTAACAGTTTATACAATTATTAGTAATGTTAATAACATTATCAAATGATACAGTGATTATATCCTCTAAGATACAAATTTGCATTATTTGAAAAGATAATCCTATCCCTGATTGCCAGCCTATTTTTATTGTGTACACTAGAAGAAGCAGGATAAAAATGACTAGTGTCTCTTTTAAATGATTTTTCAGTAACTTCAAATTATCATAAAACATTAATGAAAGATGTAAAATTTTTGGAAAAAAAAATAGGACAGACAACATAAATTGGAAAATGTCATTTTACAAGAATGAAAACAATTTTTCATTCTTTTTTCAGCCACAAAATTAAAATGGCTTCTTTCTTAAGTAGATAATGCAGAAATTGTTCTATGCTTGAATCAAAATAATATTCAGTTTCTACAGAAATTCAGCATAATGCTTTTTACTACAAATACCAGTTCATGTGCAAAAGCCTACAAAAGCATCATTGTGCCTTATAAATTAAATCCATTAATACATTGTCTCCTGTTCAGTTTTATAAACACTGTTGTGTATGTCATACAAAACAGTATCCTTAAATAACTAACAATTAACATGTCAAAATCATTTTAAAATTGTAATTCACTGTCATTTTTTCTTATATTGAGTTTTTGATACGCATCAAGACCGACATGCGTGAAGTACTGCTGCTTCCATAAAGGTTACATCAATTTGCTTCTGTCTAGTCTGAGCTACCTTTGAAAAATAAATTATACTGCACCTCTCATTGATAGTGGCAAAAGCTGAAATGGTTTGGCATTAAATAACTTTGACTTACAATAACATAAGAATAGATAACGGCCCACTACCTTTGATCGTTGATGTAATACTCACATTTCAGGTTGTTTTCTATATCTGGGTACTGACATAAAAAAAATGAAAGTTGAGAGATTTAAAAGGAATTGATCAAAGATATTAGGTTTAACTTGAGAAATGTGTAAAACTGGTGGAACGGTGTCCTGATATTGATTGAAAGTGACAGGTTTCTTCAGAGCATCAATGTAGCATGAAAATCAAAAAAGAAGAATTACCAATGTGAATGCAGATTATGAAAATATTCACTGGTAGAATCATTTTTATGTTAGATTATTAAAAATATATTGTTGGTATCTTCATCTAGGGTAGCATCTTGCCGTAAACAGTAAAACATGTTGCAAAGATAAAAATCAATTAATTCTCAGACGGCTGCTGTAATGTATTAGTTCAGACCCATTAAATGAACTTCAACATGATTTTATTTTGGTAGAAGAGTACTGTGTTGTCTTAATAAACATTTCAGACCTGCTGAACGTCAAAAGCATGGTGAAATATTCCGCTAGGGTATAAACACAAGAGATTCTGCAGATGCTGGAAATACAGAACAAAAATGCTGGAGGAATCAGTCCTAATGAAGGGTCTTGGCCCGAAATGTTAAGTAATTACTCCTCTCCATAGCTGCCGGCTGGCCTGCTGAGTTCCTTCAGCATTTTGTGTCTGATATGACCTCTGGAGCATTTAAGAAAGTTATACAACAGTAAATACAATCACAAACTGCGCAAATTATATCAATGGAAATTCTTAATTTGCAGTTGATGATAGACTAATTCATATCCACATCCAGGGATTTGAATGGATTCCTGATTTGGCTTTCATATTTTACCGGAGTCCCAATATTGTCTTTGTAATCTTTCCTCAATTATGGAAAAAAATTTAATGTAGTTAAGTTTGCACTATACAGTATAATCATCCTCCATACAGTTCATGGGTCAGAGCCAGTAGGGATGTAAGATTTGCTTAAATTCTCCATAATCCATATCAGAGCTAAGCTGCAGGTAAAATATTGTAAAATAAGAAAGTGTTACAGAGGAGGGATTCAGCCATTGCCAGTTTGTTGTGCATTACCTGAGGAGGAGGAGGTGGTGACAACAACAAATCAGATGTACACTTTTTTGACAAACTCCCTCTTCAAATACACAGAGGCCAAGCTATCTGAACATCACAGTTTTCCCAGCATCAGACACTCCTACATAATAAAGGCGGGCGTTGATGGAATGACTGATAATGAGACACTGGGTTTGAATAAAAGGATCTAACCTGAAGTCCATGCATATGAGCACTTGCTCACACATCTAGGAATTAATGGTCATTTAAAATGTATTACAGCAAGGCAAGTAGTTGCTGCTGAAGCTCTGTAACACCAATTAACGGTACCGTTAATGGATGTAATGTGTGTCCATAGTATGCCGAGGAAAACACTATTCATGTACCAACATATTTTCAGTCCTGATGAAGGCTCTCAGCCCAAACAGTTGACTATACTCTTTTCCATAACTGCTTCCTGGCCTGCTGAGTTCCTCCAGCACTTTGTGCGTGTTGCTTGGATTTCCAGCATCTGCAGATTTTCTCTTGGTTGTTATGGTAAAATTTATTGCCCACTCTGTCACCTGTGGGCATTACCATCCTTGCTAAAACTGAAACCCAGTTGTCTGATGAGCAATTAGTGTTCATACTCCTCAAGAAAACAATCAGTGGGGTCCCAATGGGACCAAGATATCGGCAAAGCAAGAATGATTCAATCAGAGTCAAGCAGATGTGCAGAGATATGATAATTCATTTCTATTCTATGATGGGAGCATGTGTGTGGAGGTTTTAGTTCTCCCCAGCTGATCTCAGATAATCTACAAGTAACAGAAAGTTTAGTCTCAGCTGAACAAACAGTTGGGATAATTCCAATGCTCCACGTTAGTAACTGCCAGAATTGAACATGGTTTAATATTGCAATATTTTTATGTAGATTACACAAAATTCTGCTCTTGTTGAAATTCTTGAGGTAGTTAATCTGTATTTCATAAAGGAGGAGAATGGTCAATTCCTACCAGTTATATAGACATACTCCCCTCCTTAATTGATCCTCAGCAGTTCACTCATGTATGGCAAATGACTTTCAGACATCTAAATGCTGGACATTGAAAGATTAATTATTCAAAATACCCTTCACAATAAATGAGAAAAAAATATACTTTTAAGTTAAAGCACGTTCTAAGAAGTTCATATGTCAGTCCATGTCCTCTTCTACTGTCACGATGAGGCCACACTCAGGTTGGAGGAACAACACCTTACGTTCCATCTGGGCAGCCTCCAACCTGATGGCACGAACATCAATTTCTCAAACTTCTGGTAATGGTCTCCTCTCCTTCACCATTCCCCATCCCCTTTTCCCTCTCTCAACATATCTCCTTGCCTGCCCATTGCCTCCTGCTGGTGCTCCTCCCCCACTTCTTTCTTCCATGGCCTTCTGTTCTCTCTTATTGGACTCCCCTTCTCCAGCCCTGTATCATCCAACACAGCAGGCTATTATGAGCAGCCTTTGCAATGGGATTCTAACCCACAAACCTCTAACTCAGCAGGGAGTGTGCTACTTTCGAGAGAAGTGAAAAAATTATTTCTAGCATCTCAGCTATGTTTTAAAGTTGGAATAATTTAATTAGTCAAATGATTGCTAAAGTGGTAGAAATCAAAACCTTCCACCACTTCTCTCCAAGCTCAGTAAAAGGAGCGCTGTCGCTGGAAAGGAGCATCCATCATCAAGGGCCCCTACCATCCAGGCCATGCTCTCTTCTCACTGCTGCCATCAAAGAAGATGGTACTGAAGTCCCACACTACCAGTTTTGGGAACAGTTATTACCCCACAACCATCAGGCTCTTGAACCAGAGGAGGATAATTTCATTCACCCAACACTAAATTGATACCACAACCTATGAACTCACTTTTAAGGACAGTGATGATTGGCTATCTGAGGAAGGGCAAGGGTCAGATTACTAAGGAATGGGTGATCAATGGACATGTGAATGGTATTTTTATGTAAGACCCTACAATCAAAGTACAGTATGTCTTGACTTACAAAGAGTTGTAGGACATTGTACTGTCTCAGTGAAGTTTATATATACTCTCTGTGATTGTGTGGGTTTCCTTCAGAAATTCCAGGTTTCCTGCCATATCACGAAGATGTATGGATGGTAGGTTTGTTAGCCACTGTAAATTCATCCCTGTGTGTAAGTGAGTGGTAGAAACTTGGGGGCGGGGTGGAATTGATGGGAAGAGTAAAAGGATTAGGGGAGAATTGGCATAAAAATGACTGTTTGTCTCTGTGAATACTGTGGGTCAAGGAGCAAATTTCCATGCTGTAAATCACTATGACTCTGTCTAAACTCAGCACTTGTGTCCCAATATCAGGATAGCTTTCTTTAACCAGCAATGAGTATGAAGGAGGTTTATTTCACATAGAAAAAGAAACCAAGTTCTAAAAATCTCCTAAAGTTCACTCCTTGCCAGATTATCAACTAGTAATTGTACTCATCTCCTACTCATTTACTTTGATTGAAGTCTTTGACCTTAACCTGCTGGATGTGAGTAACCATGTACTACCTCCAAAGATGGTTAACATTAGCTATTAAAGATAAGTTCTCCCCAGTTCGTGTACATGTGCTTGCACATCTATCAGTATTACATAACATAACTGTCATATTCTCAATTTAGTTTAAAAAACCTTTATGTTCTGTTGACCAATATGTGCAGATTGTCCAGCTGTGCAACAATTTTCAAAATGTTCAATTTTATTTAATTTTTTGTTTAATTTTATTCATACCGGATGTAAAAACATGCCTGATGACTGACTGTTTCAATTCTGCAGCAATAAAATTTCTCTCAAACTGTCCATTCTTTAGTAACTACCATTCTAATGTAAAAGCAGAACAAGTGGAAGGCTATCTGCTTTCACTTTTACTATCACCGGTTAAGTCATGCCCACTGCTGAAAGTAATTGATATTCTTCCCTCTGGTACTTTACTAGAGATTTTAAATAGTTTCAAAATTACACAGGTTGATAGAGAAAAAATACAAAACCCTGGATTCAAACTTTACCTCTGGAATTGTCACTTTTCAATAGACATTCCAAAAATGTATTAAAAATGTCTCCTTTTTCAAAGCAGATCTTTCCCATGTTGCTACCATAAAAAGAGATAGCTTGAACATCCAAATCAGAAACCAGAACAGGAACTGAAGAAAATTCCTTCTGTTTCTAGTTGCTGTTTGGCCCCTAAGGCTAAATTGCTCTAGATTTTCTCACAAAGCCAGCCATTTTGAAGAGGATTATAGCAACTAATAAAAAGAAAACAGGAAGAAGTCTTCCCTTTCCAGAAGTACAGTATATTAGCTTGGAGTCTGAATATATTTTCTATTTGGTGCGTCCAATTCAGCAGATGTTTATTTAAATATTCATTTATAGGACCCTAGAAGATAACAAATAAAGTAGCAGAAAATGGTAGATGGGTTGCCAAATATAAATTCACCCATCTGAAATGGTCATATGACAAAACAGCAGAAAGCAAACTGGACATTATTTAAACCTTTCTCAGTTTTTCTCCACCTTCCATTACAAAAAAAAGGGTCAATAATAACTGCAAGATTTTGTGAATAGTCCTGAATGTGTATTGCAACACATACAAAATGCTGGAGGAACTCTGCAGGCCAGGTAGCATCTATGGAAAGAAGTGCAGTCAACATTTCAGGTCAAGACTCTTAGGCAGAACTACTGTACATCCTGTTCACAGATCTTAAGCAATTAAGTCAAGTCACGTTAAGTTTATTGTCACTTAACGATATACATATAAACTGTAAAATAAGACATTTCTCCATACCCAGGGTGTAAAGCACAGTAGTATACATAACACACATATAAAACACAATAACTTAGGAAAGTAAATATTAAATCTACAAATGAATTATTTATAGATAAACAAAGTTATGTGCATAAATTATATGCTGTAGGGTACAGTACAAATTATCCAGTGACACCTTGAATGTGATGCAGTAGGGAATTCAGAAGCTGAATGGCCTGAGAGAAGATGCTGTTTCCCCTCATGACCGTTATGCAACGAAATCTCCTCCCTGATGGTAGAAGGTCAAAGAGGACGCTGGCTGGATGGGTGGGTTCCTTGATAATACCAAGGGCTCGGCACACACAGCACTCCTGATAAATGTCCCGATGGATGGTCGGGAGACCGCTATGATCCTCTCGGCCGTTCTCGCTGTTTCCCTACCAGATGGGGATGGAGATGCAACTTGTCAGGATGCTGTCAGTGTATAATGCAGTTAAAATGGGGGAGGGGCAGAGGTGGAGCCTAGCTTGCCTCGATCTCCTCAGGAAGTGGAAGTGCTGCTGTCCTTCTAATACACGGAGGTGAATTTGAGGGATAAGGTGAAGTAATTTGTGATGTGAATTCCCAGGAACTTTGGGCATTTGGCTCTTTCTATGGAGGATCCATGTATGCACGGAAGGGGATGGTTCATCTGCACCTTCCCAAGATAAAATAAAAGTAAATCATGAATGCTGTATATTTTAAGGGAGGTCAGGAATATTACAGATCAAAGGCTTTTCATCAGAACTGGAAAAGTAAGAAAGAGACAGAAGAAAGACAGATGCTGGAAATCTGGAGCAGCATACAAAATGTGCTGAAAAAACTCAGCTTGTTAGGCAGCATCTATGGAGGGAAATGAACAGTTGATGGGCCAATGTGTCTCAGCCCAAAACATTAACTACTTCCCTCTATAGTTCCTCCAGCACTTTTCATGTGTTACCCTGGAAAGACGGGAAGTCAGATCAGTTTGAGGTTGCAGTGAGGATGAGAGAAGTATGGATAGACAGAGAAACTGTCTCTAATAGAGAGAGCGGTGCTGTAATGATATGCTATTCACATGACAGTTAAAGTGTAAAAAAAAACAAGGGATATGTCAAAGATGTGATGTGTAGACCCGAGTTGTTGCAGAGAAGGTAATCCAGAGTTCTAATAGCCACTATGTCAAGCAGTGTAGTGGCAAGGGGAAAGGTGAGTTAATATTGAAGATGGATTATCTTATTCAGAACTTTATTAATTGTGCACAATATCAGCATCAACCAGAAACACAAAAAGCACTGGAGGAACTCAATGGGTCAGGCAGCATCTTTGAAGAGAAATGGACTGTAGACATCAATACCTTTCAACTGGACTGGCCTCCACCTTGTCCCCATCGACACCCATGACACATCAGTATGCTCTCCATTACTTCGATAACTTTTAATTCCCTCATCCTAGCCACCTAATTTTCACCTTGGGCATTCAGTCCCTGTACTCTTCTATGTCCCATTAGGGAGGACATAGGGCTCTCTACATCTTTCTAGAAACCAGACCCAACCAGTTTCCTTCCACTGTCACCCTCCTCTGCCTGACAAAATTTGTACTTGACCTCAACAGTTATTGTTTTTGCTCTTTCCAGTCATAAACACTTGCATGAGCCCCAGTTGTGCCTACCTTTTCACTAGCTATATGGAAAAATCCGTGTTCCAAACCTACTCTGGCAGCACTCAAGACTTTCTCCATTACATTGACAATTGCTTGTAAAATTTATAAACTTCTCTTCCGACGTCCAAACTGCCCTCAGATTCTCTTGGTCAATCTCCAAAATCTCTCTCCTCATTCTTGATCTCTTTGTCTCCATCTCAGGAGATCAATTGCCCACTGCATCTTCTATAAACCCACTGACTCCAACAGTTACCTCAACTACACTTCCTCCCACTCTGCCACTTGCAAAGACACCACTCCTGGCCCAGATACAGAGACTTCACTCAAAACGTTGATTGTTTATTTCCCTCCATTGATGCTGTCCAACCCACTGAATTCCTCCGGTGCTTTTTGTGTTGCTTTGGATTCCAGCATCAGCATCTTGTGTCTCGTTTCTGGAACCAGTTGGGATCCTGTTTCATCTGAGAAGTGTACTTCAGAGTTGAATTTTGTGGCCAGTTACTTTACAAAATTATTTGGCATTTAATTTGAATCCTATATTTTATTAAGATGTTGTTCAAAGATGCTTTTAAAGGACTAAAATCTATTTCATGTTACCTTTGATTCTTTATCACACATTGCTTGCCTTTTAATCCGCCAACTTTTTGTAAATGACAGAAAGACACTGTGGCTTTTTCTTTGGAATGATCCAAAATTCTGCTTATACCGCCAGTGAGATGGCGGCATGCTCAGACGTTGCGGCCTCTCCGGATCCAAACAAAGGTGCAATTGTTTGTCCTTTATGTCCCTTTTACGATTGCAAGGCACTAGTGGATATCATGAACATCAAGTAAGCCACAAGCGAGTTGCAGGACCTGGGCTTGTTGTGTGCCATGTTGCAGTCTACTCCAGCCTCCCAGGCACCGCACAATTGAACAAAAGGTGGAAATGATTGGCTTGGATGTTTTTCTCATCGCAAGACCCTGTTGGACGTTGGTAATGCAGAATACTCTGAGTCCCATTCACCGGTTCAAAGGGGGAGCTGCATTGCCTTGGTTCTTGCACGGACAAAGCCCTTATGCCTCAGAGTTGCCTCTTGCAGTTGCCAGTGTTCACTCCCAGGAAGTCAAGTGGGATTGTGCTCATCTGCGCCTGTAATTGCTCGAAATGAGGAACTGATGAGGCTTATTTTTGTAGCAATGTGGCTCCAGGACAAAACTATGCATCGTTAACCTGCAGGCCGTAACATTCAGCAATTTGGACTATGTTGCTATTTTTTTAATATGCTTTTTGTAACTGTTTTTTTCTCTGCTATCAGAATTACATGTGCTGTGTGTTGTGTGTGACTGCTGGTACTGTGTTTTGCAGCCCCAGAGAAATGTCGTTTCATTTGGCTGTATTCCTCTGTATGGTTGAATGACAATTAAACTTGAACTGAAGCTGAGGGAATATGATCACTTTCACAACACAAACTGGATTATTTACACATATCGCCAACTAATGTGTGAATATGAATTGTTAATCTACAAGGTTAACATGGATGCAGAAATGCATTAATATAAGTTATCACAAAAATAGCGGTAATGATAGACTGTACAGTCTTTCTGACCTGTTCCACTCTACAATGACATCATGGCTAATCCTGGAGCACGGAAACAAATCATATCTGGTGCCCAAACCTACAATCAGTGTGGACCTATATAAATCTTGTGAACACTGTCCCAGTATCTGTACTGTGCTAGATTGGGTGCACTGTATGATTGATGAACTACTGAAGTACAACTGCTGCAAATTTCAGTAGTTCAGGAATGCTGCATCCACTACAGAATGTGTGACGATCAGCGTGCGACTTAGGCCTGGTTTGATGAGTCAGGACGGCCTATCGTCAGTGGCCTGATCAGTGCCTGAGGGTTATTGGAGATTAAGGTTTGGAGGGCAAGGGAACGGAGTTCATAATCAGGCATTGGGCAGTCAGAAATTGGGTGTTTCCTCCCATCTAGCCACCCACACATGCACATACACAGAACTCTAATCCCAATTAGACCATCTTCTTCGATCTCCAGTCTCCAACAGACTCGTAGATTCACAGACAATGGGCCTTCAACTTCCTCAGTTCTGATCGACTTTTGAGCTTCAATCTGGACTTCCTATTGACTTTCAGGTTTTGATCTTTGGTATCCAAGGACTCCCTGATAATAGTGAATTAGGACCCTGGATGAAAACCTGAACTCCAGGCCTCAGTCACAAGATTTGCCAATGATGAGACCTGAACACAAGGTAGAATGAAGATTAGGGCCTCCTCTGGGGCCTTAAAGCAATTGGATAATCTAATGTCTTGAGGAATCAGAGGATTGGGGATTTTAATAGCTTACAGGGAAGGAGACCGAAGTAACTGGGTGGCAACGTGAACTAATTTTCTTAGCATTCTAAATTCATGATACACATCGAGTATATTTTCCAAAGTGACAAATACAGCTTGAAAATAGATGTTATCATATTTCATTCACTCCAAAGTACATTTTAATCACCTAGCACTGAACGAACATTACCACAAAGTTCAATTTCTAAGCCATCATTGCTCCTTAATTTTAATAAATAATTCAGAGTTGATTATTTTTCTGAAACTTTGAATTCTAATTTCAAATAGAAAAGCTAACTCTCATGGATTCATAGATCTGGACATCTGGACTTCAGGTGCTAGAAACTGCAGCTCTAAGTCATGAAGAGTGACCAAAAATTTGGTCATGCTGTAGGATTTTGCAAATAAAACGATGTGAGTCATTTTATGCTTTTTTTTTAAAAACCGTAACAAATCATTTATTGTACTATAAAAACCGAACACGAAGCGCAGCAACAGAACTTCATGGAATTATATCATCACGTCAGACCAGCCTTTTAAAGTGAACCCCAACTCAATATCGGTGGTCATGAATTATGTATGCTTCTGGCTCGTCCAGAGGTGTGTTGACACGCTCATAGTCATGTGGTACTGGCAGGGGCATGACAGCGGAATCCTCCAAATCTTGGTTGGCCAGTTTAAGGTGATCTACCGAAACAAAGTCAGGTTTACCCCTCATATCTATGATAAACGTCTTTTCTTTCTACTCCAAAATGTGGAATAGGTTGTTGTAAGGGGGCCTAAGGGGATGTTGGTGTGCATCATAGAGGACGAAAACAAACGAGGCAGAATGTAGGTCAATAGGAAATCTGCACTAAGCAAAGGTCTGGCCACTTTAGCCAGGACCAAGTCCCATGTGTAACATCACCCACTAAAGCAGAGCATCACCTGTTGTGTCCCGTAAGTCTGGATTTTGCTGCCGTTGGCGGCCTCCAGCAAGCTTTCGTCACTCTTTGCCTTCTCATCAATAGCTGATGCTGGCAGCACACTCACTTGAGCACCTGTGTCACACAGGAAGCCTCGCCCTGAAAGGATGTCTATAATGAACAGTAGACATCCCTGGCAGCTCGAACCCACATTGTTCACAGACCTCTGATGTCCCCAATGCGCTGGCGCTGTTGAAGCTGCAGGGTGGTTGGCACTTCTTAGTGTTTGTACCAAAGTGAGTGTGGTAAAAACACAGACCTGGCACACACAAGGCAGACCCGACATAGTCTGTTTTGCAGGCTTATGTTGGAGGCCATACTGACCAGTCTTATTGAAGCAGGGAAAGGAGGAGAAATTCTGAATCTCTGCCTGGCTGAATGTAGACTCTCAGCCATTTTAGCAAGCTCCATCACAGGTGCATTAGTGAGGACTATGTGAGCTTGATCAGGCATTTGCTGCATGAAGAGTTCTTTAAAAATAAAACAAGCATGGGGATTTCCCAGGAGAGACAGTATGTGATCCATTAGCTCCACAGCCTTAGCATTGCAGAGACCAGGCAAGGAGAGCAACTGTTTGGCATGCTCAGATGCCAATAGTCCAAAACTCTATAAAAGGTGAGTTTTCAGTGATCGGTATTTACCGTGTTCAGGCGGGTGCTCTGGTAGACCCACCACTCTCGACGCTGTAGAACTGCTGAGTGACATTAATACACAGAAATATTTGGTATTGTCAGCAGTGATTTCTCAAAGCGTGAATTTGGACTTGGCTTGTACAAACCAAGCAAGCATTTTGCTCCCATAGTGCCAAAAATTTCTAAGGACTGCATTGACCGACATGTTGAATAACTCTGGAATCATCCTAGAGCATTGGGGTCACCAATATAGGCTTTCATAAATAAAACAACGTGAATCATTTTATGTTTAAGAAAAACCATAACAACTCCAAAAAACTGAACATTAAGTGCGGTGACAGAACTTCATATAATTACGTCATCATGTGATTCCAGCCTCTTAAAGTGAAGCCCAACTCAATGTCAGTGGTTGTGAATTACGTACATCTCCACCATTTAAATTACCCTACAATACAGTTTTCTATTTTTCAGGATTATGTAATCAAAAATCCACCTGTCGTAACACTCTAGAAATGCAACCATATGTTTCCCATTCTTGTGCTTCTGACATAATGCCATGTTATCCACACATGAGATAACATCATTCATTTGTATATTGCTCCTTTTGGAGCATCTGGTGAAACTAAACCATGTTATCCTGGAAATGATCGCTGTTGGATTGTCCTTGGACAAATAGGTCTTAATAAACCATGTTTGATTGGGACCGCATTAGATGAAGTCCCTTTATTATATTTTATCATTCAAGCCATCATAACACCAGTCTCACTCCTGACCTACTGATGTCTTGGACTGCAAATTAAAAGCCATGATTCTCCTTTCCCATCTGCCTCCATCCATCAAGACACTATTGTGGTAAACTATGTATACCTGTCTGGACACGCCCCTCTGCTGACTGCTCCTGTGGCTCCTCCCACAGACCCCTGTATAAAGGCGATTGGGGCACTGTTCCTCCCTCAGTCTCCCAGATGTCGTGCTCCCTTTTGCTGCTAATAAAAGCCTATCATTCACTTCCCATCTCCGAGAGTTATTGATGATGCATCAACTATCTTATGCACCCTCGACTTAACCTAAAACATTCTTGGGTCCTACATATTCCTTCTTAACTGAATGTATTTCTTTTCTTTAATAAATCACCCCCTGAATGACCAATTATAAATAATGAAAAAACATTTTAGAAGTATTTTTATAATTTATAAACCTTAAATTGCTTTTACCTGAAGTTTCCTGGTATCAATAAAAAGGGAACTGGCACACCTATCATTGTGCATCAATTAATAATAACTGATGGAGTACAGGATACATGACATTTTGGTGCACCTTTCCCATTGTGATATCTTATTTGTGAATCAAATTTTTTTAATCCTCCATGCTCACTCCATGACTGCTTAATCTGTGGCTGCAGGAGCTGGACTGAAATGCTGACCAGCGGCACCAAGCCACATTTTCTGTGTTGGTTGAGATGCACCTTATTTTCAGGGAAGTATACTGAGTATGCAGTAATCATGCTATCATATTAAAAAGGGTCGAGAACAAGAATAAATGCAATTTAATGCAAATTCAATCACTTTGAGGAATCAAAGGTAGAATGTGAACAGGAAACTCTAAATTGTAATTATCCAGGAGTCAATCAGTAAGATTTTTCTCTCCTCTCCTATTCAAGATAGCAATGGATATAGGGTCAAAGTTGGGGTGATAAGGACTACTATCCTGAACTAAATATATGTTCTCCAGCTCCCAGTGGGACTGCCAACAGAAGCCTTTTCCCCACCTATCATATTTAAAGGCTGATGAAGAATACTGCTCATGTTCCTAATGGATTCTCCTTCCATTCACCCCTTTTAACATTGCTCCCCTGGGAACAACTGGAATCGGATAGCAGCAGACCTATAATAGTAATAAAAATGACTCCAATTTCTGCAATAGTGGAAGTGGATTTTAACAGCCCAAGCTCACATTATCTAAGACCCCTCGCAGCCATCAAATACAGGGCACTTTCCCTCTAATTAGTCTGGCTGAATTTAAACACAGGCATGCAAGTACTACATTGAAACCATTGTACCACCTAAAGATACACTCTCGTCAAGAAAGAGAATCTCAGCTTTCCACGTTGTAAATTGCTAAAATCTACATAAACATTTCAATTAGCAAACACCATCAGTGACGTTTTTGTAGGAACAGATGTCTGTGAGACAAATCCATCCCTTTTTTTAACAGAAGTTGCAAACCTTTTAAAATGAAGCAAGAAGGTTTATGTTTTCGTTACAGAGGGTAGAAAGAATATTGAAGTAACCACATGCAACATCACCAGCAGCATTTATTTATTAAAGATTAGAATCAGACTGGTGTAATGATATATCACTAAGTACCAGTTAATGTTAATTTACTGATCACATGAATGAAATTTGACAAAGTGAGTAGGACCATAATTACAGCAGAGTTGATTGTCGAAGTGGTTAAACAGTGCTATGTGTTGCATTTCATTTGATGGTTGGTAATTCATTCCTTAATCTACATTTGGTGTGCAGAATATCTCAAACTTTGAACATTTCTGTGAAGCAAACATAACTGCCACCATTTGAACATATTTTATATTCCGTCAGTAAATTGTTTCTCCAAGTCTCGTACATTAATGCTCATGTAAATTTACACATTATTAAAAATAACAGTATCATCTAGTGTGTGACAATTGCAAAATATAAAAAGCATTAAAAATAAATTATTGTTTGTACTGGGGTTTTTAATAAAATTGAGATGAAAATGTATTCAGCTATTATGGTAATGGTCAGGACTTCCCAGTCCCTTACTATCATTCCAGCTGATGAAAGAGCAAATTATATTGTAGCCTTTCTTCCAGCTACCAGCAATCCACATAACCTCCTGCTGAAAATACTGGGAGCACAGAATGCATTTGCCCAAAGTAAACAAGCCAGGAGAATGAATGAATAGCTGTATTTTTTCAGAACCATGCTTCTGAAGATCACTCTTATCCAAGGTGAATTTTTTAAAAAAACGTGACTATTCCTCAGTCAGACTGCACCTTCCAGGAAGTTCAATTGGGAAGTTCCAGTCAGGGGTTATCTTTGCATGATTTTCACATTAGAAACATAGCATACACTATCATTCCCACATTGCACGTTACACACATTACATGCTCTTCTTTGAGTCCTCATTACAGCCCTCCCCCGCCCCCAATTGCTCTACCACCACCATCACAAGAGCATACCCATCACCACAATGAACCATCTACCACCTACAACAACACCCACTACCACATCCAATCCACTCTTTTTATTGGCCAAGGTCTCCCTTTACTACACCCCCCTTTTTGGCTCTCCTATTAACTTGATCCCCAATCTTGTCGGTGACACAGATTCCTTAATGTCTAAACCTCTCCAAACCCATGAATGCTTAAACTCTTTTTCCAAGTCTCCATTTTCTATCCATGGTGTGATAATAAGCCATTTAGTCAGATATCACCTTTACCACCATCGCTCTTCTCAGCCAACTGTATGCAAGGCAACTTTTCCCCTCTACCTCGGTAAACCAATTTACCAGTTTATCAAAGTAAAATGGCACTGCTGAAGTACTGCATTGTGCAAAAGTTAATGAGTTTATAAATAAACACATCAATAATTTATATACAGTAATATTACTGTTAATCACAGTTCATTTTAAATTATATATTTTAAAAAGTGGATTTACTCTTGATTTAACAAGCGTGTACATCTCAGAACTCTTCATATTTCTACGATAACCTGATGACTCTATATAGAAAAACTCCAGAGGTGACCAAGAAAGAGGTACAAAGGCTCTCTTAAAAAATTAGTTTCAAGCTGCATTAGAATGACTAAATTAGACGGATAATATTGACTGAGATATAGAACAGAGGACATAGAACACAGATACAGCACATGAAATAGATCTTCCGCTCATCATTCTTATGCCAACTATGGTGCCAATCTGACTAAACCCATCTGCCTATACATGGTTTATATCTCCCTATTCCTTTACTGTTTATCTGAATAATTAAATGACTCTTCAATGTTGCTATCATATCTAGTTCCACCATTTCCCCTAGCACCATATTCCTGTCAGACTCTATGGAAAAAAACTTGCCTAACACATCTCCTTTAAAATTTTCTCCATTGTCTTTTAAACCAATGTCCTCTAGTATTTCACTTTCCTGGCCTTGAGAAAAGACTGTGACTATCTACCTTATCCATGCCTCTCATAATTTTATAAACTTCAACCAAGTCACTTTGTTCGCAAATAGAACAAACTGAGGTGTCTTATGTTTAATGAAACCCTTAACACATTCTATTGAAATCCAAAACCTAAAAACCGAACTGCGCTAGAAATTCTTACATAACAACATCATCATGTCAGACCAGCCTCTTAAAGCAAAACCCTAACTCAGTGTTGGTGGTATTGAATTATGTACCTTCTGCTAAGTATGTTACCCTACACAGCCACCTCCATTGTGAGCCTGTTTGTAGCTCGGACGAGCCGCCCGGTTTGGGTCCTGTGTTCCACGGGTGCAGGAACCACAGGTGTTCTGGCTTGTCCAGAGGTGCGTTAACATGCTCATGGTCATGTTGTAAAGCCAGGGTCAAGGCAGCAAAATACTTAAAAATTTCAGTTGGCTGCTTTAAGGCGGTTTACCAAAATATGTTCAGGTTGAACTCTCTTATCTATGATAGAAGTCTTTTCTCCCTATTCCAAAATGTGGAACGCTCCATTGTAAGGGGGCCTAAGGGGGTGTTGGTGTGCATCATGGCATATGAAAATGAACAAGGCAGAATGTAGGTCAACAGAAACCCAAGAGTGCTGTACACCATGATGGGATATAGGAGTAGGTGAAAAGGAATTGAATTTACTGGCTGTGAACCACTGTTGAGAGATCAACCAAGCAGTCATGGCAGCTGGAATGAAATCACCTGGCACTCTTAACGGCTGCCTGTATACCAACTCAGCCATGGAAGACTGCAGGTCCTCTTTTGGAGCAGTTCTGCACACCAGTAGGACACATGGGAGACGATCACACCAACACGCATTGGTCAGGGAAACCCTCAGAACAGCCTTTAAGGAGCTGTAAAATGGCTCTCATAGGCCATCGGACTGCGGGTGATACGTTGTGGTGTGATGTAGCCTAATGCCAAGGTTCTAGGCCATCATAGCCAAGAGGTCTGCAATGAATTGGGGACTGTGGTCAGAGGAAATATCAGTTGGGGTGCCAAACCGAACAACCCGGATGCTGATCAATGCCCAAGCTGCACCTGTGGCTGTCATCATTGCTAGGGGAACGACCTCTGGCCTCCCAGTGGCATGGTCCACCAAGGTGAGAAGGTGCGTGAAACTGCAAGAGGGGGGAAAGAGAACCAACAAGGTCCACTTTGACACGTTCAAACCGACATTCAGGGACCTCAAAGGGTGCTATTGGCACCTGAACATGACAGTTAATTTTTGCTAGTTGGCACTCCACACAGGCTACAGTCCAATCGTGCATGTCCTTTCTGAGGCAGTGCCAAACAAACTTTAGCGCAACCAGTTTCTGTGAGGCCTTCTGGCACTGATGCAAGAGGCCATGTATGGAGTTGAGAACAGTCTGTGTCCAGTTCGCGGGCACAATGGGGCAACCGGTTGAGACATCGCACAAGAGAGAATTCCTAGCTTATCTGAACTTAATGCCAGCCAGCTGTAGGCCCAGGCTGTTCTGTAAGCCTGGACCTCTGGGTTAGAAACTAAGTCAGCTGCCATGACGGCACAGTCAACCGCTATGTTTACAGCCTCAACGGTTGGCCGTGAGAGGTGATCGGCAATGGTTCTATTTTTGCCCTTGATATGTTGTATATCAGTTGTGAACTCTGAAATGTAGGCCAGGTGAAATTGCTGCTGTGCAAACCAAGGGTCTGGTATTTTCGCTGCCATAGGCACACGGAACTTGTGGTCAACACAGGCTGTGAAATGGTGACCTTCTAGAAAAAAATAACAGCCTAATAGATTCCGAGAAGCTCACAGCCAAAAGTGCTGTACTTCCTTTTGGGGGGGATGGAGCTGCCTCTGAACAGTGTTCATGTACAGCACCCACTGCGTAGTCTGATGCGTCCGTAGTAATGGCTTTGGGTGCATTGGGGAGAGGGTGCACCATGATGGTTGCGCTAGAAGGAGCTTGTTTGAGATCATCAAGCGCCCTGGTCATGTCCACTGAAAAGTCAAACATTTGATTAGGGGTATTGCCTTTAAGTGCATTATACAGAGAGAGCAAAACTCCTGTAGATTTTTAGTAGTGCGGGGCAGTGGGTGAGAAATCCATAATAATGGCTACCTTTGATGGGAGGGGTTTCGCACCTTCTGCAGAGATGCGATGGCGGAGGAAGTCAATGGTTGACAACCCAAACTGGGGTTTAGCAGATTTAGTAATCAACCCATGTTGGTTTAAGCACTCAAAGTGTGCAGAGATGAGATACGTGTTCGGGCTTAGACACACTGGCAACATGTATGTCATCTAGGTAAACAAAAGGGAAGTCTATGTCTTTTAATACAGAGTCCATCTGCTCTTCGAAAGTCTATGCTGCCTTTTCCAGTCCAAACGAACCTCAAAAAGGCCAAGTGGGGTTATCACATCTGTTTTGGGAATGTCCTCCGAACATGGGCACCTATGGGAGTGTGGTGCTCAAGGCCATGTTTTATGACTGTGGTGGAGAATGTGGGCTTGTTGAGGTCTGGGAATTCACCCTGCCGTCAAGTGAACTCACATGCAGTGGTGCATGCACTTGACAGAGTCATTGTGGGGAACCTACTGGGGGAGCAGGGCAATGACCCAATGCCCTTTACATTAACAAGTCAGCAGTTCTTAAGGTAAACCAACAGACCTTGGGAACATAGGTCTAGCTACTTTAGCCAGGACCAAGTCCCATGTGTAAAATCACCCAGTGAGGCAGAGTGTCACCCGTCATGTCCCATTAGTCTGGATCTTGCTGCTGTTGGCAGCTTCCAGCGAGGTTTCATCGCTCTTTGCCTTCTCATTAATAGGCGATGCCAACAGCACACCCACTTGAGCACCCGTGTCATACAAAAAGTGTCACCCTAGAAGGGTGTCTGTAATGAACAGCAGACGTCCATCACAGCTGGAACCGACGGTGTTCACAGACCTCTGATGTCCTAATGCACTGGCACTGTCGAAGCTGCAATGTGGTCGGCACTTCCTCGCATTTCTGCCAAAGCAAGCATGGTAAAAGCACAGGCCCGACATCGTCTGTTTTGCAGGTGTAGGCATCCCTACATTGGGGACGTGCTGACTGGGCTTATTGAGACAGAGAAAGGAGAAGGAATGACGCACCATTGCCTAGCTGAGTGTAGACTATTAACTATTTTAGCCATTTTCTCCATCTCTGGAGATAGACTGTCCACTGACAACTTCTATAAACCCACTGACTCCCATAACTACCCTGATTATACCTCTTCCCACCCTGCCAAATGCAAAAATTCCATTCCCTATTCCCAGTTCCTCCGTCTCTGCCGCATCTGCTCCCAGGATGAGGCTTTCTGCTCCAGGACATCCCAATTGTCCTCTTTCTTTAAGAAACATGGTTTCCCTTCTGCCATCATCAATGATGCCCTCACCCACTTCTCCTCCATTTCCTGCACTTCAGCCCTCACCCCATCCTCCCATCACCACAAAAGGGACCGTGTCCCCCTTGTCCTCACCTATCACCCCACCAGCCTCCGGATCATGCATAATATCCTCTGCAACTTCCGCCACCTTCAACAGGACCCCACCACTAAGGACATCCTTCCCTCCCTACCCTTCTCTGCTTTTCACAGGGATCGTTCCCTCCGCGACTGCCTGGTCCACGTGTCCCTCCCCAGAGATCTCCCACCTGGTACTTATCTCTGCAAGCGTAAGTGCTACACCTGTCCCTACACCTCATCTCTTACCATCATTCAGGGCCCCAAACAGTCCTTCCAGGTGAGGCAACACTTCACTTGTGAGTCTGTTGGGGGAATCTATTGCATCCAGTGCTCCCGGTGGGGCCTCCTCTACATCGGCGAGACCCGACGCAGATTGGGGGACCGCTTCGTCGAGCACCTCCGCTCCGTCCGTCACAATAGACAGGATCTCCCGGTTGCCACCCACTTCAACTCTCCTTCACATTCCCATTCGGATATGTCCATACATGGCCTCCTCTACTGCCATGATGAGGCCAAACTTTGGTTGTAGGAACAACATCTCATATATCGTCTGGGTAGTCTCAGCCCCTTGGTATGAACATCGAATTCCCCAACTTCCAGTAATTCCCTCCCTCTCCCTTCCCCCATCCCACCTTCACTCTGTCTCCTCTTCTCGCTGCCTATCACCTCTCATGACTCTGCCTTCTTCTACTACTCATAGAGCTTTCCCCTTAGATTCCTTCTTCACCTTTCCTGCCTATCCCCTCCCTGCTTCCCCTCCCCCACCCTTTGATCTTTCCTCTGATTGGTTTTCCACCCTCCCCCACCTTCTTTATACGGCCCCTGCCCCCTCCTTCTTTAGTCCTGACGAAGGGTCTCGACCTGAAACATTGACTGCTTCTTTCAATGGAGGCTGCCCGATCTGCTGAGTTCATCCAGCTTTTTTGTCCATCTTGATTTGATCACGGCATCTGCAGTGCACTTTGTGGTTAGCCATTTTAGCCTGCTCCCCATAGTCCATCACAGGTGCATTAGTGAGGGCTAAGCAAACTTGATCAGGCATTTGTTGCATGAAGAGTTCTTTAAAAATAAAACAAGGATGGTGAATTTGCAGGAGAGATAGCATGTGGTCCATTAGCTCCAAAGGGCTAACATTGTGAGACCCAGGTATGGACGGCAAGTGTTTGGCATGCTCAGACTCCAATAATCCAAAAGTCTTTAAAAGGGGAGGTTTCAGTGATCAGTTTTTATCATGCTCAGGCGGGTGTTCCAGCAAACTCACCACTTTCACAGCCTGGAATTGCTGAGCAATGCTATCATGTAGTAAAATTTGGAGTCGGCGGCGGTGATTTCTCGCAGAGCAAACTGGGCCACAGCTTGTACAAACCAAGCAACGGCATTTTGCTCCCAAAACTTTGGCAGTTTCAAAGTGACTGCATTGGCTGACATGTTCAATGACTCTAGAATCATCCTAGACCACCAATGTAGGGTTTTGCAAATAAAATGAAGTGAGGCATTTTATGTACAATGAAACCGGTAACACATTTTATTGAACTCCAAAGCCTAAAAACCAAAGTGCACTAAAAATCCTCTTATAAGAACATCATCATGTCAGACCAGCCTCTTAAAGAAAAAACCCAACTCAATGTCAGTAGTTGTGAATAATTAAGTGCATTTTTCCCAATTACGTCATCATACACCTTCAACCTCCGATGCTGCAGAGAAATTAATAGTAATTTGTCCAACATCTCCTTAGAGCTAAAGCTCTCCAATCCAGACAACATCCCAGTGAACCTCTTCTGCACTCACTCTAATGCCTAATCATATTTCCTGTAGAACAACACTCAATACTCTAAGTGCATCCTAACTAAAGTTCCAAACAACTGCAACACAACTTTCTGCAATTATACTCAAAGCCCCAACCAAGGAAGACAAGCACAAAAGTTTATGAAGCTTTTGCTTTACATAAATTGGACTGATTTGGATTGATCTCACTACAAGTTTTTCCTCAACTTTTGTTCTGTTTCCCATGTTGATATTCCTGTTTGCCATGACAGGTCCCAAACTGATGAGTAACTGTTTACACTTCAAAATGTGAAATAGACTGAGGGACCTCCGTTGGTTGGGATGGATCATGGATGTTGCATTCTAGCTGTATCCATCAAAGCTGATGTACAGGCTGGGGCAGTATGAGGTGCTGCCCATGCAGCAAGCACTCCCTCTCCACCCAGCTGATGAATGGAACAGTAGATTCCAATACAGTTTGGCGCCAGCAGGAGTTGCCAGTCAGACAAAGAACACAGATTCATTACTTACCACAAATAGAGAAATGCAACACCAGCTAAGGAGGTGCTGAGGGCAGCCTGCAAGTGTCGCCACACATTCCAGCATCAACGTAGCACGCCCACAACACTCGGCAGAACAACTCAGAGCACAACAAAACAAACAACAACAAGCAACAGAGCAACCACAGCAAAACAAGCCCCTTTCCTCCCCCACCAGCCAGCCACACTCACCCACTCCAACCACAGGTCAGTCGCCAGTCTTCAGGCTTCGGCCATGGGGCTTTGACTTCCAAAATTCCGAGCTTTTACCATTGATATCGAAGACTGGACTAGCTGATGACAAGACCCCAAACTCCAGGCTCTGGCTTCAGGCTCACTGGCTCAAGCAACTCACTGCAAATTGAAATGGTAAACTAAATACACATAGGTTATTCAAACAAATTTACTTTTCAAAAGTTAAACTATTGTCAAAATCAAGTACCTTTAAAAGACCTAGTATATTGTTAATCTTATTTCCTTTACCATGTCTACATGAGTTTGTAAAATAATGTTTTAGCCTACATTTATTTTACATTGGTTAACTCAACCAATTAATCTCAAAGTGCATAGTTTGCATGTGAATTCCATCAAATTCTCTTCTTTCCTCAGAAAACGGAAAATGCCACACAACTGTATATGGACAAACAACTTTGAACTAGATGGACATTGTAACACAGAAGCAGGCCTTCAGATCATACATCCACCATTACCACTTATTCACGATTCAACCAACACTTATCACCATACGTACACTTCTCTTTCAAGCAATCAGCGTTTTTTTGTTTATTATTATCACATTAATCTTTGGCAAATTTAGCATTGATTGGCTTTTCTTATTTGCCATTAGGTAATCAGTTCCTAAAACACTGTGCCATGTCTTGTTCAAGGCTTTTGAGCCAGTGATGAGAAAAGTATACCAATAATTTCCTTATCAGAAAGGTGCATAAGTGGAAGAAGAAGTTGAAGGTAATGGTTTTTTCATGATACATAATCTTAAAAAGTGAGCTTGGGATCTATTTTGACCTTTTATAAAGTATGTAATTTTTACTTCTATCAATACCTTAGGACCTTGATTCATAACGAGGCTCCTTTTTATTCTCAGTGGGAACCTGTGCTGCCACTAAAATGACTTAAACAAAATGTCAACAAATGAGTTATTTAATAAGTACCACATCAACCCACTCTTGCTGACATTCAATTTCAGTTGCTACCAAGCAGAGAAGATCAACTCCACTGTCCTAGATATACGGTATTTGTAAAGTTATGAAGGCAGAGCTTCAAGCTTATTATGTACAGAGGCAAGCTGAATACTAAAGATCATAAAAATGTGCACGGATTATCAGAATATTTCCCTTGCAGTTCAAGCCAATTCCTTTGAGAAAATATTTGTCATACACCTTCACTCACTGTGGTATTAAATTAACATTAACGTTCACGAGGCCGAATAAACATGCCATGGCTTTCAGTGAGTTGCTGATGCCTAAGCATTCCTTCCAATCATCATCAACATTTAAATCACATATTTTCTGTTGGACCTTGGCCTTCAGGTGGCTGTAAAGCTATTTTCTTTTGCGTGAGGCATGATGGATTTTCCAATCTCAACACACCTTGTGTTTGTGCTGATTTAGCTTCTGGATCTCTTTTCATAGTGTTTCCTGGTTAAAAAAAACAAGCATCTACTCACAAGTGATAATTATAGTGTCATGGAATCATGGAAACAGACTCTTCATTGCACATATGTTTCCCATCTATAACCCATATCCCTAGAAACCTTTCCTAATTACAGTGAACCTCAGGGTAGTCCAGGCATTATGATTACTCTGTCGTTCCTGTTGTTAGGGGTTATCGGGTTGTCACTCAACATCGGTCATGGAAGTGTTTTCTTTGTGGAGTTCTTCAGACATTCCACACTGATTTTCTAGTGATAACATTTCTGTTGCCATTAGAGACACAAAAAGCAGCAGATGCTGGAATCCAAAACAACACAAAATCTGCTGGAGGAACTCAGCAGGTGAAGCAGCATCTGTGGGTGGGAAGAAATTACTGACATTTTGGATCAAAATTCTGCTTCAGGTCCTGCTGTAGGATTTCAACCCGAAACATTGAAAGTTTCTTTCCTTCCACAGATGCTGCTTAAATTGTTGAGTTCACCTACCATTTTAACAAGTTATGGAATTTTTTTAAATCTCCAAGTCTCATTTTCTTCTAAAAAACTGTATGGAGGGTCTGGGAAGATAGAACAGAAAAAGCTTTTTGTTTTTGTCAACTCTGCTGCACATACCTTGGACACATCTGTTCTGGAATACCCCAGTCTGTGAGTGTCCTACAAAACATGCTGAACCTGGGACAAACATTTTTGGGGCGAGCTGCTAACAGGACTGCATGAAATTATGTCACATTATCCTCAAAGCATTTACTCTCTTTGACTCTTAGAATAATTGTAAGGCAGAATACAGTAAATAACTTCTAGATTTCCAGTGTTTACTAACATTCTGTAAAGATTTTGATTGACTCTCACAATGAATTGCTGTAATTAAGCCATGTTTCAAAATAAATACTTCTAAAATTAGAATTATTATTAAGCCATCACAAGTGTTTAGACAAAATAAAACTCTTTGAATCCTGTACAATGGTGAATGGAGATGGAACTGTTTGTTGAATATGTATCCTTGATATAGCTGAAAAGTGATTGAACAGAATAATCTTTATTGTCAGTGATGTAATCATGTATAAACTTGAGTGCTTTAATGGGACAACACCACAGGAGAACCAAAACATTATGGCCCAGGAAGGAAAGAAAGAATTGACTGAAATTGAAATTGCCTGGGATGACAAAAACTGTGCATATATTTTTCAATTTATTTAGCAATTCTATTAATGTTCCACAACCTAATATAATGATTTATTTTTAGAGTATATTTGGATCATGCTATTGTGTGTACTTAAATCCAGAATTGTATTTTAGAAGTAATCACTGTAAGAGTGAATGGTTTTGTTTTTAAGATAGTTATACTATGTGTTCTAAACCATATGATGGGGCTAGGTTTGAAATATTTATACATTGAAGATAACATGTTGACCTCTGCCCTCTCAACACACACACACACACACAATAAAAAGTAAAACTGACAAAATGTCTGGATTCATTTTAGAGAGGGGCAGGTCCATTGTGGAGTGGCAGAACTTTAAAAAAAAGGAGAAAAAGTAGAAAACAAATTGTTGGTATAAAGGAGAGAGTTCAAAATAGATGAAGCATAAGTGAATTTTGATGCATCTTGAATGCTGATGCAATTGAACATAATTTCACTAGGAAAAGCAACTAACTAGACTATAATAGACTTATTAAAATATGTTATTTAATTTAAACAGTGTACATTAACCTGTCTATGACCAGAAGAAATTTACTTTCAATAATAAACAATATTTCATAGAGTGCAACAAATCCTAATTCAACACGTTTTAAAAGAATTTTAATTAAGAACATGGCCTAAATTGTAATTATGGATATTGATGACTTCAGTTTTCTGGTGAAGCTATATTTGCTGTGTATTGGGAGCATGAAACATCACTGCCACATTGATAGATTATGGTTGAATGATAATAAAAATTACAAGGAAGAACTACTTCTTGGTCTACTTCCTTATAATCAGGAAATAATTCAGAAATCCTACTTATTGGAAAATTTGCCTATCATTGTATCTCTTCATCATGAACTGAAGGATGTTGGGTGAAGCTGAAGTAAGATCAAGTATCATAATCAGATATATTTTCACTGAGATATCTGACATCAAATGTACTGTTTTGTAGCAGCAGGTCTGTGCAAAACATAAAATTATGACAAGTTACAAAAGTAAATAAATAATGCAGAAAATATAAATAATGAGTTGGTGTTCATGAGTTCATGGACCATTCAGAAATCTGATTGCAGAGGGGAAGAATGGAATTAACAATTCCAGTCGGTGTTTTCTTTTCTTACTCCATGGTGTCATTCTATATTGATTTAATTTTCCAACAATGTAGATCTGCCATTAGATAGATGGGAGCCAAGTGATTGAAATGTTGAGTAATAAAATACACATGGATCATGCCATTATTTTCTACAAGTATTTACGTATAAAGACCTAAGAGATCAAATAGATTGCTTTGTTTTGTGTGGTACTATATAACTGAAAAATTGTTTTACCCCAGAGTGGAACTTGATTGTTCCCATTTCCTGGTTTAATCACACCCTTCTCATAACCAGCACTTCTGGCCAATAATCGGCCTTATGCATCTAGCACGATATCAACATTGGATGTACATCAAATTGCCTAAGCAGCACTCCTTTTGAATGTTTACCAGAGAAGGTACCTGCCACTAATTGCTTTTTGAACAAACAGTGTTTAATTCTCTGGGCTGAGACTCACTGAGTTAAGTTGCACTCTTCAATATTCCAGTCCTCTGTTCCCCAGGGATTTTAGCTCTTCCACCCGTCAATCTTTACACCTCAAGCCAGATGGGTTCAGGCACTCAGCTCCCAACTCCCTAATCAATTTGCAGATCAAAGTCCTTTTGCTCATCTCAAAGCAGCCAGTACCTCTCCAATCCAGCAATAGTCCAAGTCGGCCTCCTTGTAGCCGGCAATCCCTTACACTACCCTGTCACTTCCAACCACCCCAGGCCAAACCTTCACTGCCCGTCAGTTTCTGCTAAACCAAAATTATAATGCCACTGGGCAAACTAGGTTAAAAATTGCCCATTTGCTTGCCTCCAGTTTTCCTGCAACAGGTACCATGTTCAATAGCATACCAATATCAGCTGCAGAGGTTTTCAAAAGTAATTCTTAGCATACGGGGCAAAGAGCCTATAAAATACCAAAGCTCAAAGTACATTTATTATCAAAGTATGTGCACTATATACAACCTTGAGATTTGTATCCTTACAGGCAACCACAAAACATAGAAATCCAGTGAAACCCATTAAAAAAGTCTGTCAAACACCCAATGAGCAAAAAAAAAGAACGAATTGCACAAACAGTGAGAAGTAAACAAATGACATTCAAAACTAAAGTGCACAGAAGTGAGTTCACAGCCACAAAGCCAGCCCGGGAGCCCATTAGTTGCTGGCCACAGCCTAAGTTCAGCCCAGAGACAGGTACTTCTCGCTGAACATCGGCCCATCCCACACAATTTCTAGGCCATATTGCACACTTTATGCAGAGGGAAGCCAGTGTACTTCTAATCAATTAGCTGTAATCATTAATGTCAAAAGACTTCAGCTAATGAGTACAAAAGGTACATCTTCCCAGCATGTTACAGTTTCATTGATACCATAATGTGGTCAGCGTGAGGCAATGGCTCACTTATTCTTGGCGTAAGGATCACAACAAGCAGGTTTTAATTTTGTGTTATAATATGCTGAATGTTCCTCGTAGCAAATAAATTTAACTATCCTGGTAGTTAGGATCATCTGTGTATACCAATAGGAAATGACACCGTTGATTATTCCTCTGCTGTTGATGTGGCTAATTCATATGAAGTGCAGGATTAAGACTGGCCAAGAGATTTAGTAGATCCATTACACCCAGGAATTCTGTGACTTGAGAAGACCTGAGATGCTTTGAAAAAGCTTGCATAAATGTTATACCTTCGTGGTGTTTGGTAACACAATATTGAATAGTGAAGTGTAAAAGTAAGAAATCCAAAGTCTTGTTTATAATTTTACTGATAATGGATGCTTAAATCCTTGGTTTAACTAAGCATTATGTCAGGCTGAAAGTATTACTTACTGTGCTGAACCGGCCTTGCTGTGCTGGTGGCATCTGTACTCTCACATAGTTACAATAAGAAGTAAAGTTACTACCTTTTAAATAGAGCCACTGAAGCATTCTAATTTTCCCACTTAGGGGGTTTTCTTTCCAGTATGTATTGATTTTAAACAACAAAGTAGACATCAGTAAAGAAAGAGCCAGCCTGCTGGAAAACAATATTTCACCTTTTAGTATTTCAAATAGTTGGAATTTTCTGCGTGTCTCTAGCCTATAAACAGCCATAATAAAGATGTAATGGAGCACAAACAGTATCAAAGTTCAAAGTAAATTTATTATGAAAGTAGGTACAGTATATTTCACCATATACATTCCATCTTGAAATTCATTTTTGTAGTTATTCAAGTAGGACAGAGAAATACAATAGAATTAATTAAAAACATCACTTGGACAACAAGAACAGGGAGGCAATGGCAGCAAGGTTTCTTGTTGTGAAGTAGATGGTGTCGGCTGTGGGTTAGTTGTTAGGGCTCAGACTCATTGCAGAAATGCCGCATTGTACTCAAAAGTCAGCTTACTCTAGGATGCCAAACAGGTCTATTCTTACTGCACTTAATCATCACTTCCACTTCATGAAACTAAAAATTGGGTTTGCAGTTCCATTTTATGCCATTGGGTATGTTTTATTTTCATATCATTTTGTCTGGCAGTTCCTTCCTCTAAAATTGGCAAAGGCCACTATCACACAAAATTCTAAAGTCTAAAGGAGTTTGAGCTTCCCAAGCCCCCAATTACTCATAAGTGATTTTAAGATTCATGCGGCTGATTATCCAACCTATATTCTCATTTACTTTGGTTAGCTCCGCACACAGGGTCAAAGTTGCACAGTGAATCATAAGTAACTATTGAAATCAACTGACCACAAAGAACTGAGCTTAATCATCATCGCGTTACTGGACATTCACACCTGAATGTTGACAGCTCTAGAAAACTTTCTCTACCAGCCATTACCCCCATCCTTTTCTGTATTAATGTTAATTAACAAAACAGTTCTCACTGGAGGTTTGTTAAATACAGTTCATGTGAAACTAAGGCAGAACTGTACTGCAGGGAATAGAAATGAAAATTAAGTTCAGAGTTCAGAACTTCCTCAATCTCCTACAGGAAATTGAGTATAATAAGGTAAATCTCCTTCATGAATTTTATCATCCAGTAACTGATCCAAAGTTCAGAGAAGCAGGTGGGGAAGTACTCAGTGTGGGTACCACACAAATAAAAAGGAAAACCAGAGACATTCATATTGCTGGATGGCAAAATATAGAAGGACAACTTGTTTGAAATGTATTTTAAAAGCTGCAGTAAGCCTTTATTCTGGAAGATCAGATAGTATACATTTCTAATACTAACATTGGAGGTTTCAAGTGGCCCACTGAATTGTCTGAGTTAGCCAAGTAATTTTAAATTATTTTTGGCTTGCTCATGGAAACTTAAGGGTGGAATAGTCCTATCAGTTTTCTGTTAGTGCTACATAGGCAGAAAGATAGGTGATGCACTCTACAGTGAATTCTGGAGATACACAATTTGATCAAACTAACTGCTTAACTAGCCTTAGTCTTGTAACTTCCTGCAACAAACTCTGCAGATGTCACTTCAGCCATATATCAAGCATAATAGAAATGTTTGCACTCATTGTTTCATCACTTGCTGTGAATTAAGTATGTTTAACTAGCTTTAGTTTTGAACAACTGACCAGTTAGATATAATTTTTCAATGATTACCCTTCACGTATCATCAGAGAATTAGCATATTTTGGATTGATGCAGTGTGATTAGGGAATCTTCTCCTTCCACTAATTAGAAAGTTTGCACCAATTTAGTTTGAAGAGAACAATGTGATGAAACTAGTGATGAGGGCAACAGAGGCATTAAAGATATGAATGTTTTTGGATGATATCAATGTGCCAATCTTTTTTCTTGAAGTGACATCAAAGCAAAAAGGCCATTTGCAGTATCATTGCTAAATGAATGTTATAAATACAGAAAAAGAGCTGGAATCCTCATATAAGTAGATGCTGTCCAAAATGTCTATCTTGTTCAAACAGATAGAATGATGCATTCATCATCATGGAAGAAGAGCATTTTTTCATTTCACAACATAGAAATGACAAGCACAAGAATAGTATATTAGGATAACTTTGTGTGTATATGATGCAAGCATTTGTAGTCACTTTCTACTCAATTCATGCACCTGTGTATCATCCCTGTAGAAGTGCCATGTTTCAACATTACTGCTTAAGTTCATTCACCATGCTGCTACATGAGATTTAGATATTCCACTAACTGCATTTGATTTACTTAAAACAGCAGCAGCAGTTTTTGACATATGACGAGGATCACAGCTTTCAGAGACTTTCACTTGTCCATTAGTACATAATGGCATGGAGCAGACATGACATGAGTGGTAACCAAACTATTATTGTGTTTCTCCATATATGCCACTGGAGGGCACATCCACACCATCCCCATTGATTTCCCCAAGCGGTGAATAGGTTTGAGTGTTTCTTTCTGATGGCCGTTTGTAAACATTGACCAAATGGTTGGCGAAGCATGACTGCCAAATTAATCTTATTCATTAGCATCTTCTACCACTGAGTGTACTGAATATGTGAAGGCAAATAACTACCCAAGCTGTATGTGCTTAAAAAAATCCTCAACTAAAGAGTACATCCAACAAAGTTTTTAAAAAAGTAACTAACTAAATACTATTAAATAAAGCTATGCAAGATTTAAGGCCTGAGTCCTGCAACTATTCATCTCTATTCAATTCCAATCTGGGTGGTGGGGTTGGGAAAGGGAAGTTACGTCTCTGTCAAAGGAAGTGTAAGGTACTCTTTACCTCCGCTAGCTGGCAGGTCATCCTTGCACAAAGTGTAGCACCTGCTTAGCACCCCCCTCCCAATCAGGGTAACGTGAAGCCATGAGTGCAGATGGTGGATGGTCCTATAAGCAGTTGGTCCTGGTTATGAGACCACTGATGCTAGGCAACAATCTCTGGAGAGTATTGATAATGGCTAGGGTCACCCATCTTGTAAAGACAGTGCCCAGAAGAAGGCAATGACAAACCACTTCTGTGGAAAACTTTGCCAAGAACTATGATAGTTATGGATAAGGCCATGATTGCCCACGTCATGGCACATAATGATGATGATGACTAGTGCAGTATCATTATAGTCTGTATTCATTCAGCTTCAGGTGGGGGTGGCAATGCTGGTTGTTATGGTAGCCAGTGCTGCTCCGATGGAAGTTGTAGACCAGCTGGCTCTCGTAGCTCTATAATGTGAATATGGATAGGATATTTTTGCATTTATCAGTTAGAGATTATATAGTTGTCACAATCAGTAAGGGAGAATACAATGTATGTGTGTTTTGGAAACTACAGAATATATTATGTACAAATGTTCAAGCTTGCCCAATATTATCATGCCCAATGATTAAGAGAGTCTTTCTCTCTACTAATTTTATAATTCTATGTTGCTATTAGGTGAATAGAAGAACCTGTCAGAGTCTAAAATTGTTGAATAGAATCACATTTTATTTTGAATCAGTCTATGAATGTAAGTACAATGCACGCTTACACTTAGAAAATCATGAGCTTCCCTGTTTTGGCACACTACATTTTTATTCCTTAATATTTTAACTACATAGCTTCAACAATACTTCATATTAAGATATGCTGATTCAACACATCCAAATAAATTAATTTTACTGACTACAACCAGCTTTAGATGTTTATATATCCATGTTTATGATTATACTTATTATATGGTTTCCTAATAAGTAACCTCTCTATTATGCTGCTTTTGTTTGGTTATGTAACTTCAGCCACACCTCGAAACAGTTTCTGAGTAAATACTACCTAATATATTGATGAGCTCCATTACTGTTAGACTGCTGCACCACACCAAGAAAGACATCCCCGTTTTCCCTTGAGTAACCACAAAGAAATAGATTGGCACAGCGTCTGAAGCATCTATCATTGTGAAATTTATATAAACTTCACAAATGAATCAACAATCTGAATGGAGGCAAAAGGCATTGGATAGTTTGGAATGGAACAGATTGTCTAGAACAGATAACACTGGACTAACTGGTTTCCATGTGTGTTATTAAAAATATGATAGAAGCAAGAAAGAATTATTAAGTGTATATCCTAACTGATTCTTTGTTGCTTCCACTGATGAGAATGAATTGTACTAAAAAGATAAAATATATTTTCATTAACCATTTTAATTAACAGACAATAAAAACACATTAAAAAGCTTTTAACCTATCTTGGAAGAAATGATTAAGGAAGATAACTTACTGCTCCTTGCTCTAAATAACCACTGATCTTATAATATTAACAATAAAGTGGTTATTTTAGATCAATGACTTTAACCAAAATTCACATTGTTCAGATTGGAATTTTTCATTATGTTACAAACATTAAAAAATTAGATTCACTGATATCTAGGCATAAAGTTCTCCATAAGGAGCATATAAAATATTTATTTATTTTATAAGTTTTATCTTCCAGATAACTGTTCTGTACATTGGTTATATATTTTAAAGTGTGCATTTTCTGTTCCTGGAGAATAGGATTCAAGACAAGTAGGAATAGTAGTTTGATTTTCTGTATGCACTCAAATTTTAACTTGACTGGTTCTTAGACAGGGTGTACATTACAGGCATGGAGAAGAGGGTTAGAAAGATTTTAGGCACTTAACCCCTCTCAAAGTGTTTCCTGGAAATGCAACAGTATTAGGTAATATTCTTAATATGAAGTTGAAGGGACTGGAACTTTTTTTACCTTTATATCTGCGGTGTTAAGGAGGTTCGTCAAAACTATGACTGCTACATGTGGTCATGTATTTACTGCAGGCACCAAGTATAGTCATTCACTGAATTGCTTTCTGGTTCTCCTTGTGTGGATCCAACATATGGCTCCCCTTGCAGGTAGGTCTGTGATTATTAATTATCCTTTTGTTCGAATGCACCCATCCTTCAAACAGATGTTGCTTCCTCCTACCTCTATCTATGACCACATGGACTTAAGCTTATTGTTTCTCCGATCTAACCTTGGAGAGGCTGATCCACCACTGTATACACCCCACCCCTCAGTCCAAATCTTCTGAACCATTACACTACCAACCCTCAATTCCACCACCTAACTGATTCACCTCCTCACTGGACACTCTTGGATGTTTTTGACAATGAAGCTCATTCCATTGCAAGGGGTATCTTTAACGCAGAAATTGCTTCCATGGCCCTCTACACAAAGCATGCACTGGCCCCACCTGTATCAATAGTATAGTTTGCATTTAGAGATACCAAATAATTTTAGACATTATGAAACAAACTAGAGTGACTACTCTTTACGATTCTGTATTTTTACTCATGTTTACCCTACTTCTCTTGGGAAACCAGTTCCATCAAATATCCCCCACTGGAACAAAAAACTGCTCAGATGAACGTTTTTAAACTGCTATGATACCCAAAGATATTTATTTATTCTCTTCCATTTCAAATCAAATGATGGATATGATGTTCACTTGTAATTGAAATCAATCAATCCTGTAAAATACCTCAAAGCCAACCTGCTCTGCAAATAGTTTGGGCCTGAAAAGCAAATACTCACTTCAAAGATTTTCATAATCCACAGTATGTTATAAATGTGAATCAAAATATGAGTCATGGAGAGAAGAACCTCTAAAAGGCTAAAATGTAGCAATTTTTGTCATAATTGTTTACATATATGATGACCTTTTGTCATATATTCATCAAAAGATTTGGATTATTTAAACTTAATTGGAGGTAATATAAATTTTGTAATATTATCTTAAAAACTGCCAACACAAGATATTGCTTTGCAAAGTGTCTGCAAAGCTGTGTATACGTAATTGACTTTTACAGTGGAAATTCATGGGAACATGTATTATATTGAAATATGTTTTGTTAGAAGCAATCATAATTTCATCAGGCCCATTTGGAAAAAAAATCCATTAAAGTTGACATAAAAATTATTGGTGTGGATAGCCAGGAAGATTGCCCAAGGCCAGAGAAGAAGAGATTAGATGAATAGTTGTATGGAGCATTGGCAAATTAATTTACTCCCAGCAAATAGAAGATGTTTCATTTTGGGAAGTCATGTAGAGATGGTGTTGAGGGATGGTTATGAACAGAGGGACCTTAGAGTTCAAGTTTGTAGTTCCTTGAAAGATGGCAACGTGAGAAGATATGATGGTGAAGAAAGCATGGGGCATGCATGCCTTTATAGACCAGGACAATGAGTATAAATGTTGGGATGTTAGGCTTCAACTTTACAAAATGTTTAGACTGAACTTGGATTACTGTGAACACTTCTGATCACGGGACTATAGGAAAGATGTGCTGGAGACAGTGCAGAGGAGATTTGATGGGATATTATCAAGATTGGAGGACTTTAGTTATGGGGTAAGACTGGATAGGCTGGGTTTGTTTTTTCTGGAGCAAAGAATACTGATAAGTGACCTAATAGCACCATATAAAATTATAAGATCAGATAGGTCAGAATCTTTTTTGGATATGAAAAACAAGAATGCAGAGTCTTAAATGAAGAGGGAAGAACTTTAAAGGGGATTTGAGGAGAAAGGTTTTTTTTACACAGAGGGTGCTTCGAAACTTCTGGTTTAAGATGGCACTATTGAGGGCAGACGACAGCTTATGGGTAGCTCAAAAGGCAAGAAACATTATTAATAACATCTTTTCTGAAGCAAATTGTGGTAAACTTTCACCGCAAATAATGAAGAGGTGAGCTGATTGGCAAGATGAGCCATGCTGATGTGATGCAAAGCTGAAGCGTAACGTGTTCGAGACGAGTACGAAGATGGCGTTGGAGTCAGAGAGGAGGAGTCGAAGCAGAGGAGCTTTGAAGCCTGTCCAACTAACTCGGGTGCAAGGTTGGATCACCTTAAGCACCAAACCGATTACGAGAGGTCAAGAACAGCTTCGGGCTGGATGGTGAGGCCTAAGCCCAGAGCGTATTGCTGTGGCAGAGCACCGCTTCTAATACAAGGCACAATCTATAGCTGAGACAATTCAAATGTTGGCCTAAGTAGACCAGAAAGGCAGGGTGTCAGGACTGAAGGCAATGGTTGGGCCAATTTTGCACTGAGACTGTGAGATTGCCCCACCTGCTGCGCTGAGTCTGCGAGCTTCGCGGCGATTTGCCTGCCAATATCATGAACTGAGACTGAGGCTCTGGGCCTATTCCGGGGATTTGGATCCAAGGACTCAATTTGGTTTGGAATGCTGCTTTTCCCTTCTATTGTTTGTTTGATTTGTTTTTTTTCTCTTTCTCTGCGCATCGGGTGTTGGTCTTTTTTTTTAATCGGGTTATTTCAGGTTTCTTGCTTTGTGGCTGATAATAAATGTACTTTGAATCTTGAAACCTGAAAGTGGTTGCCACAGAGATGACGTCAGATACAATCAACGTATTTAAGAGACATTTAGACAGAAAGAAACAGTCAAACATAGAATTAATATGAGCCTCGTGTGGGTAAATGTGATTCATGTAAATGAGCAAGTGTCAGCATGGCCAAGGTGAGCCAAAAGGCTCATTTCTCGCTGCATAATTCTGACTTCAAAAATACGTCTTCTCTTGTATAGTAATATATATTACTCTAATTCTGAAATTACTTCAGAGGAAAACAGTATATGATTTTTTTTGTTATTCCTTTTGGTATCCTTGTTCATTATAAGCCAAAGTTGATTTCTGACTTTCATAATTTGGAAGTTTAGAAAATATAAGGATATTTGGATAAAGTGCAACAGATATAAAGTCACCTGCATGACGTTGATGGAAGGAATGCTCAGATATTTTAATAAGTTAAATCATCAATTTTACTTTATAAAAGAGAAATTATTAGTAATGCTTTATAAGAGTTTAACTTTTAAACCATTCTGTGCACATTTGCAGTCAAAAGAGGGAGCAGAAGCAATTTCAGAAAAGTGAAAACTTTCACTTTTTGTGAACAATAGTTGATACACCTTGTTATCATTCATGAACAAAATTGTGTCACTCTTGAATTACTGCCTCTCTGATCATCTCCTGCTCTTCAATATATTTTAAAAGCCTCTCCTTATTTGTCTTCACCCTCAGTGCTTGTGTTGGTCTATGCAGGTTGGTCATTCTTTCTGGCAGGTCTAAGTAAAGTGCTGGGGGACGCTCAGCACTGTGAGATATTAGATTAGTTTTTTTTTAATACAAAGCTCCCCATATTTCAGTAATACTGATTGTAATTGTTAAATGGAACAGTAACCTATTGACCCAAACATGACGGAGTACGTTGTAAAGAGTGAACAGCTGAGGTCAATTCGGCACCTGTGGGGAAACTAGCTCTGGGCTGAATGCTGTAGTCAATATTGGTTTTATTACACCACTAGACAAAATCAATCCTATAAAAATGAAATCAGCCACCTTTCTTCGCAGGACAGAAGGTTATATTTTCTGTTATTAGTTAGCACTAGCTAAACTATTTTTTCATATGATTGTTTTAAATCAAATGATTATTTTATTTCTTTATTTCAAAATCTTTATTTCAAAGATTTTGTAAAAAGTTAACAATTTGGAAAACTAAAATGTCCAATAAAACCAGATTTGCAATTTCAAATTGCTGAATAATTATTTTTAAAAAATCTGTAAACATTTTCCAATGATTAATTGTTGATTAGGAGAATATGAAAAGAAACTTTGTTTCATGCACCATTAAGGGCTTAATTCCTTTACGGCTGCATTCCTTTTACAAGAATGTAATTTAGAAATTGTTTTCTAAACATGTACAAATAGACAAAAAGGCCTTATTTTAGCCTTTGTCAAAACATGGACCAAGTGACAGAATTTTACATGTGAGGCAGTAGTTACACCCTCAACCTTAAGGCAGACTTTGGTATCAAGGATTCATAGTAATACTGAATTTTTTGGTGGTTTGTGGTTGTTGGAGATGAATCATTCCACCACTAGGCTTTTGGTGCAGTGGGTTCTTGGAGCAGCATTCTGGGCTGAAGCACATTACTTCCATCATCAAGTCAGAGGTGGGGACTTGCTGAATATTGGTCAATGTCCAACTTGTCTTGCAGTTCCTCAAAATAAAGTAAGCCATGCCTGGATAGAGCCACACCAAGACAACTTTCCGACATTGGTTGATAAGCAGGGAGTAACATGCGCATCTGGAAAGTGCCAAGAAACGACCCTATCAGTCAGTGTAACGATCAATGTCCCAAACATTAATGTCATTTTTAATGACAACTCTCAATCATAGGCGAAAATTGATAGATCCGTGAAGTCAGCAAACTGGAAGCAGTGTTGCGATAGAACAGAAATTATTGAAATCTAAAATAAAAAGCAGAATAAATAAAATTATTTTATGAGCTTGGGACGCGCTTCCGTCAGCGAGCATGTGTGCAACGTCCATCGTCATTGATTATCGCAGGAAGCAATACTGTCTAACTTGAGGGAAAATTCACGGAATACAGAACGCAGGAGAGTCCGCTTTCTGTTATCGGGATTTTAACAGTCTTAGTCTTTTGTTAATACTTGCAGCCACTAACAACTGGGAATGTCTTCACACTTACGTCATTCTGATATGTCTCTGCTTTGTTTTCTCTGATTTTCTATCCTCAACAAGTGAAAAAAAATGAAAAGACAGAATTAATTTTTAATCTTATCGTGAAAATGTAACAATTTTCTTTCCTTCCAGTAAAATATGATATTAGATTTCCAGTCAGATGCCGACTGCAACACTATCAGCATGGATTAATGCATTGTCTTTCGCTCTCGGAAATAAAACTATTTGATAATGTTCAGATTATGATCTCTAATAACGACAAACAGCTTTCCTGAGAAAAAAACAAACTCAATGTGAATCATAGAATTATCGGAATTTACCGAGGTACTACTGTAAGGTCTTACAATGCCTACAGTAAGTGACATATTTACAGTGCAGTATTATCGATTCTTAAAATTAAGGGCAGGCGTTATTTACCTACATTCGCAAATACAGGTGATCAGAAAATCCTTATAATTCAAGTCGTTACGTGCTCTTGACATCAAAACAAAGGAAAAGGATTTGCTTAGACCGCCCGTTTCTTTTGAAAGGCTCGCCACTTACTTAACCTCAGCGTAAATGATCAAACCGTACCTAAACAAGGCTGGGACCATACTTTATCTGTGCGAGGTGTAAGTAGTACGGTACGAGTGCACTCCTTTTAAAACTGACCGAGGGGATCAGGTCAAGGCGAGCAGCTCTTTTGTCCGCACCCCACCCATCAGCATGCACACGGCGTGTGTGTCGGACACGCTCGCAGTGCCCACTCTCACCCACCGGGCTGCTGACACACGCCAATCACACGAGCGCGCGCCGCGGCCTATGTAAATAGCGGCGGCGTGACGTCAGACGCACACCAGGGCTAAGACAGAATGGCGAGTCAGTGCGGTAGCCCCAGATGTACGGCAGAAAGAAGAGGTTTTCGGCGGGAACTAGATTCCTGGCGGTATAAACTGATACACTGTGTAGGTAAGGGTGGCGTCTGCGCCCGGAGTTTCCGGCGCCGTGTTGGCCGTGTTGTTTGCCCACTCTTCGGCGGCCGGGCGAGTGGGAATGTGCTTGCTGGCGGATTGGCCCTGAAGTTGCTCCTCCGGAGGTACCTGGCTCCATTTTCTTTTGTTTGACTCCGAGAGCCCCCGCCATTCTGCCGGGTGTCCATCCAGCACACCCTGGGGAGTTGGCCGGCGGACGTGGGGAGAGAGGTGAGGAGCGGTCGGGGCAGGGCGACTGGCTTCTGTCGGGGTGCTTTGGGATTGTTTTCCCTGCTCTCCTCCCCCCTCCCCCCGTTGTTGGCGCCTCTTCTTCCACGGGTGTTCCGACGGCGGCGGTTGCGGAGTTGACGGGCTGGTGGCGTGGCGGTTGGGCTCGCAAGTTTGGCGGCTGAACTCGGGCGAGTTGGCGGCGGCGCCAGCCTTTGTCGGCAGTCAAGCCCCGAATGTTGTGGGAGTGGCGGCCCGAGTCTCAACGGCCGGACGGACAAAAAAAAGTCACGTGACGCCTGTGGTTATAAATAACCCCTTCATCTCTCTTCCCTCCAGCAGTGACCGCCCACCCCTCCTCACTTCCATCCCCCTTTATTTGGTTACCGCCAGCCAGTGTGTTTTTTTTTTGAGTAGCGGATTGAACTTTATGATTCTGGAAACTTTTCGTGAAGTTTTTTTTAAAAAATTCGCTGTTTGCGCGGAGTCCCTGGTGCCACTCGTTCGCGCACCGGTTCTGCTTCAGTGTTTCTGTATCTGGCGGGATATGTCGGCAGTGCCAGCCCACTGACGTTCCGGTGTTGCCCCCGTACGCCATTTCGCTGCGCGCTTTTGTCCCGAGCCCCTAGCCCTGTAATCCACCAGATCACAGGGCTACAGCTTAACTTGCACACGTCCTTACAGTAGCATTCTCTTTCACTCAACAACGTTAGATACTTTCTGCTGGCGACTGTCGTTTACTTTGAAACAATTTGGTTTGCGGCTTTGTAGTCTCCCTTTAATTCCTGTACCTTCTGGCTTGTTTCTATAATGAAGCCTGGTGGATGACCATTGTTTCTGCGACTTTATAAATTTGTCACTTATTCCGACGGCTTTTTCTTTTTAAAAGAGATTATTCTGGATAAGAAAGCACCAGATTCACAGAAAGGCATCACCGTATTTCTCACTAGAACAAAATCTGTGCACACCTGTTGGTTTCTTGAAAGAGAGTTATTTAATGTTGACTGGATATTTGGTCTCTTGAAATCGGGGAGCTTAGTTTCAGAACAAGAGTTTGTCTGGTTAAGATGATCAGGAATTTAGTTTCTTCGTATTATGAACCATGGGTTGCCCCACTGAACTGTGAAAGGTGTGACAGTGACTATATTCAGGACAATAGGGGGTAATAGGGAACAGGCAAGGAAATTGTATAGCCAAGTTCAATCACATTGAATAGGCACAATTGACATAAATGGCTGAGCTTCACATTTCTTTTTTTAATATCATTGGTAAATTCTGATGGAGGTTCATTAGTCTAAAACATTAACTGTTTATATCACCAGGATTGTTTCATCATCCAACAGTAGCAATACTTTTCTTCATTTAACATATTACCTTGTGCTATCACTGGAAGCCTCAAATTCTTCAGTAACCAACTTTGGAAATAAGATCAGGCCAGGCAGCATTTATAAGGAGAAGCAGGATGAAGGGTCTCAGCCTGAAACGTCGACAGTGCTTCTCCTTATAGATGCTGCCTGGCCTGCTGTGTTCCACCAGCATTTTGTGTGTGTTGCTTGAATTTCCAGCATCTGCAGATTTCCTCCTGTTTGCTTTGGAAATAAGATTACGTTCTTGAACCAGAACAAGTCTATATTATTAACATTTAATCCGTCAACCGTTGTAACATTTCACAAGAATGCTGCAATCCTTTGTATGATCTTAAAATGTTCTGTCCATATTGTTTCATGGGAAGAGTTTGCATTGTTTCTTGCTGTCAGGTACCTCATTTGGGCCCTTGTGGTTTAGTTTCTTAACACTCATCCTTCATTAATTTAGAAACCACTCAAATTCATTTCCAGACATTTGAAAGCAAATATGTCAGGTGATATTCAAAAGCTCTTCTGCAATGGACTACATTATCAAATATGATGTCTTTCATTAAATTAAAAACTAATCTATCCCAAAATAAATAACAAAATTCCAAAATCATATTTTCATAGATTATTATTGAGCAGAGTTGTATTCTTTGAAAGTAAATCAGTTCCTTGATTTGGTTTCACCATTCTTGCAAGCTACTAGGACCTGATACTAATATTTGTTTAGAATGTTGTTGCCTTCAATGCCTCTAATAATCCTTCTCTATTGTAATTTCCTGTTTACTTGGTCCCTGCTGCATTCAATAGAGATGAATATACCAACTGCTGAATGTTCATTCCAATATTGTGCATTGACCAATATTTCAATTCCTGTCTCTTGTCAACCCAAGAATCCTTGATTAATTATAGCTGTAATTTTAGTGTCTTTAATATAGCAAAATATACCTAATATTAAGTAAATATTGACATCCAAGGATATTTTAAAAGTTGATAACACAAGGCATGATTGAAGAATGGAGTTGGGTAGTGGAATTACCATAGTCCCAATGATATTGTGAGTATATGGCTTGTAGTTCATCTTAGACTAATATCAAAATGAGAGCAATTGGATTCAAGTTTTGATGAGATGTAGAAGAAATTGTCAGAAGTTATTGAAGGAATAAAATTTGATAGGGACTGAGGTAGTGAATTTAATAATTCTCTTTTGAAGAGTGTATCTTACAATGTTCTGAACACATCAGTGATGTAGCCTGGGGTCATCGAGTGTTTTGGGTCTTTCAACATTAGACACTCACCAGGTGACTTAGCCATGGTTGATCAAGCCACAACTTGTGTTCATGTAGCATGTGCTGCAGATCCCCGTGGACTTACTCGCTTCATCTAGAGCCATGAGGCTTTCTCTGATAGGGGCTGAGGCAGTAAATTTGATAATCCTTCCGTTTAGTTGAGGGGAATTTGTATTTGCCTAGTACCAGATATCAGATGAGTCTGACAGCTCGGGTTGGAGAGAGGTCACAACACAAAGTTGGGTGTTACTTGGTGTATGTAAGAGATGGTTTTGAATGTTGTGAAGGATCAGCATTTAGATGAGAAATGAGAAGATAGACTTGTTAGCAATTAGTTTCTGTGGGGAATCTGGAAATGATGTGAGGAGAGAAGCAAGTGATTCCAGTGTTAAGTAATTCTTTGGCTATGGTTGAATAAATAAGAGTGGAATTAGATGAGTGGTTATACAAGTCTTGTCTATTTGTTTTAACCAATGGATCACTCCTAAAGTTGTTACTTAATCAGGTCAATAGAATGTCATTTACTTTTGTTAGCTACTATATCAAATATTTCTGTATCTGAGGACTAGATGTTGCTGACTCGTTATGCTCAGCTTTACCTTTCTGAAGATGGAGATTGATTTTTATAGTTAATAGCTCAGAATTCTAACTGAAATGCTGTCTAAGCTTGCCTGCTGGTTCATTCCTGAAGTGTGTCATCGGTGCAGTCTCCTATTAGGAAGCTCCCTTCTGGCTAATTGTCAGGTCTCAGTGCAGATTGAGTTTTTTTTACAGACACAAGCAGCAAGTTCTTTGAACTGGGCAAGTCACATCAGCAGGCTTACTAGCTGTTTAAAGCTGTTAAAAATACTGAATAACACGCAAAATGCTGGAGGAACTCATCAGGCCAGGTGGCATCTATAGGGAAGAAAGTACCGTCGACGTTTCCGGCCGAAACCCTTTGGCAGGACTGAACTGCAACTGTACTTTTTCTATAGATGCTGCTTGGCCTGCTGAGTTCCTCCAGCATTTTATGTGTGTTGCTTGGATTTCCAGCATCTGCAGATTTTCTCTTTGTGATTGGAAACATACTGAATACCTGAATGAATGCTGGCAAACAAGCACTAAAATTTTTATACTAAACAATACCTTATAACACAATGAAACAGTTTTTTTTAAAAAAACTGCTTCTCTGCAGTTGTTGCTTTCCTTTAAAATGGATGTGCTTGTTGGAGATCCTTGTGTGCAGTGCTAGGCTATCTGTGGAGGATCACAGTACTCCTTTTCCTTTCTCTCACCTGCTGGATTGCATGTTGAGCCTAACGGGAGAGCAAAATTGTCTCAAAAGCATTGATCTGCTCTGAAGTGTTTTCATTCGGGAGTCCTAAGCTTCTGCATGGCTTAGTAGGTAAAACCCATCAGTTTTCAGGGGAACATCTTTAAATGTTAGTGAAATCAACCCAAATAACAATTGATTATCCTAAGTTGGGGAGCCTGTTCCCACAAATGTATATAGGAAAAAAAAACTCAGAAAGATGGAGTTATTTGGTATTTTAAGTTGTATGTTCTAGATTTGGTGCAGTGTAATTACAAATCCAGTATACTTTATACTTACACATCACACTTCAGAATCACGTTTATATCACTGGCATGTGAAGTGAAACTTGTTAACTTAGCAGCAGAGTTCAATGAAATGCATAATTTATTGGAGAAATATAGTAATTAAAATTAAAAAATAATAATTAAACAAGTAAATCAATTACATATATTGAATAGATTTTTTTTAATGTGCAAAAACAGAAATACTGTATATATTTTTGAAAAGTGAGGTAGTGTCCAAAACTTCAATGTCCATTTAGGAATCGGAAGGCAGAGGGGAAGAAGCATTTCCTGAATCACTGAGTGTGTGCCTTCATGCTTCTGTATCTCCTGCCTGATGGTAACAATGAGAAAAGGGCATGCCCTGGGTGCTGGAGGTCCTTAATAATGGATGCTGCCTTTATGAGACACCACTCCCTAAAGATGTCCTGGGTACTCTGTAGGCTAGTGCCCAAGATGGAGCTAACTAGATTTACAACCTTCTGCAGCTTTCGGTCTTGTGCAATAGCCCCTCCGTACCAGACAGTGATGCAGCCTCTTAGAATGCTCTCCACAATACAACACACACAGTACAAGTTTTTGAGTGTATTTGTTGACATGCCAAATCTCTCCAAACTTCTAATAAAGTATAGCTGCTCTCTTTATAACTACATCAATATGTTGGGACCAGGTTAGATCCTCAGAGATCTTGACACCCAGGAACTTGAAGCTGCTCTCTCTCTCGCTCTCGCTCTCTCTCTCTCTCTTCCCCCCCCACTTATGATCCCTCTGACATTTGAAGCCAGTTCATGAGTTCTTCAAATGATGTTTGAGGTACTTTTGACTAAACCCTGCCTTGTCAAAACACAGCTTTGGCATTTTTATAATACAGCATGGAATAGGCCCTGCCAGTCAGTGAGTTGGCAAAAAGCATTGGGTACCTATTCATAGTATTGTGGTGACCCACTTTCGGCGCAGGCAAACCGACTCTCAAATAGCCAGCGCGCAGGGGGAGACTTTGGTAATGCATCCCTGATGTCATTTCCGCCCAGAGAGGGCGGGCGCTGGGGATTAAATGCCAGCGCCGCGAAGTTTGAATAAACTAGTCTCGAAACGACTTACCGACTGCGTGTCGTTATTTCAGCGCTGTGTGTAGCACATTGCTACATTGGTGACCCTGACAGTCCAAATGGGATTTGGACCAAAGATGACCGACTCTTCATCTGTTCACAAAGTTTCGCTAAAACTGCCAACTTTCTGGACACTGCGACCACCATGTGGTTTAGTCAAGCAGAAGCCCAGTTCCAGATTCGGCAGATATCTTCTGATTCCATGTGTTACTATCACATGGTGAGCGCCCTTGACTAGGAGACAGCTGCCCAGGTTGCGGATTTCATACAGTCGCCCCCGGAAGAAGGCAAATATGAAGCATTCAAAGTGCTGCTCATTGGGACCTTTGGCCTCTCACAGCATGAGCGGGGTGTCCGCCTGCTTCACCTGGACGGTTTGGGAGACCGACTGCTGTCAGCATTGATGGCCCTGGCTGACGGACACAAGCCCTGCCTCATGTTCGAGCAAGTGTTCCTAGAGCAACTGCCCGAGGACATACATCTGCTGATGGCCGGCGCAGATTTCAGCGACCCCCGGAAGGTGGCGGCCCGGGCAGACGTGCTGTGGAAAGCCAAGAGGGGAGAGTGTGGCGTCCGTTGGTCAGATTACCAGGCCACGTGCCCAACAGCGGACCAGACCAGGCCCGGCAGGGGGGCGCACACAACACAGAGGCAGGAGTGAGGAGGACAGTGAACAGTGGCTTTTCTACCACCAGCGGTGGGGCACAAAAGCCCGCCGTTGTCGCCCGTCCTGTAAGGGCCGGGGCCAGCTGCAGCTAATGACTATGGCGGCTGGCCACCAGGACAGCCTCTTGTACGTCTGGGACAAACAGTCAGGACGCCACTTCTTGGTTGATACCGGAGCGGAAATCAGCGTCTTGCCCCTGATGGGGTACGACACCCACAACAGGAAGCCAGGACCCACCCTGAGGGCCACAAACGGCAGCACAATACAGACCTACAGCACCCACACAGTGCAGCTACAGTTTGGCGCCAGCTGGTTCACGTGGGACTTCACACTGGCTGCCGTGGCCCAACCACTCCTGGGGTCGGACTTCTTGCGAGCTCACAGCCTGCTGGTCGACTTGCAAGGGAAAGGACTGGTACATGCCGAGACTTTCCAGATGTTCTCCCTGGGTGAAGCCAAGTTACTGGCCCCACACCTGGACTCCATCACGCTGTCGGACAACGAATTCACCAGAATCCTGGCGGACTTTCCATCAATTCTGGCACTGCATTTCCCGGCAGCCATGCCCAGGCACGGGGTACAGCACCACATCCCGACCAAGGGACCACCCCTCCACGCCCGCGCACGAAGCCTCCCCCTGGAAAAGCTCTGCCTGGCGAAGGAAGAGTTCCAGAGGATGGAGGAATTGGGGATCGTATGGAGGTCCAACAGCCCATGGGCCTCCCCCCTGCACATGGTGCCCAAAGCAGCTGGGGGTTGGAGACCATGCGGCGACTACCGCAGACTGAACGAGGCTACAACTCCAGACTGCTACCCCGTGCCGCACATACAGGACTTTGCAGCAAACCTGCACGGGGCAAGAATATTTTCAAAGTAGACCTCGTCCGGGGATACCATCAAATCCCAGTGCATCCTGAAGACATCCCCAAAACAGCACTTAGCACCCTGTTCGGCTTGTTTGAGTTCCTCCGAATGCTGGTCGGCCTGACATTCCAGCGGCTAATGGATGCGATGGGACGCGACCTGGACTTTGCGTTCATCTATTTGGACGACATCCTTATAGCCAGCAGTAGTCGCCAGGGGCATCTGTCCCAACTTCGCCAGCTCTATTCCCACCTGAGTGATTTCGGCCTCGCGATCAACCTGGCCAAATGCCGGTTCGGTCTTGATACCATCGACTTCCTGGGCCACAGGATTACCAAAGACGGGGAAACACCTCTGCCCGCCAAGGTAGACGCGATCCGCCACTTTGCCTGGCCCAACACAGTCGAAGGCCTGCAGGAGTTCGTTGGTATGGTGAACTTCTACCACCGTTTCCTCCCCTCAGCAGCCCATATCATGCACCCTTTGTACACCTTGATGTCAGGTAAAGGCAAGGACATTACTTGGGACGAGGAGGCTGCAGTCGCTTTAGTCAAAGCCAAGGAAGCCTTGGCAGATGCCACGATGCTGGTGCACCCCAGAACAGACATTCCGACCGCACTCACGGTGGACACATCCGACACAGCAGTCAGTGGGGTGCTGGAGCAGCTCATTGAGGGGCGCTGGCAACCCTTGGGCATTCTTCAGCAAGCTCCTACGACCACCCGAACTCAAGTACAGTGCTTTCGACCGGGAGCTGTTGGCACTGTATCTGGCAATCTGGCATTTCAGGTACTTCTTGGAAGGCAGGCTGTTCACCGCATTCACGGACCACAAACCGTTGACCTTCGCATTCATGAAGGTGTCCGATCCCTGGTTGGCTCGCCAGCAGCGACATCTGTCCTACATATCCGAGTACACGACGGACATCCAGCATGTCTCGGGAAAGGTCAACGTCATGGCGGAGGCGCAGCAGGCGGACGATGAGGTGCCCAGCTACAGGACCGCAGTCTCGGGTTTGCAGCTGCAAGAATTTCTCGTTGGCCCAGGTGAGAGGACCCTCCTGTGCGACGTGGCTACCGGCCAACCTCGCCCCATCGTCCCGGCAGCCTGGAGATGGCAAGTTTTTGACTCCATACACGGTTTGGCGCACCCATCTATCAGGACAACCGTCCGGCTGGTCTCCAGCAAGTTCGTGTGGCACGGACTTCGCAAGCAGGTCAGTGAATGGGCCAGAACGTGCGCGCAGTGCCGAACAGCCAAGGTGCAGCGGCACACTAAAGCCCTGCCGCAGCAGTTCGTACCTACCCACCGGAGGTTCGACCACATTCATGTGAATATCATGGGCCCCCTACCAGTGTCCCAAGGAGCACGGTACCTCCTAACTATGGTAGACTGGTTCACGAGGTGGCCAGAGGCGGTCCCGCTCACCGACACACCTGCCGATTCCTGCGCCCGAGCACTGATTGCAACCTGGGTAGCACGCTTCGGGGTACCGACCCACATTACCTCCGACAGGTGCCCAGTTCACCTCCAGCCTGTGGTTGGCTGTGGCCAGCCTTTTGGGAACGCAGCTACACCACGCTACTGCCTACCACCCACAGTCGAACGGACTAGTGGAACGCTTCCACCGTCACATGAAGTCGGCTTTCATGGCTCACCTGAGAGGACCTAACTGGGTGGACGAGCTTCCCTGGGTCCTGCTTGGAATTCGCACAGTGCCCAAAGAGGATCTGCACGCCTCGTCGGCCGAGTTGGTGTACGGTGCACCTGTGGCCGTCCCAGGAGGGTTCATACCAGCCCCAAAGGGGCAGGAGGAGGAACCCGCAGCAGTCCTGGACAGACTACACGAAAGGCTCAGGAACCTGGTCCTCGTACCGACTTCACAGCACAGACGGACCCCGACCTGTGTTCCCAAAGACCTGCAGAACTGTAAGTTTGTGTTTTATCGTAGGGGCGGACACCAGGCACTGCTACAGCGGCCGTACGAGGGGCCGTATAAGGTGATCAACGACAACGGGTCCACGTATGTTCTGGACATTGGGGGGAAAAGAGGAGGTTTTCACGGTGGACCGACTCAAACCAGCCCATGTGGACTTGGCGCAGCCGGTCGAGGTTCAGGTACCATGGCGCAAAGGCAGACCTCCCAAACAGAGGCTGATCCAGATTGTGGACATTGGGGGGTGTATCACCGGTTCTGGGGGAGGGAGGGGTTATGTTGCGACCCACTTTCTGCGCAGGCGAACCGGCTCACAAATAGCCAGCGCGTGGGGGGAGACTTTGGTAATGCACCCCTGATGTCATTTCCGCCCGGAGAGGGCGTGCGCTGGGGATTAAATGCCAGTGCCGCGAAGTTTAAATAAACTAGTCTCGAAACGACTTACCGACTGCGTGTTGTTGTTTCAGCGCTGTGTGTAGCGCATCGCTACAGTATGGTTAAGTACCATATTCCTCAATTGGAGCAAATGGTTCCTACAAAGCAGACATTGGGTACCTTAGCAATTGGGACATGACCCTAGAAGAGTATGAGCCATAGCAGTGTACCTTGTCCTTGGCAAAAATGAACAGTGGCAGCTAGAGACTAGAGCAGTGATGATGGTGGTTAGAGAAGGCATGGTGAAATGAGCTAACCCAGAAAGGTGATGAAAGCAGGAGAGAGCCAAGAGGATTGAGGATCAAAGGGAGTGGGGACATTGGCAGAGGAGATCACCTTTGGGGGGATGGACAGAGATGAGGGAAGGGAGTTGTACAGAATTGTATCTGTCATTCATAGTGAATGACTGGTCAGAGTTTATTGAATGTACTGCAAGTGCTAAGTATGTGCAGCTGAACTTAGTCTCTTATTGTCCTCAACCTACTTGCCTTGGACCAAGACATCAGTTTTCTCAGGAGTGTGGTAGCTAGTGTGCAATGGTTATTTTTAATTTAAGATGTCACACAAGGGCAGGTTCTACTACTTTGATCCGAGGAAAAAGATTTTGGTTCCAGGTACAGTATATTATGGTGTTTGTGTAGAAGATTCTAAATGGGAGGCAAGAGTGAAATAATTGCTGTATTGATGCTTAAAACTTAATTTTTCTACTTTGAGTCATATTAATGTGAACAGATTTTGAGATGGCACATACAGAAGTCACAAATAACAGATGGTCATGCAATTCTAGATATTGCAATGCTCCAGTTGCATTGAAGGCTAGTTTTATTTTTAATTTTCTATTAGAGTAATCATGGCTAGGTGAGCTCTTTGTTACCTGTTTATAATTGTCTTTGAGACTGATGGTCCTGGTTCTTTAACCGTCACAGTTCTTGGGAATCCACTCATAGTTCTGTTTCATTGAGAGTTCTCAGTTACAGGCTTGGCAGTGAGAGAGGAACAGTGCTTTCCTCAGACTAATCTGGAAGTTCAGTACTGTTGCTTTTGACTGGATGTGGGTTTGGGGTGTTATTGAAACATGATTGTTCAAGTACACGTTATGGTTAGCATGCAGTCGAACCACGTTGTTAGTGGATGGAGTGAATGTTAGGTGAAGGGATGGATGGCCCATCAAGTGGGCTGTCTTGTCTTGGAAGGATACTAGTTTCATAAGTTTTCTGACTTATTAAGCAGGGCAATCCTAATAATTAGTTAAGAAATGTCAATTGTACAGAATAACCAGTATCTGACCATCTCATGTAGCCACAAATGTCCCCTTTTCTTCCACCTTCCTCCCCTGCCCAAGACCTTACTTTTGGGTAGAGTTGATTGTAAACTAATGGTATTCAGACATTTTGGACTTGAACTTTGGATCTATGCCAAATAAATGGCATTGTGCTACTTTGACTGAAACTTGATTTTTGCTGGTTTTTTTATGTGCATGTGGCTGAAATGTGAATTGTACTTGAGGTAGTGTTCTCCAACTAATGGTGTTTATGTATCTAATACATTCAGCAGTTTCTTTAGGATTGAGTTGGCTGAAGACTAGCTCATGTAACATTGAGGACCTTGCTCTGTGGCTGAGATGAATGATCCATTTCTTATGATTGTTGTGAATATTTCAACACTTTAAGCACTGCTGTCTGAGTAAGCTTTGATAGTTATTTAATTGTGCTCCATTATTTATGACTAACAACTGGACTAGAGAGCTTTAGTCTAATCTGTTGGTTCTAGGATTACGTAGATTCTATATCATGGCTAAGTATTCATCTGTTCATCATCTGAGGGTATGTCAAGTACTGTTCTCGTTCTCTTCATTCAGTGTTATCACCTAATGTGGCTGTGATGCAGAATGCAAAGTTTTCTGTTGTAATATCCTACACTGCCTCTAATTTGCTCATTTTAAATCTGACAAATCTACTCTTGTTTATAGTGTCACACATGTAAGTGATTGTGAAGAAAGGGTTCATCTTCATGTGCTGTGGTCACTTGTAATATTTAAGTTTCATCTTGTTGCATTGATGAGAATGACTGAATTTCTTCATCAGAAGATCATGACAGATAATCAGCACTTCATTTTGACATGATGTTGTGAGACACCAAGGGAGCCAATGTCAATACCTATAACAAGACCAATGCAGGTTAATATCAAGAAGATCTTGTTATACAGAGAATAGTAATATTTAGAACAGTAACAGAATCAGTGAGACAGGTGACCTACTCCTGATCTTGCATCCTTTTTACCATCCTTATGCACTTTAAATCAAGTTAACTTTGGCTCATAAATGTCATTTGGTTAAATTTTCTCAGAACGATTCATTTAGGCCAAAGAGAAGATAAACCCATGTTAGGAGAGGAAAAGGCATGTTGGAAAGTGGGTTCAATTTTAATTAGTGATACAACATAGAGCAGGTTCTTCTGGCCCAATGAGCCATACTACCCAGCAATTCACCTGTTAACCTAGCCTAATTAATTGGTTTTATAATAACCAATTAACTCACTAACCAGTATGTATTTGGACTCTGGGAGGAATGTTGTCTTTATTGTGATTACAGCACAGCATATATTGGTGGCATCAGGGTATCTTGGTTGGTATTGCACAAAGAGAAATGGCTATGATTGTTAAATGTTCAATTATCTATTACCCAAACCATTACCACAGGAGTTCTCGAGGTTTGTGTTTTCTACCACTAACTATCTTCACCTGTTTTGTCATCAATGACTTTCTATTGTGAGATCTGAAGTAAGGTTGTTTGCTGATAATTGCACCATGTTCCCTTTCACTTGCAACTCCTCAGAAAATTGAGCTGTCCATGACTGAATGCAAAAAGACCTAAGCTATATAGGCTGTCACATGATAAATATCATTTGTGCCTTACAAGTTCTAGTAAATGTCCATTTCCAATACAATAGAGCTTAAATTCTTATCTTGATATTCAATGACATTCCCATCACTGATTCCCTTCCCAGTATTCTAGGGTTTACCATTGCATGTCAGGGGCAGTTTTCCTATGATGTTGATGCCTTTCGAGCATTGAGGTGCAAGTCATGTACAGTCTGTAATACCATCCTCTCGTCTGAATGCAGCTCCAATGATAGCTTTGAAGCTGATAGCATACAGTGGGAAATCTCTGCTTAACGGGCACCTCATCCACTGCCTTCACTGTTTATTATTCCATCATCTGTACAATATCTAATTTGCAAGATTCACTAATTTTTCTGCTTTACTCTGGCAGCACCTGTTAACCTCACTAACTATACTACAAAGGATTTTGATTAAATTTGATGTATAGCAGGATGCTATTAAGATCCCTTGTTCAAGTGACATATAGATGGAGATATTGTGCAGGGTTTTCCAAGTTGCATCTAGTCTTAGAAGTCCCTCCCATCCATGGGGTTAACTTCACAGAAGTTCAGGCAGTTGGTTTGCCACTGCCCTGGCTAGTGACAGATACATCCTGCAAAACATAAAGACATTGTTAAAATATACCCAGAGCTTGTATCCATTTAGTGAACAGTAATACAACTATGCACTACATTTTATTGAAAGTGAAAATTAAGAGCAAGACTTCACTGAGATTTGAACTAACACAGGAGAATTGGAGTTCATAGCTGAAGTTTAATAGTTAAGATTATAGAATTGCCTCTGGTTAACTGATAATTGCAAGGATATAATTGAAAAATGTTGACAAAGTAGAAAAGGCTGATGCAAAAAAGATACCCAGCCAGGAAGGTAGCTTTCAGATTGTATAGAATGTACAGTCTTGCATCTATAGAAAACCTTCATCTGAAATTGAGTTTAAAAATTGAAGATCTGCAATAGCAAATCAGTGCTACATCAGTTATAATTTTCTGGTGAGATTTAAAATTTGCTTATAAGAGAAATGGCAATAGTTGACATTATATTGGGAACTAAAAGTTGAGCACCTGGATGGAGATTGCAGCCAACTTGATTTGCACATTCATTGGTAGTTGTAGGGGCAGGTCTCCATCCTGTTTTCAGACTGCTGCTGGGAGTTAACCAGATATCCTGGTTTCCAGAGATTGGGCTGAGCCTGTTGTGTTGAATCCACTAAGGAAGCAGAGTCTGTTGCAGGCTTCTTGGATCGCACTTTCAAATTTACCTGCTAAGCCTGTGATAAATTTATCAAGACACCAGCAGTTGCTGTTCAAAGGATTAGAAAAGATCAGTCAGTACAGGATGCAGGGAAGGGAGGGGCGCGAGAGTAAGTATTTATTGTAAATTTATTTTTGTTTTATTTAACTAGACCAAAGTGCTTACTGAAGGTGTTTGTCAAAACCTGTTTAATCAGGTAGTCATTGCACCTATGGCTGCATGTTGAGACAGATCTTTTCCACTGGTCTGTGTCAATGTCTCAGAAAGGGCTGTGTTTGGGGGCCAAGCATTGTACCCAGAGGCTAGGGCAGTGCAAGTTCACGCTCCTGTGGTGGGTGAAGTACTAGTTTATTATTATGGCCTGTTATTCTCAAGTAGGATAGATGTGTTTTCTGGTGAAGGATACACTGAATCAGTTCATGATAAATGTTTCATTAAACAAAATATTTGTAAATGAAAAAGGTAGGGCAAAATGCATCATGGAGTTTTTGATGCTGTTTTCTTCTGGGGATAGGAGTAGTATGTTAATTGTGGCCATTGTGCCAGTGACTCCTGTAATTACAGAAATTTAAAATTGAATCTTAACAGACTAAGCAATACATTATCTGATATCTGGGTAGCAGTTTGCTCCCCATCTACTGTTGTGTCCAGAGGAAGCATTGTTTTTAGTTCTGCTGTTCAAAACTGAAGTATGTAATAATTTATCTATTTCATTTCGGGCCAGTTTTGCAGCTGATAGGTATTTGTCAGCAGGAATTGTAGAGACTATAAAGGTGATAGCACTGCTTGAAAGCATTTAATAATAGGGTAATCTCAGTAAAGAGATGTGAGCAGCTGCTTGATCTGCTTGAAATAGTAGGCTTAATGTAGATTAAGTACCACCTTTTGGAATTGGCATTTATGATAGTGTCATTCGTCCTGTATTATGAACTGTTGACCATTAGCATTCTTTTTATGGAAAGTGGGTTATTTTGTAAAACTGTTGTGGCAATGTCTATATTAATTTTGCTTCTCAGTTTTAAATCAGAAGTAATGTTTTGAACAGGTGTTCTGGATTTGTGTTATACTGGTTACTTTTGCATTTTTTAAGAAAAAAGAACCTTTTTTTGTTCTAGTTCAAACTTTAATGCTTTGTAGAGAATTTTTGCCATTAGCTTTGTTTTGAGGTGAGGGAGAGATTGTTTTCTAGGCCCTATAGGATGGTATTGGCCCTGTACATGGATGATTGTCTCTCCATTAACCTCTCCATTGCCCTCTGAATACAGATGCCAATTTCTAGCCTAAATTTTTAAGGGGGAGGGGAGTAGGTGGTTTCTTAATATATCTTGTAAGATATTTAGCAAACAAAAATCTTGGCACAGGTGAAAGTTAAACTTATTAACACTTCTGTAGGTGGAAAATAGTGCTGTTTCAGTTCAATAATCTGTCATTGATCTTTGGTTCCTTTGCCACATACTGCTTGATTTTCATAGATGTTGGAGTGCTTTTAATTTTATATTTGGGTGATCCTTTTGTATATCATTTTCTTTGATTATGTTTGAGACTCTGTCATAAAGATGTTCCTAGTTGGTGGCAGTTATTCTTTAACCATTCTCCCTACTTATCTGCAAAGCAAAATGTATCATAATAATGTTGCTATTCAGCATTTTGTATTGTTTTCCATGTGCTGTGTTCCATGACAGATGGCATTGACAAGTGAGCTGTTGCATTTTGGTAGGACAAATCAAGGTAGGACTTGCACCGTGAACGCTAGGGCACCAAGTGCAGTAGAACATAGGGATCTAGGAATATAGATTCCTTGAAAGTGGCATCACAGGTAGATAAGATTATAAAGCTTTTGGCACATTGGCTTTCCTAAATCTTAAGTATTGTGTACAGGAATCGGGATATTATGTTGAAGTTGTAAAAAGCATTGATGTCTAATTTGGAGCACAGTGAATTCTGGTTAATTGAGCCATTGGTTAATCAGGGCAGCTGCTAATTTGGGACTCTATGACACTTAATTGGGACAGTTTCAAATAAGTGTCAATTGCATGCATTCGTGACAGAGCAAAGTTTTTCAGTGGCATCAGTTGAGTGTGTATATGTTATCCAATTGGGTTGATGAATGCCAGTTATTGAATTTGGCAGTGGTTTTTGATCATTTCAGACCCTTGGTAAGATGCCACAAAAAGATTTGACACTAGCTGAAAAAATTACCTTACTAAACCAAATTAAAAGCTATTTTTCTTCATTTACATTCAGTCAAACAAAAAGTAGTGTACACTAAATTCCTCCAATAACTATTAGGAACTAATAGTTTTGTATTACTGAAGTAGCATTGATGGTGGTCTGATTTGTTCTGTATTTTATTTTAATACATAAATTGTTTATGTAGTTTGCATTTTTAATACTCTACCTTTTTGATTATTTCCTCAAAGGGATCTAGTGCTTTCCTGGCATGTATGACGAATAAACTCTTCTCTGGCTTCCAGATACCTGTACCCAGCTGGGAGCCTGAACTGAGTTTATTTATATGTCCGTGAAACTTTGGTTAATTGGGCCCAAATGTATTGGCCCTGATGTGTCCCAATTAACCAGAATCTGCTGTATTGTGTGAAGTTCTGTTACCTGCCTACAGGAATAATGACAATAAGATTGGAACAGTGCAGAGAAAATTTACAAGGGATATTACCAGGATCTGAGCTATATGGAAAGATTGAATAGGTTAGGACTGTGTTACCTAAAGTGTAGAACAACGGGAGATTTGATAGAGGTATAAATATACAAAATTGAGGGCTTATAGATAGAATAAGTGTAAGAAGGCTTTCTCCACTGAGGTTGGGTGAGACTAAAACTAGATATCATGGGTTATGGATGAAAGGTGAAATGTTTGAGGAACACGAGGTGTACTTCACTCAGTACAAGTTGCCAGAGGAAGCGTGGATGCAGGTTCAATTTCAACATTTAAGAGAAGTTAGATTGTAACGTGAATGTGAGGAGTAATGGGGGAATGGTCTAGGTGAGTGCAGATAATGGGGTTAGGCAGATTAATAGTTTATTATGGATTAGATGGGCTGAAGGGTCTGTTTTTGTGCTGCAGTGTTTGCTGACGCTCATGAAATTTGAGCAGTGGTTTTAAGGGCATTCATTGTACTAACAGCTATTTTATACCCCTGCTGGATGTGAATTTCAGCCTTGGAAGTAATGCCATAGTCTGTTTTTAAAAACTTTCCTTGATTAGTTAAGTATGGTTTAAAACTATAAACCTTTTTGTGGCACCCTTTCATTAATTAGTTTGTTTTAATTGTTATTCAATCTTTTTTTTTACAATCACAAGACACTGCTAGATATTACTAGCATCAAGTACTACAGGTTCACTCTGTCAGTGAGTTGCTCAATAGTGGTGGAGCTGGATTTGTGTACCATGTCATCTGTTACAACCACCCAAGGAGGAAGACATCAGAGACAATGCAAATCATTGTCTTCAATGTGTTTCTTGTGATTATAAGGCCCTGTTGGACATTGGGAATGTAGAATACTCCAAGTCCCACTCACTGGTGAGACTAGTGGGGGAGCTGTGGTGACCTCGTTTTTGTGTGTTCCTGGCCCTCATGTCGTAGGTTGCCGGTTGCAGCTGCTGAGAGGCGGGGTGCGAAAGGTGGCGCAGCTGAGTTGGGGGCGAGCCTCACCTGTCATTGCTTCTCCAGTGTTCACTCAGTGGCATTTAAGCTGGATTGCATTTGTCTGCAGCTGCATGAGTGCATGAAGAAGAACTGCTTCATGCTTGTTCTTGCAGAAACCTGGCTCTAGGACAGTATCCCATGCACTACCGACCTATACATGGGACTTAGGCTATATATATTTTTTTGCGACTGTATGCTTTGTTATATGCAGTTATTTATGTCTTGTGCTGTGTATAACCGTTAGCACTGTTTTGCACCTTGACCCCAGAGGTACATTTGCCTGCATTTGTGTGTATGGTTGAATGGCCTCTGTAAACATGAACATACTGAACTTGTTGTTAAACTTAATAGGCAGATTGCACTATCCCCAAACATTCTCGGTGGTTTCTGGGGGGAGGGGAGTAAAGTTTCATTTATTTTGCTCAAGACCAAATTAAGGTTTTAAACAAATGTAATGTTATTATTGTGAAATTCTAAATGGCAATTCCTTCTAAAAGTTCACTTTTGTAATGAATCAAAACAGTTTCTGAAGCAAAAGATGTCAAGCAGGGTAATAGACTGCCACCTGCTGGGGATTAGAGACAACATGCAAGATGTGTAAACAGGATAAAGTGGCGGTTAACAAAATGCTGGAGGAACTCGGCAAGCCAGGCTGAATCTACAGAAAAAGTACAGTCGATATTTCGGGCTGAGACCCAACAGCAGGATACTTGGGTGGTCATGTGGAAATTTGAAGTAATATAAACGCAGTGGTGTGTAGAAATGAAAGGCAGACAATGCCATTTCCAGGTGTGTTCATTCTCTCTGTTCAAGTTCTCCCTAAATGGAAATAGCGAAGCTGGAGAAAACAATAAACAGTGTAGGCAAAAGATGAACAGCACAAAGCTGGACACAATAGGATTACTACATGGAAATGGGATTCTCCATCACACAACTTTCTGTAAAGACATAATGTACCTTTGACAACAACAGCTTTCTTGTGGTTTTACCAAGAGTTGACTAAATCTAAGCCATCATGCTCATAGCAATTTAAGCCTCTGGATTTTTCTGAATTTTATTAGTACTTAGAGAAAATGGTAATAAACAATATTTTGACTTCTAATTGAAGGTTGTGGCACTCACAGTTGACTCAATCAGCAAGTTGGCTAAGTTAGAGCAGAGAAGTCGGGTTTCCTAGAATGCTGCATTGGATCAGAGCTGACAGTTTCATGTAGAACTGCTGTGATATTTGCACCGTAGGGCCAGCATGTTCAGGATTCAAATGAATTTTCCTGACAAATCTGCACCAGGTTAGACGTAATTTGGAGAGAAAAAAACAACCCATTTATTTCAGAAAGAAATAGGTATAGTTACAAGTAAAATTTGTGAGCCCTTTACAATTACCTGATTTTCTTCATTAAGTATAAAATGTGGTCTGATCTTCATCTAAGTCACAATAATAATCACACACAATCTGTCTAAACTAATAACACACAAACAGTTGTACTACTTTTTGTCAATACTGAGTAACACTTAATCTCAGTCTAGGTTCAAAAAGAAGTATGTGAACCTCTGGAGTAATGTCTTCTACGAAAGTTATTTTGAGTCATTTATATAAATACATAAATAAATTTAAAAAAAGTTACTGACAGAGCTTGTTCTTCTCAAGAAAGATCTGTTTATGTGTATCATGCTGCAATAACAACAACTTTCAGAGGGCTTAGAACTGTAGAGATAAATGAAACTAGAAAAAGCTACAAGAACACTTCTAAAGACCCAAGTGTTCATCAGTCCATAGTAGAAGAACCTACAAATAGAGAAAATTTAGTACTGTTGCTACTTTCCTTAGGAGTGGGTGTCCTGCAAAGATCGTACCAAGAATACAATGTGCAAAGCTGAAGGTGAAAAAGAAGCCAAGAGTAACAGCAAAAGACCTGCAGAAATCTCTAAAACTTGCTAAAGTCTCTGTTCATGTATCCACTAAGAGGGAAAAAACACTCAACAAGAATGGTGTTCATGGAGGAAAACTACTGCTCCCCAAAACAAACATGTCTCAAGTTTGCAAAAGACTACCTGGATGTTCCACTATGCTTCTGGGCACAATGTTCTGTGGACAGTAGAGACACAAGTTAAACTTTTTGGCAGAAATGCACACTATGTTTAGAGGTAACTGGGCACTGCATACCAACACCAAAACCTCATCCCAACTGAACCATGGTGGAAGAGCAACATGGTTTGGGGCTGTTTTGCTGCTTCAGGGCCTGGACACCCTGAAATTATTGAGGGGAAAATTAATTCAAAATTGTATCAGACATGTTATAGGAGAATATCAGGGTAGGGGGTCTGTCACCTGAAGCTTAATAGAAATTGGACGATTCAACAAGAGAATGATCTGAAACATGAGTAAATCAACAACCACAAAATGCTGGTGGAATGCAGCAGGCCAGGCAGCATTATCGACAGAAGAAGCACTGTCAACATTTCGGGCCAAGACCCTTCGTCAGGACTATCTGAAATAAAAGGTAGTAAGAGATTTGAAAGTAGGAGGGGGTGGGGGAAATACGAAATGATAGAAGACCGGAAGGGGTGGGGTGAAGGCAAGAGCTGGAAAGGTGATTGGCAAAAGGGATAGAGCTGGAGAAGGGAAAGGATCATGGGACGGGAGGTCTAGGGAGAAAGAACGGGGGAGGGGAGCACCAGAGGAAGATGGAGAACAAGCAAAGAGTAAGGGGCAGAGAGAGGGAAAAAAAGGAGGGGGGAATAAATAAATCAGGGATGGGGTAAGAAGGGGAGGAGCGGCCTTAACAGAAGTTAGGTCAATGTTTTTCTCTCTGCCCATCACTCTTTGCGTCGACGGTGCTTCTCCCTATAGATGCTGCCTGGCCTGCTGTTTTCCACCAGCATTTTGTGTGTGTTTTTTTGAATTTCCAGCATCTGCACATTTCCTCGTGTTTGCTTTTTAGATCAACAACAGTATAGTTTGATGAAAGGAGAATTTGTATTGGAATGGCCAAGTGAGAGTCCGGACCTTGATCCAGTTGAGATGCTGTGGCATGATCTGAAAATGGCATATTCATACAAATTATCTCAGAAATGTTGATGAACTGAAACAATTTTGAAAGGAGGAATGGTCTAAAATTTTTCTTCGCCATTGTGCAAGTCTGATCAGCAGCTACAGGACACATTGGGTGAGGGTTATTACCGCTAAAGGAGGTTCTACCAGTTATTAAGTATAAGGGTTCACCTTTTTCCAGCGTGGACTGTGATTAAACAATGTGTTCAATAAAGGCATGAAAAGTACAGTTGTTTGGGTTGAGAGTTTAGGCAGATTGTCTTTGTCTTTTATTATGACTTAGATGAAGATCAGACCACATCTTGGGATTACTGCCTATGTCATGTGACAGTGAGTATAGGAATAGAGTGAGGTGAAGGATAAATGCATGGCTAAGGGATTGGAGCAGAGGGCAGGGATTCAGATTTCTGGATCAGTGGGACCTCTTTTGAGGCAGGAGTGACCTGTACAAAAAGCACGGGTTATGCTGAGCCAAACTGAAGAGAGAGTGGAAGAGGCGGTTGGCTCACAAGTAGAGAAAGCTTGGAAACCGTGCGAGAGGGAGGATAGGCAGGTGATAGAGAAGGGACGCACTCAGACCAATGGTTTGAGATGTGCTTATTTTAATGCAAGGAGTATTAAGAACAAAATGGATGAGCTTAGGGTGTGGATCAGTACTTGGAGCTATGAAGTTGTGGCCATTACAGAGACTTGGATGGTTCAGGGGCAGGAATGGTTACTTCGAGTGCCAGGCTTTAGATGTTTCAGAAAGGACAGGGAGGCAAAAGAGGTGGGAGCGTGGCACTATTGTCACGGCCGTAGAAAAGGAGGAAGACGTGGAGGGATTGTCTAAGGAGTCTCTGGGTGGAAGTTAGGAACATGAAGGGATCAATAACTCTTCTGGGTTTTTTTATATAGACATCGAGGAGCAGCTAGGGAGACAGATTCTGGAAAGGTGTAATAACAGGGTTGTCATGGTGGAAGATTTTAATTTCCCAAACATTGATTGGGAAGTCTCTAGAGCGAGGGGTTTAGATGGGGTGGAGTTCATTATGGGTGTTCAGGAAGGTTTCTTGATACAGTATATAGATAAGCCTGCAAGAAGAGAGGCTGTTCTTGATCTGGTATTGGGAAATGAACCTGGTCAGGTGTCAGATCTCTCAGTGGGAGAGCATTTTGGAGATAGTGATCATAATTAGCATTGAAGAGGGACAGGAACAGACAAGTTAGGAAAGCGTTTAATTGGATTAAGGGGAAATATGAAGCTATCAGGCAGGAACTTGTAAGCATAAATTGAAAATAGATGTTCCCAGGGAAATGTACAGAATAAATATGGCAGATGTTCACGGGTTATTTACATGGAGTTCTGCATAGGCACATTCCATTGAGACAGGGAAAGGATGGTAGGGTACAGGAACCGTGGTGTACAAAGGCTGTTGTAAATCAAATCGAGAAGAAAAGAATAGCTTATGAAAGGTTCAAAAAGCTAGGTAATGATAAAGATCTAGAGAATTATAAGGCTAGCAGGAAGAAGCTTAAGAAAGAAATTCGGAGTGCCAGAAGGTGCCATGAGAAGGCCTTAGCAGACAGGATTAAGGACATCGCCAAGGCATTCTACAAGTATGTGAAAAGCAGGAGGATAAGGTGTGAGAGAATAGGACCAGTCAAGTGTGATAGTGGAAAAGTGTGTATGGAACCGAAGGAGATAGCAGAGGTACTTAATGAGTACTTTGCTTCAGTATTCACTATGGAAAAGGATCTTGGTAATTGTAGGGATCACTAACAGAAGACTGAAAAGCTTGACCATGTAGATATTAAGAAAAAGGGTGTGCTGGAGCTTTTGGAAACCATCAAGTTGGATTCACCCCAGGGAGGAGATTGCTGAGCCTCTAGCTATGATCTTTGCATCAACAGTGGGGACGGGAGAGGTTCCGGAGGATTGGATGGTTGTAGATGTTCTTCCCTTATTCAAGGAAAAAAGTAGAGATAGCCCAGGAAATTATAGACCAGTGAGTGGTTGGTAAGTTGATGGAGAAGATCCTGAGAGGCAGGATTCATGAACATCTGGAGAGGCATAATATGATTAGGAATAGTCAGCATGGCTTTGTCAAAAGCAGCTCGTGCCTTACAAGCCTGACTGAATTTTCTGAGAATGTGACAAAACACATTGATGAAGGTAGAACAGTAGATGTAGTGTATATGGATTTCAGCAAGGCATTTGACAAGGCACCCCATGCAAGGCTTATTGAGGAAGTAAGGAGGCATGGGATCCAAGGGGACATTGCTTTGTGGATGCAAAACTGGCTTGCCCACAGAAGACAGTGGACTTAGATGAGTAATAATCTGCATGGAGGTCGGTGACCAGTGGTATGTCTCGGGGATCGACCTGGTTGAGGAAGTGGAGGGATGGGTTAGTAAATTTCTGATGACACAAATGTTGAGGGTGTTGTGGATAGTGTGGAGGGCTGTCAGAGGTTACATCAGGACATTGATAGGATGCAAAACTAGGTTGAGAAGTGGCAGATGGAGTTCAACCCAGATAAGTGTGAGGTGGTTCATTTTGGTAGGTCAAATATGATGACAGAATATACTATTAATGGTAAGATTCTTGGCAGTGTGGAGGATCAGAGGGATCTTGGGGTCTGAGTCCATAGAACACTCAAGGCTGCTGCACAGGTTGATTCTATGGTTAAGAAAGCATATGGTGCATGGGCTTTCATCAATCATGGTATTGAGTTTAGGAGCCGAGAGGTAATGTTGCATCTATATAGGACCCTGGTCAGACCCCACTTGGAGTACTGTGCTCAGTTCTGGTTGCCTCACTACAGGAAGGATGTGGAAGCCATAGAAAGGGTGCAGAGGAGATTTACAAGGATGTTGCCTGGATTGGGGAGCATGCCTTATGAGAATAGGTTGAGTGAACTCGACCTTTTCTCCTTGGATCGAAGGAGGATGAGAGGTGACATAATAGAGTTGTATAAGACAATGAGAGGCATTGATTATGTGGATAGTCAGAGGCTTTTTCCCAGGCTGATGTAGCCAGCATGAGAGGACACAGTTTTAAGGTGCTTGGAAGTAGGTACAGAGGAGATATCGGGTAATTTTTTTACACAGAGAGTGGTGAGTGCATGAAATGGACTGCCGGTGATGGTGGTGGAGGTGGACACGATGTGGTCTTTTAAGAGACCCCTGGACAGGTATATGGAGCTCTGAAAAATAGAGGGCTTTGGGTAACCCTAGGTAATTTCTCAGGTAAGGACATGTTCGGCACAGCTTTGTGGGCTGAAGGGCCTGTATTGTGCTGTAGATTTCCCATGTCTCACATTTTATGAGGATCTAATGTAGAAAACCAGATAATTGCAAAGGGTTCACAAACTTTTTTATTGCAACTAAACAAAGGATCTAGGTAAGTTATTTGATCATTTACATTTTTAATGGTAATAGTTATGTTTCAATTATTTCATTGCTTAGTTTTTAAATGCTTCTCTATATCATGGATTGGGAATTACTTAAGGTTTTGTTTAATCTGTCGGTTTATATCCCAGAGCTCAGACCATTCAGTGTCTTCCCATTTGTAGGATTCACACTGCTTGGAGAATAACAATACTGTGGAAAAGTCTTAGACACATGTTTAAAAATGTAAAATGAAGATGCTTTCAAGAATGAAATGAAGTCTCTAAATACTAAAATAAATTACTATAAATGTTCGTAAACAGTTCAGTGGCTTGCAGAAATTTGGCCACCCCTGTCAAAATTTCTGTTACAGGCAATCCCAGGGTTAATGAACAAGTTCTGTTCCTGAGTCAGTCTTTAAGTCAGATTTGTACGCAAGTCGGAACAGGTACATCTGGTATTATTTAGCGTCAGTTAGTCAAATGTTTGTCTTAGTATATAGTATATAATTTTACCTTTCTATGCATATAAAACACTTAAGAATCATATGTATTTCAATAATTAAACCATTTCATTGCTTAGTAATAATTGTAGCTTTCATTGGGGCAGGGCCTTTCACATGCTCCATTATTCTCACATTATCCTTTAAAATTGTTCCGATCATTGACCGACTGCCGCCTAACGCTTTTCCACTGACTGGCGTTTCACCTCTTTCCGATTGTTTTATTATTTCCACTTTATTTTCAATTGTGATTATTTTCCTTCAATGGAACAGAGACATTGCAGATTCAGCAGCCCGGGTCCTAAAGTCCACCGCACTGAGACGGGTTAAATGGGACAGTGCTGACTGGAACGGGGTGGGGGGGGGGGTGGTCAGTGTGAATCTTCCTAAGAAAAAGTTAAGCCAAATACAAAGTTACACACTCAACACATTTTCAATGTTGTCAACGATTCTCCTTCCTCCATTCATAAGTACGAGTTGTTCGTAAGTCGGATATTCGTAACTCGGGGACTGCCTGTACTGTGAATAGTTATGTAAGTGGAAGATGAACTGATCTCCAAAAGTCATAAAGTTAAAGATGAAACATTCTTTTCATTTTAAGCAAGATTAGTGTATTATTTTTGTTTTGTACAATTTTAGAGTGGGGAAAAAGGAAGGGAGCACCATGCAAAAGTTTGGGCACCCCAAGAGATTTGAGCTGTCCGATAACTTTTACCAAGGTCTCAGACCTTAATTATCTTGTTTATGGCTTGATCACAGTCATTGTTACGAAAGGCCAGGAGATGCAAATTCAAAGCTTTATACATACCCTGACTCCTCAAACCTTATCCAACAATCAGCAGCCATGGGCTCCTCTAAGCAGCTGCCTAGCACTCTGAAAATTAAAATAAATGATACCCACCAAGCAGGAGAATGCTATAAAAAGATAGCAAAGCATTTTCAGATAGCCGTTTCCTCTGTAAAGTAATTAAGAAATGGCAGTTAACAGGAATGGTGGAAGTCAAGTTGAGGTCTGGAAGACCAAGAGAACTGCTCATAGGATTGCTAGAAAGGCAAATCAAAACCCCCTTTTGACTGCAAAAGACCTTCAGGAAGATTTAGCAGACTCTGGAGTGGTGGTGCACTGTTCTACTGTGCAGCGACACCTGCACAAATATGACCTTCATGGAAGAGTCATCAGAAGAAAACCTTTCCTGCATCCTCACCACAAAAATCAGCATCAGAAGTTTGTAAAGGAACATCTAAGCAAGCCTGATGCATTTTGGAAACAAGTCCTGTGGACTGACTGAGCTAAAATAGAACTTTTTGGGCCACAATGAGCAAAGGTATGTTTGGAGAAAAAAGGATGCAGAATATTCATGAAAAGAACACTTCTCCAACTGTTAAGCACGGGGGTGGATCAATCATGCTTTGGGCTTGTGTTGCAGCCAGTGGCATGGGGAATGTTTCATTGGTAGAGGGAAGAATGAATTCAATTAAATACCAGCAAATTCTGGAAGCAAACATCACACCATCTGTAAAATAGCTGAAGATGAAAAGAGAATGGCTTCTACAACAGGATAATGATCCTAAACATACCTCAGAATCCACAATGGATTCAAGAGGCGCAAGCTGAAAGTTTTGCCACGGCTCTCACAGTCACCCGACCTAAACATCATCGAAAATCTGTGGATAGACCTCAAAAGAGCAGTGCATGCAAGACAGCCCAAGAATCTCACAGAACTAGAAGCCTTTTGCAAGGAAGAAAGGATGAAGATCCCCCAAACAAGAATTGAAAGACTCTTAGCTGGCTACAGAAAGTGTTTTCAAGCTGTGGTACTTGCCAAAGGGGGTGTTACTAAGTACTGACCATGCAGGATGCCCAAATTTTTGCTTTGGACCCTTTTCCTCTTTTTGTTACAGGCAGTCCCAGGGTTACAAACGAGTTTCATTCCTGAGTCCGTCTTTAAGTCAGATTTGTACGCAAGTAGGAACAGGTACATCCAGTATTATTTAGCATGTCAAATGTTTGTCTTAGTATATAGTATATTTTTTACCTTATGCAAATAAAAACATTTAAGAAACATATGTATTTCAATAATTAAACCTCTGTGTTTCTTAGTAATAATTGTAGCTTTCATCGGAGCAGGGCTTTAAAATTGTTCGGATCGTTGACTGACTGTAGCCTAATGATTTTCCAGTGGCCAATGGCGTTTCACCTCTTTCCGATCAATTTATTATTTCCACTTTATTTTCAATCGTGATCATTTTCTGTCAACGGAAAAGAAACACTGCGGGCGGCAGGTCCTAAAGTTCACTGCACTGAGACAGGTTAAATGGGACAAGTGGGGGCAGTGTTGACTGGAAAAGAGGTGGGGTGAGGGTGAATCTTGCAAAGAAAAAATTAAGCCATATACAAAGTTACACACAACAGTGTCAACGGCAATGACTTAAAATGTCAGACTTGGGGACTGCCTGTATTTTGAAACTGTAAAAGATGGAAATAAAAAAGTAATCTTGCTTAAAATATTAAAGCAATGTGTCATCTTTTGCTTTATGCCTTTTGGAAATCAGGTCATCTTTTACTCGCTTAGCTATTCACAGTAACAGAAATTTTGATCAGGGGTGCCCAAACTTTTGCATGCCACTATATTAAAATAAAATCAATATTTAGTGTGACCCACCCTTTGACTTTAAAACTGCATCAATTCTCTTAGACCACCAAGAGAATGTCATGCAGTTTTATAAGAAAATCGGCTTGTAGGTTATTCCAAGCATCTTGGAGAACTTGCCACAGATCTGCAGACTTTGGCTGTTTCGCTCGACTCTCCAGGTAATCCCAGACAGCCTTGAAGTTGATACTGATACCATTTATTGCAAAACTCCTGTTTCTTTTTGCTGAAAATAGCCTTTATGACTTTGGCTGTGTTTCGGGTCATTATCCTGCTGTAGGATGAAATTTGGACCAATCTGATATCTCCCTCATGGTACTTTGTGATGATTAAGAATCAATTTGTACTACTCAGCATTGAGGATTCCATTAATTCCTACCTGATCACCAACTCTATTTCCAGAAATGCAGCCCTAAACCTGCAGGGAACCTCTGCCGTGCTTCACTGTTAACTGTAAACACTCATCCTTGTATCTCTCTCTAGCTCTCCTATAGACAAACTGCCTCCTGTTGGAGTCAAAAATTTCAAATTTTGACTTGTCAGTCCAGAGCATCTGCTGCCAATGTTCAACACACTAGTCCTTGTGTTTTTGTGTGTAGATGAGCCACTTGGTTTTGTTTCCACTTTGGAGGAATCGTTTTTTTGGCAGGACTACATCTGTAGCATGCTGCCACCCACACAGGACCTTCCCACTATTCAGGACACTTACAAAGACGTGTGCAAAAAGGGCCTGAAGGATCATTGGAGGCCCGACTCACCCCAACCACAAACTGTTCCAGCTGCTACCATCTGGGAAACAGTACCGTAGCGTAAAAGCCAGGGCCACCAGACTGTAGAGGGGTGTACTTGGGTTCCAGTGGTTTCTGTGAGTTCAGAGCTGATAGCAGAACTTATGATTTAACAGGGACATTGGTTTGATGTATTTCTCATCAGCTGCACTCAGTTTCTGTGGCTAGCCACTAGATTTCTGGCCCTCAAACTTGCTCATTTCTTTGTGGTTCTTCAGAAGGGTTTGGACAGAACATCTTGAAACACCTGTCTGTCCTTAAATTTCTGCTTGGAAGAGACTTTGTGATGCAGCATTACTATGTTGCTAAGCTCACTCTTGCTGTGGTGTAGGAATTGACGGTTTTAAGGATAAACTGTCACATCTGCCACACCCTCGCCTTTTAATTTGGTTGTCCTTGGCCCAGTCTGATTCCTCTACACTGTTTCAGTTAATCATTTTAGTTCATTCAACTCATGTTGTTGATCATTGACACTTGAATGCTATCTATGCTTAATCATGCACTGGGCTAAATACCTACAAAGTAACCATTTTTTATTTGAAAAGTGGTCTATTACATGTTGTTACTTTAATGAAATACAAAAAAAAAGTTTGTAAATCTAAAATTTCCTTTCTTCAACTGACACACATGATGAAGACAAGAAATAAATATTTAAAACAAAATATATATTTTTAAAAAAGAATCTAGGGTGCCTAAGACTTTTGCACAGTGTTATAATTCACAACAGAACATTTGAGGTGAATGTGGCATAAATCTGCAGTTTAATTTTCATTTTTCCATTATGTAGATTGATTTAAAAAATTTGGTTAGTAATGTACTAACATCAGTTCAAGTGCAATATTAACATCAACATCAGATTGTCAAAATAAAACAAGTATACTTGTTAATAATCCTTTGGTGTTGGGCTTACTGTATCCGACAGGAAAGTTAACTAGATGTATAAGATGTGGGGTGCCATTTTTTATTAAAATTAAGAGACTGTTGGGGAAAGCCACAGATCACCAGTCTTAATTCTTCTTTATTAAATAACTAGTGACATTACTCTGTTTATCCTGAAACTTTGTGCCAAGTAATGAGGGAGAGGTTGCAACTGATAATCTAGAGTTAAAATACTGCTTCCACTATCTGCCCAGTCTGAGGACAACTGATGTCAGGTCCTGGTCCCCATCTAACACAGGAAACTGGAGCATTTATGACTTCTGTGCTCTTGGTTGCAGTCTAGATTTGTGTGTCTATGTACTGTTTTAAACTCCCAATGTACTCTGCTGTAGGTTAAGGGTTTTTTTTACTGTATGATATTTGTATGCATTGGTGGGCAAAGATATCTTGCTTATGCTGGCTGCCATTCCAAAGAGATGTTTTGAAGAGCTATTATGGATTTAATAAATTGTAAACAATTTTTGGAATTGGCATTGCTATCTAGCTTCCATCACAAAATTCTCTTGTGCTAGAAAAGAGATTGGTATTTAAATTTATAGATTTCAGATTAAGCTGATGCTGCAAATGCAGTGGTTATGGAAGATGGAAGAAAATGCATCCAGGTTCCTGACTTGGCAGAAATTTGTTTTTTTCCCTCTTAGAATCAGATGTGAATATCTAAAGAAAAGCAGCTTACCTGGTTTTCTTTCATGTTTTGGAGTGTTACTTCAGAGTTTTAAACTAAGAAATTAAAATCCTGAATCTCTACTTCTGTAACTGAGCCCAAGTTAATTGACTGATCTGCTAATACTGCAGAAATGATAAAGATGGATGATATGGTAGTCAAAAAAGTTTTGTACGTTATATTAGTTGTTTTTACACCACTGTGCAATTAAGTTCCTTGTTTTTTATGAAGCTGAATAGATAGTGTAAGTGATGACACAAGTAAATGAAATGCTTAATATAGGAAGTTGTGTAAATGGTGCAATCTGGAGTACCGCAAAAAAAAACCCAGAAGTGACAATAACAGGATAACCGAGGAATGTAGAATTAAGAGTTCAGGAGCCTGGCATTACCACTCAGAAGAGGTGATTTGGTTCAGTCGTCTAGTACAGTGAGGAAGAAGCTATTCTTAAGTGTAGACATCTGGGCTTTCAGACTCCTGTATCTCCTTTCAGAATGTAAGAGGCAATACTATTAACTGTCTTGAAGCAAAGCATCATGAAGATGGACTGAATGGACTTATAATAGACTGTGCTTGCCACTCCAGGCTTGGTTGGCCCAGAGCAGAGCAGTTGCTGTACCAGGCTGAGATGTGACCAGTCAGATTATTACTGTTCATCTGTAGAAGTTCAAGAGAATGCTTGTGGATACACCAAATCTTCTCTGATGCCTAACAAAGTGAATACACTGTTGCACTTTTTTGATCACCCCATCATGGAAGAGAGCGTGAGGTTGCTGGGGATCTGGATGCCAAAGAACTTGAAACTATCAACTATCTCTACATTAGCTCTGATGAAGGCTCTGTTCACCTAACTTAAGTCAACAACTGGTTAAGGGCCAAGTTATCTGACATCATAATTTGACATTCAACATTTTGTTTCTGTACTTGGTCTGACTGCAGCTGATAAAAGTGGTATCATGGATTGATATCATTATTAATAGTGCTGCATCTGGTCACACAGTCACGTTTATACACAGGAGTAGAGCAGGGACCTGAGCAATCCTGAAGAGCAACAGTGTTGAATGCCAAGTTTGATAATGTTATGATTAATCCTAGTCAACTGTGGTCTGCTGGTTAGGATGTCCAGAAGTCAGTTACAGAAGGGGTCCCAAGGCCACGATCTAAGCATTTATAGATGACCTTATCTTTTATCAAAATTCTTGCACATCTGAACTAACATTTTGATATTTTATTTACAGGGTTCGAAAGCATCTTAGAAGGGCTTTATGGACCAAGGTTACTCAGAGACCTCAGTTTATTTGATGGTAAAATGTGTTTTGTTTTCTAAATATAACAATAGTAATAAATATTGTTAAAGTATACAATTAAACTACTTCAGTTTCTCTTTGTATGGATTTCACTATATTCCAGCTGAACTAAAATTCCATTAAGAATTGCAGGTTCTTGATTCTTGAAACATTATTTTTCTTATCAAATGTGTATTTGAGCAAAGCATTTTGCTAGGGCACTTCAATAAACAATTATGCGTGTAATTGACAACTGACAAGTTAACTTTTGACAAATTTGTAATTCTGTCATGTAACTGTCTTAAAGTGAAAACAATTGCAGAACTTGAAACAGTCAATGTGATTCTTATTCTTTTAATACCATATGAGTTACGTTATTTTGCACCAGGGACATTACATTTTGTATAGTTATTTTCCTCCATTGATATTATGGCAAGCATTTTCTGTCCATACTTTTGTGTGCAAGTTATTAATGACTGCATTTATACACATAGTGGAATATTTCTACCTCTCTTCCCATTTCTGCACATAACATACAACATTTGTTACAACTTCCAGTTCAAATAAAATTCATCTTTTAGAACTTGAAAGGGGGGAGAAAGCTGGGTAATACCTAATTTCCAAACTTAAAAGTTTGAACAAATAAAAATTACATTATGCAGCTCTGAGTCATGTTAGGCAAAAATTGCTAGGATTTGTCTGGCCTCAATACTCAGCTGAGAATCTAACTGAAACTCTGGTTGTTTAGTTAATTGATTTCTCAAATAGAGGGAGAACCATTAAAATACTAATTTCTCTTGAATTGCCCACTATAGTGACAATAGTTGATGCATACAGGTATGCAAAATTATTCCAGCCCAAGTTCTGGAATAATTTTGATCCAAGTCAACCAACCCCTTTTTTTTAGGTTCTGTCACAGCAGTAGTGAACAATGTGCAGCAAACCATCATCATCATTATGTGCCATGTTGTATGATGTAGGTGATAATGGTCTCATGACCATGATTGTTCTTGGCAAATGGCTCTGCAGAAGTGGTTGCTATTGCTGCCTTCTGGACAGTGTCTTTACAAGACGGTTGACCCAGCCGTTATCAGAACTCTTCAGAGATTGTCCAGTGTCAGTGGTCCCAGGGTTGTCCCAACTGCTCATACAACCATCCACCACCTGCTCTCATGGCTTTGTGTGATTTTGATAGGGAGGCTAAAAAGGTGCTACACTTTGCTCAAGGGTGACCTGCAGGCAAGTGGAGGGAAGGTGCACCTTACACCGGTAGAGACATATCTCCACTCCGTCATCCAATGCAGCAAATGGAAACTGCAAGTACCCTAAAACCTCATTCATAATAATAGACTCCAACTTCCTCCCAATCACTGAAGTCAGACTAATTGGCCTATAACTTCCTTTTTTCTGCCTTCCTCCGTTCTAAAAGAATGGAGTGACATTTGCAAACTTGCTCTTCTCCTGAACCATTCTAGAATCTAGTGATTGGTGAAAGATCATTACTAATGCCTTTGCCTCCACAATTTTTTCAGCTAACTTTCAGAACCTTGGTGTAGTCCATCGGGTCCAGGTAACTTATCTACCTGTAGACCTTTCAATTTCCCGAGCACCTTCTCCTTAGTAATAGCAACTGCACTCAGTTCTGCCCCTTGAAACTCGTATTTCTGGCATACTGCTAGTATTTTCCACAGTGAAGACTGACACAAAACTTACTCAGTTTATTCATACATGGGATATATCTATCCTGCACCTTCTAAACTTCAGTCATTGTTTTTGTGGCGTCATCCCTGCTAGTGTCACCTTCTAATCAACTTTGGCCAGCTTCTCTCTCGTGCTATAATTCCCTTTACTCCACTGAAATAATACATCTAACTTTAGCTTCTCCCTCTCAAACTGCAAGGTGAATTATTTTATATCTTTACCTTTAAGCTCCTTAATCAAATCTGGTTCATTACATAAACTGAATCCAGAATTACTTTTTCCCCTAGTGGGCTCAACCACAAGCTGCTCTAAAAATCCATCTCATTGGCATTTTACAAATTCCCTCCTTTGGAATCCATTGCCAACCTGATTTTCCCAATCTGTCTGGATGCTGAAATTCCCCATCACTATCGTGATATTGCCCTTTTAACATGCCTTTTCAATCTCCCATTTTAATTTTATTTCCCACATTCTGACAACTGCTTAGAAGCCTGCATATAACTTCCATCAGGGTCTTTTTACCCTTGCAGTTTCTTAACTCTACCCATAAAAAATCATTTCCTCTGTTATCTTTCTAAGGACTTGATTTCAGTTTTTACCAATGGAGCAACTCCACCCCCTCTGCCTTTCTGCCTGTCCTTTTGATGCAATATGTGATCATGTTTCAGCCATGACTCAGTGATGCCCATAATATCATACCTGCTCATTTCTAACTTTGCTCCAAGATCATTTACCTTATTCTGTATACTGTGTGCATTCAAATATAACAGAGTCAGGCCTCTATTTATTACTCTTTTCAACTTTTGCTCCCCATGTTGTACTTCAACTCGTACTACTAACTGAAATTTTGCCCTATCATCTGCCTGTCCTTCCTCTGTGTCACTACACAGTGCATCTACTTGTATGCCAACTGTCCCATCCTCTATCCTATCACTCCAGTTCCCATCTCCCTGCCAAATTAGTTTGAGCCCTCCCTGACAGCTCTGGCAAAATTGGCCACAATGATGTTGGTCCCCTCGGTTATCGGTGTAGCCCATCCTTGTACAGTATTCCACAAATCTTAAACCTGTTGACATAGAGGAAAAGGTTGTTTTTTTGAGACCATTGCATTAGTTCTCTAACTGTATATACTCCATCTCATGGTTGTTTGAGATCTGGCCCATTACGGATGTTACGGCATTGTAGATAAGAGTTCAAGCAAAATTTTGCCACAGATCTGTGAGCATATGCAGTCTGAAGTAAAGGGCTGAGAATGCAACCTTACAGGGCACCAGTGTTGAAGAGAATCATGGTGTTGCTGTCCATCTTTACTCATTGTGATCTGTTGTTCATGGTGCTGAGTTTTAAGTCTAGGAGTTTGAAGGCAAGCTTGTTTGCAACTTACGGTATTGAAAGTGGATAGGTGACTGTGGAAATTTGTAGTTAAATTCCATTCGTTATGGATTGGTATCTGCTTTTCATAGTCTGTATTCCTGAAATTTTGTTTCTGTAGTGAAGTGTCCTGGTTCCCAAGTTTTACCAATAAACTGAGGGCGATAATAGTGTCTAAATTCTAAAGCACTTGTGTCTATGTGTTTATGTAGAAATTTCAATTGACACTTTATTTTTTGCTTCCATGATATCCTGAAGCCATCCTAAAAGGAAAGAAAGAAGGTCATCTTTAAAGAAAATATTGCCTCCAGTTAAATTTTGACTTTTTTTAGTCTTCTGTTTCTTTAGCTTTCTGAGGCTAAAATTGGAGAACAGTGTTACTAGAGGGCAGGAGGAACTTTATGAAGGTGAATGGGGGAAGAGGTCTTCATGAACTTAAAGCAGCAAGTAGTATTGCAGGATCAAAACCATTGTGCAATTGGATCCTCTATTTCATCGCTTGCAAATCCCAGTAAGTTCGGATTGGCAACATCACTTTCACAATCTCAGTCAGCACAGGTGTACTACAAGGCTATGCACTCTTCTGGCTTTACACTTATGACTGTGTGTCTAAGCACAGCTTCGATGCTAAGGTCAAATGTTCTGATTATACCATTATCGTAGGCTGTATCAAAGGTGGTAGCTAATCAGCCTAAAGGAGGGAATTGAAGATCTGGCAGAGTGGTGCCACAACAGCTTTTTACTCAAACGTAAAAATCTATAGACGTTTGTTTTCCTCAACAGTCTATTACTCTTTCCATTAGTTTGATAGATTGGTACCCTTAAACAAAAGAACAACATCAAAGTCAAAGTGAACTTGCTATCAAACTATGTTTATGTCACCATGTAGTACCCTGCAATTCATTTCCTTGCAGATATTTGTATGAAAATAAAGAAACACAATTGAATTGATGAAACACTACTTAAAAATGACCAATCCAAAAGAATTATGCAAATAAAAATAATTAAAATGCTCATGTATTTGACTTGTAGAGTCCTTGAAAGTAAGTGACTTACTGGAATCAGTTTAAAGTTGAGTGAGAGTAAAGCTGTTCATGCTGGTTTATGAACCTGATGGTTGTAGGTTGAACCTGGTGGTGTGGAACCTAAGGCTATTGTACCTCCTGCTAATGGTAACAGTGAGAAAAGATCATGGCCTGGGTAGTAGGCGGGTGTCCTTGATGAATGCTGCTTTCTTGTGGTGGTGCTCCATATTAATATGCTGCTCTGTGGTGGGGAGGGCTTTCCCCGTGATGGTCTGGGCAGTATCAGTCTCTTTCTGCAGATCTTCATATCCCTTGGCACTTGTGTTTCCATACCAGGCTGTGATGCAACTAGTCAGGATGTTCTCCATTGAGCTTCTGTAGAAGTTTGTCAAAATTTTAGATTAATCTACACAAACTTCTTTGAAAGTAGAGACAATGTTGTGCTGCCTTTGTGATGGTGCTTGCATGCTGGTCCCAGGAGAAGTCCTCTGGCAGGATAATGCCCAGGGATTTAGTTACTGACCCTCTCCACCTCAGATTTTCTTCTCTACCCCACCCCCACCCCCAATGAGACTGGCTCATTGATCTCTGACTGCTTCTTCCTCTTGTGGTCAATAATCAGCTCTTTAATCTTGCTGATGTTGAGTGAGAGTTGGTTGTTGCACCCATCAGCCAGCTTTTCAATAACAAATGTGCCAATTCTTCACCATTTTATTCAACCAACAACAGTAGTGTTGTCAGCAAACTTAAATTAGACTTTTAAGCTGTTCTTAGCCATACAATCATAGGTATAAAGTAAGCAGAGCAGGGGGCTAAGCATTCAGCCCTATGGTGTACCTCAGATGATGGTGATTGTGCAGATGTTGTCAATCTGTACTCACTGGAACCTGCAAGTGAGGAAATCGAGGATACATAAGACCATGAGAAATAGGAGCAGAATTGGGCTACAGGTTTCCCTCGCTTTCCGAAGGTAGACTGTTCCTATGAAACTGTTTGTCATTATGTCGTAAAATGAAGAAGCAATTGCATTAATTTATATGTGAAAAATATTTGAGAGTTCCCAGAACCAAAAAATAACCTACCAAATCATACCAATTAACATATAAAACCTAAAATAACACTAACATATAGTAAAAGCAGGAATGATATGATAAATGTACAGCCTATATAAAGTAGAAATATTGTATGTATGGTGTAGTTTCACTTATCAAAATCGGGAAGATAGCGAGCCAAAATCAATTTGGAGGGGAAAAAATTGGCACGTACACACCTACGTAATTACATGCCTGCATAAATACACGTATGCGCACACAACTGCCCGCACAAGGCTTCATGGTCATGGTAGTGTTTTTCGGGGTAAATACACGTATAAAGCAGGCATCTTTTTTTTTTGTAAAAGCGAAAACGGGTACTAATGTAGGTCTTTCGTAACAGTGAGCTGTCGTAAAGCGAACGTTCAAAAATAGGGGTCACCTGTATTATGATAGCCATGGGAGATTTCAACATGCAGGTCGACTGGGAAAATCAGTTGGAGATGGAGTGAGTTTGTTGAATGCCGATGAGAAGGCGAGACGAGTGGATAAAAGATCACTAGAAAATGAGGCCGGAGAAATAATAATAGGGGCCAAGGAGATGGCAGATGAACTAAATGAGTACAGGCGTCCCCCACTTTACGAAAGTTCGCTTTACGCCACTTGGCTTTTATGAAAGACCAAAAGAAATCTGAAGAGGATTTTCACTTTCAGGAAAAAAGGCGCCCATTTTAAACTTGTGTTTACCCCAAGAAAGACTACCATGACTGTGAAGCCTTGTGCGGAAGCTGGTAGAACACTGGAGGGAGTGGACTGGGATCTGAGGGTCTGAAGGTTGGTGACATTCAGAGGAGATCAATGGTGGAAGGATGACTTCTGAGTAAGCTGCAACGAGGACTTTGACTTGGGCCCTTTTTTTTTGTTTTTGTTTATTTTCATTACTAACCCTATATTCAGATTAAGATTCATGAAGTCTTATCATTTAATTGCATATGGTGTACTGTCTGATATTTAGTGTTCTGGGTTTGTAACTGGGGGTACATTACACAGCATCCACACAAACGTGATTACCCAGTTTGGCAGGGCCGAAGGCCGATTCCCCTAGACAAATGCGAGTTGGGGGAGCCCAAGGGTTACTCTGTCTGTGTGTGTGTGTGTTTTCAGAGGGCAGAGGTCAACATGTTATCTCCAATGTATAAATATTTCAAACCTAGCCCCATCATATGGTTTAGAAAACATAGTGTAACTATCTCAACAACAAAACCATTCACACTCTTGCAGTGATTACTTCTAAAATACAATTCTGGATTTAAATACAGACTGGATTTAAATATTTGCATGATGCAAATATGCTCTAAAAATAAAGGTTACAAGAACACTTCTAAACACTTGAGTGTTCATCAGTCCACAGTAAGAAATAATCTACAGATGGAGGAAATTCAGTACTGTTGCTCCTTTCACTAGGAATGAGCATACTGCAAAGTTAACACCAAGAGCACAATGTGCAATGCTGAAAGAAGTGAACAAAAACGCGAGGGTAACAGCAAAAGACCTGCAGAAATCTGTAGAACTTCTCTGTTCATGTGTCCACTATAAGAAAAAAAATACTAAACAAGAATGGTGCTCATGGAAGACACTGCTCTCTAGACCAGCTGGATGTTCCACTATGCTTTTGGGGCAAATGTTCTGGGGACAGATGAGACAAAATTTAAACTTTTAGGCATAAGTGCACAGGGCTGTGTTTGGAAGAAAATGGGCACTGCACACCAACACCAAAATCTCATCCCAACTGAAGCATAGGGGAAGGAACATCGCAGTTTGGGGCTGTTTTGCCACCTCAGGACCTGGACAGCTTGCAATTGTTGAAGGGGAAAAATGAATTCAAAATTGTATTAAGACATTTTACAGGAGAATGTTAGGGTAGAGGTCCATCACCTGAAGCTTAATACTTGGATGATACAACAAGAGAATGATCTGAAACACAAGAGTAAATTAACAACAGTAGAGAATTTGTTTTGGAATGGCCAAGTGAGAGTTCGGACCTTAACCCAATTGAGATGCTGTGTCGTGATCATGCAAGTGATATTCAAGCAAGTTATCCCAGAAGTATTAATGAACTGAAACAGTTTTGTGTGGAGGAATGGTCTAAAATTCCTCCTCGCCATTGTGCAAGTCTGATTAGCAGCTACAGGAGATGTTTGGTGGAGGTTCTTGCAGCTAAAAGAGGTTCTGCCAGTTATTAAATATAAAGTTTCATACTTTTCCAGCCTGGACTTGTGAATCATTGAACAATGTTTTCAATAAAGGCATGAAAACTACAAATGTATGTGTTATTAGTTTAAGGAGATTGTGATCAGACCACATTTTATGAGTAATTGAGAAAATCAGGTAATTGGAAAGGGTTCATAATCTTTTTCTTGCCACTGTAAGTGCTACTGAATGATGGTCATTGAGGCAGGTTATCAGATTCTCCTTGGAAACCGGTATAAGTGTAGCCTGCTTGAAGCAGGTGAGTATCTCAAACTACTGAAGCAACAGGTTGAAGATGTCCATAAACACTACAGCCAGATTGCTGTCTTCAGTACTCGGCCAGGTACACCATCTCAGCCGGATGCTTTTGCTGCCATCCAGTCTTCAGATCTTCACCAGTGGCTAGCAATAAAGCAAGTATTTCTGCAAGAGACTCAGTTTCTTCTCAAGTTTCCCCACAAAGTCCAATGATTCACATGGTCAGATCCAAGGGATTTATTGGCCTTAATGTGCAAAGGCTGCAAGTACAAGAATTTCTCAGTATAAACACCAAAGAGGTATATTTTTTATAATCCCACCCCTCTTTTGTGTCTTGAGACATGAGTAGCCTTGCTGATCTATAAGGGACAAACTCTCTTCCTAACTCCTGTCTGATACATCTCCAGAACCCTTTGGGATTTTCCTTAACCGTACCTTACCTGCCTGATCTATTTCGTCCTTTTTCCCCTCGTAATCTCTTCATCAAGGGATTCACTTGCAGCTGACCACCTACATCTAATGTTTGCTTCCCTTTTCTTAACTAGATATAGTCAACTTGTAAATATTTTTAGTCAGCCATGGTTCTCTAAGCTTGTCAGGTTTAACCTTCATAACAAGAACATGCTACTCTTAGATACTTTATCTTAAAAGGTCCCACATTATTTATTCATTTTTCTTCAAACAGACTCACCCAACAGTATATTCCATCCTGCCACTTCTTTGCCCATTCTGCTAATCTAAGTCTTTCTGCAGACTTCTAGCTTACTCGACACTACCTGCCCTCCACCTACCTTCGTGTTGTCTGTAAACTTGGCCACTGAATGCAAATTATGAAATTGAATCTTTACTCCAAGCTATTAGAAGTGTAAAAATACTTCACTATAGTGTTAATCTGAAAAAGAACTGAAGGTAGGATTTTTCCCCTGAGGTTGGTTGACATTAGAGCTAGAGGTCATTGGTTTAACATGAAAGGTGAAATATTTAAGGGGAATCTGAGGGGAAACTACTTTCACCAGAGGTTAGAGTCAGTGTCAAATGAACTGCCAACAGAATAGGTAAATGTGAGTTCATTCTAACATTCCAGATGAATTTTGTTAGGGACCTGGATGAGAGAGAGGTGAGGAGGATTATGGTTTGAGTGCAGGTAGATGGGGCAAAGCAGAAAACTAGGCCATAGGCCTGTTTATATGTTGTAGTCCTCTGAATCTAACAGATTGATAGTACTCTATTTTTGTCAATACTACATTTTCAAGAGTCATTTTATAGAAGACAACTACCAGTCTTTCTAGTGAAATTAGGAATTAGTAGTCCAATATATTCATATTTTCCCTGAACAATTTGTTGTTGAATAATTCTTAATAACAAAATAACAATCTTACTGTAATGATTGTGGCTTTGCTTTTGCCCAGAAGGGTTTATAAGGAATTTCGTTACTTCAAGTTATGTTGGACATTGTTTTATGGAGGTTGGAAAAGGATTATGCTAAGTCAATTGGAAGCTTCTGATGTTAACCAAAGATTGCATCCTGTTCAAGTAATTTGTCATGCCCTTTGTATCATTAATTATAACATCAAATTGGATTTTTTTGTAAGTGTGCAAGAAATTAAGATGCATATAAAATATGTAAAGTTTTTGCTTTTATATTTGAACATCTGCTAAATATTATTAATGTAGATCACTGGAAATCCTAGAATGACATTTAATGGGATCCTCCTTGATCTGCAAAGGAGGCTCGGATTGTTATGTTAATCGAGATTTCTGGTATTAATGCCTTAATCTCCTTATTACCAAATGTGGATGATTTGCAAATTGTTATGATTTTGAAAATATTTTTTGTAAGCTGTTCTGGTTACTGAATAGTTTATTCCTATGGTATAATTAATGTAATTAAAAAAGTTAAGAAGTTCAGATAATTTATCTCGAGCATTTCTTAATTATGTAAGTTTTACTTGTGTTTCTGGCTTTCAAAAGAGTAGTGGACAAAAGTTTTCTGGAAATCCTTGTATAATGCATGCCATAATTCTGTGTTTTATGGTAGCCTTAATTTTGAGTTTAGTACTGGTCACTTGGTTTGCCGACAGTCCTATATTGTATGGGACTTCTGTGTCAGGGAGACAAATTTTTAATACAGAAGGTAGTTTTCCTGTAAAATCTGCAGAAGTTGTAGGAAGAATCCAAGAAGCCTTGTTACTGTTACAACTCCTTAAAATGATCTACTTTTGTCACCATCCAGTTAACTCTTATGATTTGGAGGATAGCTGTGGATGTTGCTGTTGATGGTTTCTTCACTGGAAGCCTGTACTTGTGGGACTGTGTAACTGGTAGGCAAGATAGGTTGTAGGAGGTGGAAAAATGGTAGCTTCCGATTTCAGTGTAGACCCTATTTGCTGACAGTCTTCCACAGGCTTCTCCAGTATCAACTGCAAAATTTAGTTCTTTTAATGTGTTGGTACAAGCACAGTGGGCTGTAAGATTCTTATAGCCACCATCTTTGTGTTGCCCTCCCACACGATTTTAACAATTACTTGAGATGGGAATATGTGAATAATCTAGATGAAACTGAAGCACTTTTTTACGGGTGAATGCACAAGAATGTGTTCAGCTTGCTGACATGAAAGTGTTATCCTCTAACATGAACAATTTACTGTTTCAGAGAGGGGATAAAGTTTATTTTTCTGTATCTGGCATGACTAATGGTCAAATCTCTCAATATAATGGGTCGATCCTTTATGATATTTTTGTACTTTTGACATGTTGTTATACAATTAAATTTATGACTTTGCCCACAATATGTAGTTGAAAACAATATTGGTAACTTTTAACCCTTCTCAAAATCATTGCTTTATGATTATTTTAAACAGAGGTAGGATTTTTTTCTTGCAACCTCAATTCTTGAACTATCTGATTCTGCCTTGTATGTTCCAATGTACCACCAAAACCTTCACTTTCTTCAAGCTGGTCACATCTCATTAAATGTGAGCTATCCTATGAATCCCATGCAGTGTTTTTTTTTTCTTATATAATGCTATATATTGTAAAAGAAAAACAGTTTTGTCTGGGAGATGTAGTAGTTATTGTATTTCACTTCAAAGCAACATGTGCAAGCAACAACCATGTGCATGCTCAATGATCTGATAGGGGATCTGGAGGTGGAATGGTAGTGCCAAAGATTATGGTGGTATGCTGCACAGTGCATTTCTTCATCCTGTGAAGAAGGCTCAGCTTCTCAGAAGAGCCGTTGAAACTACAGGTTCCAAGACAGGAAGTACAATGTCAGACTAACCAGTAAACAGCCAGTTATTGCTGTTGTCAACCAGTCAAGTGAAACTAAATTTATTATTGAATTACATACGGCTACAAGAAAAAAATTATGAACCCTTTGAAATTGCATGGTTTTCTACATTAGTTACTCATAAAATGTGATCTGATCTTCATCCAAGTCACAACAATAGGCAAACACAATCTGCCTTAACTAATAACACTCAATTGTAGTGTTCATGTCTTTATTGGACACATTGTTTAATTATTCACAGTCCAGACTGGGAGAAAATGTGAACCCGTGTATTTAATAACTGGTAGAACCTCCTTTAGCACCAATAACCCCCACCAAACATTTCCTGTAACTGATAATCAGACTTGCACAATGGCAAGGAGGAACTTTAGACCATTTCTCCAATCTAAACTGCTTCAGTTTATCAATACTTCTGGGATACAGCATCTCAGTTGGGTTAAGGTCTGGACTCTGACTTGGCCATTCCAAAACACTTTTTTTCTTTTTAAATCATTCTGTTGATTCTGTTTCAGATCATTCTCTTGTTGCATCATCCAATCTCTATTAAGCTTCAGGTGTCGGACCGCTACCCGGACATTCTCCTGTGAAATGACTTAATACAATTTAGAATTCATTGTTCCCTCAGTGATTGCAAGCTGTCCAGGCCCTGGCACAGCAAAGCAACCCCAAACCATGATGCGACTTCCATCATGCTTCACAGTTGGGATGAGGTTTTGGTGTTGGTGTGCATTGCCCTTTTCCCTCCATACATAGTGGTGTGCATTTTTGCCAAAAAGTTCAACTTTTTTCTAGTCGCTCTACAGAACGTTGTCTCAGAAGCGTTGTACAATATCTTTTTCAAACTTGAGACACACAACAATGTTTATTTGACTTTTTTAGGTGAGCTATAGTTTCCTCCTCTAGTGATTATCTGTGGGTCTTTTGCTGTATCCTTGGATTCTTATTTCCCTCCTTCAGCATTGTCCTTTGTGCTCCTGGTGTGATCTTTGCAGTATGCTCATTCCTAGGGAGAGTAGCAACAGTACTCAATTTCCTCCATTTGTACATAATTTTTCTTCTGTGGACTGATGAACACTAGGGTCTTTAGAAATCGTTTTGTTGCCTCTTCCTACTTGTGCATTTTACAATTCTTCTAAGGTCCCCTGTAAGTTGTTTTGATCGAGGCATGGTACACGTAAACGGATCTTTCTTGAGAAGAGCAGGCTCTGTCAGTAAGTTGACATTGTCCTTTTTTATAGAGCAGGACACCACTACCACCCACACTCCAATCTCATTGATTGGAGCACCTGACTCCAATTAGCTTTTGTAGAAGGCATTATCCCAGAGGTTCACATATTAAATAGTGTACTCTATTGAATAAGTACAATGTTTATGTATTTAGTTTAGACAGATTGTGTCTATTATTGTGACATAGTCAAAGGTCAGACCACATTTTGAGTAATTAATGAAGAAAACCAGGTAATTGCAAAGGGTTCACAAACTTTATCTTGCAACTGTATGTTACCTTGATTCATTTTCTTGCAGGCATTTACAGGAAAATAATGGTATTTATGAAAAAAAACTATATATAAAGACTGACAAAATAAAGTGCAGAAGACATTGTACAAAAAATACTGAAAACATGGTATCTAGAGTCTTTGAAAGTGAGTGTAGTTTGTGGACTCAGTTCAGTGTTGTAGTGAATGAAGCTATCTGTATTGGTTTAAAAGCTTGATAGTTGTCAGGTAATAACTGTTGCCCTCCTGTCAGCTTGAACCAGTCTGACCATTCTTTTCTGACCTCATTTTACAAGGCTGTTAAACCCAGAGAACTGCCACTCCATGGATATATTTTTGTTTATCACACCATTCTCTAAACTCAAGAGATTTCATGAAAATCCCACATAATCAACAGTTTTTTGAGACACTCAAGCCACCCTGTCTGGGCCCCAACAATCATTCCACCAACAGTCTCTTGGAACACATTTCTTCCCCATTCTGATATTTGGTCTGAACAATAACAGAACTTTTTGACCACGCTTGCATGCTTTTATGCATTGAGTTGCTGTCATAAGATTGGCTGATTAGTTTTGAATTAATGAGCAGATGTACCAAGTGGTGGCCACTGGGGGTACCTGTACTGGAAAGTTGGGTTAACTAGGGGGTAGGCAGCACAGCACTGAGTTTTTTTTTTGGTGACCAAGAATGTCGAAGAGGGCAGGACAGTAGATGTGCTCTATGTGAATTTCAGTAAGGCCTTCATTTTTCTATGTGGTAGACTGTTCTGGAAGGGTAGATTGCATTGGCTCGATTGTAGGAAGTGAAGGGTGATAATGGAAGATTGTTGTTCTGACTAAAGGTCCTTGACAAATGTGCATTGGCCCTTTGTCATCTATATCAATGATTTAGATAAGAATGTACAAGGCTTAGTTAATATTTTGCAGATTACACTTAATAGTTGGGATAGAGGACAGTGAAGAAAGTTGACAAAAATTACTGGAGGATCTCGATCAGCTCAGTAAATGTGCCATAGAATGACGGTAATTTAATTCAGATAAGTACAAGGTGTTGCATTTTGGAAAGATAAATCATGGTAGGACTTTGACAGTTAACAGCATGGCCCTGAGTTTGTTGCAGAATAAAGGGATTTTGAAATTCAAGTACATGGGTTCTTAGAAGTGGAGTTCTAGGTAGACAGGATGGTGAAGGCTTTTGACATGCTGGCAAAAATGAAGTTGCTTATAAATGTTGGAAGATCATGGTGCAGTTATACAAGCTGGTGGTGAGGCTGCACTTGGAGTATTGTATTCCGTTTTTGCAACCTTGCTGTAGGAAGCATGTTATTAAACTAGAAAGGGTGTGTTTAAAAAAAATTACAAGAATGGACGTGATTCAATACTGTAAAAGGACTGAATGGAATAGAGTTCACAGCGACTGAACTGTAGAGCCAGACTCAAAGTAAAAGGGGGTGGGGGAGAAGAGGTGTTGTGGTGATAGGGGATACAATAGTCAGGAGAGCAGATGGGTGATTCTGTGGGCGTGTAAGAGACATCTAGATGGTACGTTGCTTCTCAGGTGCCAGAGTCAGGGACATCTAAGATTTTGTCTCCAGCATTCTAACGGGGGGGGGGGGGGGGGTTTAGAGGATGAGCAACCAGAAGCTGTAGCTGTGGTGCACACTTGCACCTATGACATTGGTAAGAAAGAGATGACGTCTTGAAGAGAGAGTATAGGAAGCTGAAAGCAGGACCTTGAATAGTAAAAACACGAATGTAACACTCACCCAACAGGCTGGTATATGTCTAGGGGAAAATGAGATCCAGCCACACACCACCCCCACCTCCCGTACGCGCAGGTGCTGTGGGAATCAAGTTTATGCCTCGCGCATGCACATAGTATCAAATTCACATCAGATACCGTTATGAAATACTTTAAAGATTTTACTAAAACTAAGAGTACTAGGCAATACAATATATATGAAAGAAAAGAAAAAGCAAAAGGTGCCAACTTATCAAAGTTCAGTCAGTTTAGTGCACATCGTTGGAGTTCAACCATCAAACCATTTGACCCCTCGTCACTTTCCTCTGACCTCCACGTCTTCGCACCTGGGACCACCCCCGGTGGTCGACCGAGCAGTGCAGCGCAAGTCCACCTTCCCGCCTCCCCTGAAAACCAGCGAAAACCCTCCAAGCTCCCAGCCTCACAAGACAAAATAACATTCCCCATTGGTTAACAAATGAATACAATTCCCATATCAGCATATCAGACAAAGAAGCCATTTTGAGTAACATACACAGAACATTGTACACAAAGATCTGCAGGTGCTGGAAATCTAAACAACACACAAAATGCTGGAGGAACTCAGCGGGTCAGACAGAATCTATAGAAAGGAGTAAACAGTTGACATTTCAGGACCTGATGAAGAGTCTCTCCCTGAAATGTTGACTGTTTATTCTTTTTCTATGGATGCTGCCTCTAGCTTTTTATGTGTGTTACCTTGAGTAGTAAGTTCTAGATTACAAGCTGTGCCATGTGCCCGTGAGGGTAAGAATGCAGTGATTTGGTAGATGAATGTGTGTCAGAGCAGGGGCATGATTTCAGATTTGCAGATCGCTGGGATTCTGGGGAATGTATAACTTGCACCTAAACTGGAGAGGGACCAATATACTTGCTAGCAGATTTGCAAAAGCTGTTTGGGAAGGTTTAAATTAGTTTCACATGCAATGGGAACCAGAGTGATTGGCCAGAGAAGTTGGTGTATGGGTTGTTGCAGCATATAGAGGGACTGTGAGGCAGGATAAGCAAAGTTGCAGTTAATGGATAGTTTGAAGTGTGGGTTTTAATGTAAGAAGTATCTGGGGAAAAGAGTGATGAACTTGGAGCATAGGTGTGTACATGGAACTATAAAGCTGTGGCCGTACGAAGATGAAGCTGTCACAGGCACAGGAATTGCTACTGGATCTTCTGGGGTGCAGATTTTCAAAAAGGGCAGGGAGGGAGTAAGGTGGGGGAGTGACATTGCTAATCAGGGATAGTATCACTGTGGCAGAAAAAGAGGCTGTTGTGGAGGGATTGTCTGCTAAGTCGGTGTGGGTGAAGTCAAACTAAAAGAGAGCAATCACTAATGGGCGTATTCTACAGACCACCAGTAGCAACAGAGACATTCAGAAACAGATCGGGAGGCAGAATTTGAAAAGGTGCAAAATCAACAGGGTTTTTGTCATGGGTGACTTCAATTTCCCTAACATTGATCGGCACCTCCTTAGTGCAAAAGGTTTAAAGGAGCAGAATTTAAGTCTATCCAGGAAGGATTCATGATACAATATGCAGATAGGCTGACTGGAGGAGCGGCCATACTGAATCTGATACCAGGGATTGAACAAGGTCAGTGACGGATCTTTCAGTAAAGTTGGAGATAGTGACCACAACTCCCTGACATTTATCATGGTCTTGGAGAGGGATAGGAGTGGAAGGTATGAGAACTATTTAATTGGAGGAGAAATTATGATACAATTAAGCAGAAACTTGGGAGCATAGATTGGAACAGATGTACTCAAGGAATTGCAGGACTGAAATGTGAAGTTGTTTTAGGGAGAACTTGCATGGGGTTGGGTTAGGTTGTTTTGAAACAGATGTTTGGTAACTGGGAGATCTTCAGAAGTAAAATATTCTAAGCACAGAATATATACAGTAGGTTCCTGTTGGAATAAAAGATGAGGCTAACCGGTTTAGGAAACTTTGGTTATCAAGGAATATTGAGGCCTGGTAACAAAAAAGTAAGAAGTTCATATAAGGAGTTGGCTGTTAGGATGAAATGAGGTACTTAACAAGTACAAGCAATGCAAGAATACTTGAGAAATCAGGAAATCTAAAAAAAGGATGAGGCTACTCTGGCAGACAGGGTGATTGAAAATCACAAGGACTTCTATGGGTATAAGTGGTGAGGTCATGGATTATAGAAGAAGAGGTACTTGCTGTCTTCATGATTTTGTGGATAAATCTCCATTGTGTCCCCTCAGATGTTGTGAGAGCTTAGTGCAGGGCCCTGGCAGGGATATTTAAAATGTCCTTAGCCATGAGTGACATGCCAAAGGTCTGAAAGATAGTTAATGTTTTGTTTTAAGAAAGGCTATAAAAACAAGCCAAGAGATTGTGGAATGGTAAATCTGACGTCAGTCATTGGAAAATGATTTGAAGTTATCATAAGAGACCTGTATAAGTATTTGAATAGACATAGCCAAATTAGGAATAGTCAACACGACTCTCCACAGAGAAGTTGTTGATATGCAGTAGGAAGTAGTACAAGCATGTGTATAGGAAAGGTTTAGAATGACGTGGATCAAACACTGGGAAATAAGATTAGATTGGGTGAGTAGCTTGGTTCGATTGGACCAGTTAGGCTAATAGACCTGTTTCTGTGCTTTGTGACTATCACACTTGTCTTTGTGCTATCAGTTTTAGTGCAGTTCATTCACTGGTTCCTGAAGAAGTGATGATGAATCCTGGAAGCCTCTTTGACTCACTGCCAGTGACTATGGTGGTGAAGCATGAACCCATTTTTGTCACTGTAACAGTCCGGGGGGTGGGGGTGGTGAATGGAGCATCAGACATGTATATCCTTTGACTCTGTTCTCATTGCAAGCAACACACCTGGACATTAAGCTACAGTTCTTGATTTCCGCTAATTCTGTGATGTGCATATAGACAAAAGAATTTTCAGGTACTGAAAAATAACTAATGCTTATTAGTTAACCATCGCAAAACAGTTAAATCATCATTTTGCAGATGTTGCTATTTTCAGAATTGTGTGATTAACAAATAGCTTGCTGTTGTGGCAAAAACTAATTATAATAGAAATGAAACTTTGATAGGTTCAATTGTCAACCTAGTGCAACATCTAATTTCTACAATTCCTGGAAAATTCTAAATCAGAAGATTTTTATATTTAGTATAATTTAAATTCTTGCCCCCAGGGCATTGCACAGCGATCAAGTTTCCAGTGACATATCAGAAAAAAGTTGGTCCATGGAAGATTAGTGTGATTTTAAACTAACATCCCTATAATTGCAGACTTAATGCTTTGCTGAAAGGCTGTCACCTGCATAGTTGTTGATTGTCTTTTGGTAGTTACAGAAAATGCATTTGATTTGTACTGAATAATAGATTAAAATATTTTTTATTTTCATTGAAGACTGTGAACCCGAAGAAGTGACTGACTGGTCTATGAATGAAAACTGTTCATTTTGTTGCATAAGGAGAGAAAAAGTCAAGGTAAGTCGAAAGCTGTGTGATTCCAAAGGAAAATTTAAGTTTGTCTCGATGAACTATATAACTTACGGCTTCTACATTTACTTGTTATATATCCATATTTTTGTATTCATGTTATTTTTGAACTAGGATTTTTGCAAAGAGCATGATCACAATCAACATTCAGTGATGGTTGTAGGAGGGAAAATTTGATCAGGTGAACTGCGTGCTTATAGTGTATGTTAACAAGAACCAAAATGAGAAGCAAGGTAAAAGAGGTCAGTAGGGTAAAAGTGAGGATAGAATGTGGCATTTTAAAAAAGTGAACATTAAAAGATGTTTGTTACTTGCCTATTACTCGCATAGCAATGAAGATTATCAATAGATAAAAGCAGAATGTGTGGTTGGAAAACTTCAACTTTATAGCTGTTTTTTTTAAAAAACCAATGAGAATGCTGCTGAAATTTCACTTGTAAAGTGAAAGGTAGTAGACAAAATGAATGGAGAATAAATTAATAATAAATTCCAGTATTGCTCAAAGTTACTATAGAGTATGTTCTAAGTTATTGTAGGAAATGAGGGTGAACAGTGAACATTTAGAAAAAGGCACGGCAGTGGAGGAATGCTGCATAATGGAAGTGTCAGTCTTAGTCAACATTAACTGAATCCCAGCTTGAAACTTGAGTAGATGTTAGGAAATCACTGGTATTATTTGTTCATTACCAACAATTTACCTAGCCAGTATTTCTTCCACAAAAATCACCAAATGCTGATTGTGAGACCTGCTCTTTTTGAATTAGCTGCTGAAATAGTTTTGCATAAATTAGCGCTACATTTATTTGTTATGTGAATCTCAATTTAAAAAAGCTGTATCACCTGGATTCGCACTTCATTAGTACAAGTGACCTACAAATTACTGCAATTTCTGTATCCAGTGAATGAAGTTTAAGTTATCTTTCACCCTTAAACTGGTGCACAGTACTGGGTGAGATTAGAAGCTGTTTTTGGTCTTTGCTTGTGCCTTCTGTCTAAGGCTGGTAGTTACAAAACTTTTTTTTCTTGACAGTTGCTATGGTGGAATGAAATAAATTAATAAGTGAATGTATAGTCAGCATAACTGCAGATTTTTTTGTTATATAGGTATTTGCTAGCCCCTAATCCAGGGGTTCATTGCATTATGTATTGGTCCGTGGCATAAAATGGTTTGAGAACCTCTGCCCTAATCTGTTCACCGCTACATGCCACCTTGCTACTTTAATACTGAATATGTAAAAGTCTTTGGAAGTTTGGTAAGGGAAGACCAAACTGTATCATTATCCAGAACAGTAATTTCTGTATTTAGATTGCAAGTCAAGTTTGGGAATATTCATGATGTGCAGTGGTGTTAGAAAGTTTGTGAACCCTGTAGAATTTTCTCTATTTCCACATAAATATTACCTAAAATGTGATCAGATCTTCATTTAAGTCCTAAAACTAGATAGAGAACATAAATAAATAACGCAAAAACATTATACTTGTTTGTTTATTTGGAAAAATTGTCCAATATTACATGTATTTATTGGAAAAAGTATGTGAACTTTTGCTTTCAGTAACTGGTGTGACCCCCTTGTAAAGCATTAACTTCAACCAAATGTTTCCAGTAACAGTTGATCAGTCCTGCACATCGGCTTGGAGGAATTTTAGGCCACTCCTCCTTGCAAAACTGCTTAAACTCTGGGTTTCCTTGCATGAACTGCTTGCTTCAGGTCCTTCCACAACATTTCTATAGGATTAAGGTCAGGACTTTGACTCAATCATTGCAAAACACATATTTTCTTCTTTTGAAACCCATTCTGTTGTTTTATTCTCGTCTTTCAGATTATTGTCTTATTGCATTATCCAACTTTTGTTAAGCTTCAGTTGATTGACTGCTACCCTAACATTCTCCAGTAAAATGTCTCAATACAATTTTGAATTCATTGTTCCCTCAACTGTTGCAAGCTATCCTAGCCCTGAGGCAGCTAAGCAGCCCCAAACCATGATGCTTGCACTGTGCTTCACAGATGAGATGAGGGTTTGGTGTTGTTGCGTAGTGCCCCTTTTCCTCTGTCCAACTTTAAGGTAACCCATCCATTCTAGGCATTCCAAATAAGGTTGGCCTGGGTCAAATTGTGAATAAAATTAAATAGGAAGTAGCACACATTGTTGTAGGCAGTGAGAAAGTTTCAATAAATGCTTTTTAGCTAGTTTGGACCAGGTTGCAACTGGATCCAGAGTATTTGTAATTATACATTTTGTGAGAAATGAATTTGGTCCCTAGTAGAAACTATAAGAATAGTGCAAAACCTGAATTCTTGAGAACAAGGAACAAGCTGTCAAGCAGTTGGGAGTGAAGTATACCACTGCCAAATGGGGAAAGACACTAGAGGATGAATTGGAGAAAACCAGTGAGAATTTTCAGTGGATTATAAATAAATAATCTGCTAAGTTTAGGGAAACAGTAACCACTTTTATTACATTTTTAAAAAATCAGATAATAAGAATGAGAAAGCAACTTTCCAAGATGAATTGAAAATAAAAATGATAAATGGGGAAATCATCATACAGATAATTACGGTTAATGTGAAGATCTCATTTGTAAAAGAAACTTTAGCCTTTACCATGGCACCTTTACAAGTAGAGATATTAATAAGCCAACACAGAGGGGTGATTTTGACAAGAGCTGGAATTTACAAAGTGAAACAAATTATTTGGGGGAAAATACAAAACTGAAATTAGTTCAAATAAAAAAAGATATAATTCAGTCTCAGAGTGAAGGAATAATAGATGCACTCAACACTGTTCTTGGAGTATGGTGGCATAACGAATGAACAAGCTCGAGCAAGGATGTAATGCTGCTGTGGAATTGAAAAATGAGAATCAGGCCATGACATACATCCTAGAATTTTTGAAGTCGTATAGAAGGTGCGCAGGTTACTAAGAGAAGCAATAGCAATCTAAGTCTTAATTTTAAAGCAATAAATAGAACCTTCACAAACTTAGATGAGTGACCATTTGGATAAAAGCAAAAAAATAAAACAATAGCACGAATGGAGTGCCTATTTGACTGTTCATTAAAATAATTTACATGTGTGGGTTCATAATTGTAAATTTGTCCTGTACAAGGAGCTAAATTTTTAGGTTAATTTAAAATCGACTAAAAATAGTAACTGGTGATCAAATATGGCATGTTTTCGATGTGAAATCTAAAACCGTTTTATTGTTCCTTTTATTTTAAAGCTATTTCTGAGCATAATTCTTTTATGTTTCTAGGAGCATATCTCATCTGTGAATGCACCTCCAACACTGACATCTACTGAGGATTCTCTATCTCAGGGGCAGTCCCACACTGAACAGCTTGAATGCCAAGCAGACAAATTTCTTAATGCTATCTTTCATACAAAAGGTATAATATTTATGCTTTGATTCTTAAAACTAATTGAATCTTCAGTTTTGTTGATGAGAAATTACTCTGCAATTTTGTTTGAACTAAATATGTTCAGGTTTTTATTGCAATTGATGTACATAGATAAAAGTATATACTGGAAGTAGCATGAAATGTACATCCTTATTTAACATTGTGTCTAGTACCTTCCAATGAATAAATCACTTTGGATCAATTGTTTACATATTCCAAATAGTGCTTTACATTTCCAGCCAAGTTTAATTTTTTGAAGATACACTGACACCATCTACTGGTTGCTCACAAAATAACTTCTGTTTTGATTGTCATTTTTTAGTGGCTTAATAGGCCTTGAAATACCAGGATTGGCATAAAGGCAAGTTAGGCCAAAATTTACGCAAGTCTCTACACTAATCTTACAGACGCTTGCAGTACAATTTCCAGAGAATGTTATTAGCATTATACTGGAGCACATAAGCTGATATAGCAAGAAGCTCAGAAGAGGTGTAAGTAATTACTACCCTTGGAAGCGAGCAATACCAAAAAAGTCAAAATAGACTAACAACCAACATTGAGGCATGGCAATTATGGTGAGTCGCCAGTAATTTCCTTTTGCCAAACAATATTTGATATAAATTGCTATAAAGGTTGTTTCCTTTCTCTCAATTTTGTTTCCTTTTTTCCAGGGGCCTACAGTGAAAAGAGGTAGCAGCACTGCTGCTTGGCAGGAGTGTTGCAGTCTTTGGCGAAAATCAAGCTGTAGAAAGATGAGTTGAGTGATGGCAAGGATGCAGTCTCCTTAAAAGTTAGCCAGAGTGCCTGAAAGAGGCCTTGCTTGCTCTTTGTAGAAATCTTTGAGTCTGCACATATCCTAAATGATGACGCAAGAAGTTAAGCAACCTGATCAAGGCTGATAAGGTAAGGCACCTTCCTTGCTCTCTGCCTTTTAAGTTCAAACCTGAACATAAATTTTTGAGCAATACCTGGTATTAACATTGCAGTCTCACCAGCCACTACCTAAGCAGGTGATGAGTCAGCAACAGTGGTATCTGCCTCTACTTGGAGGACATCAGAACTTTGTGTTTCATTGCTTAACTAATGTTTGATTTAAAACCAGCACATTGAGTAATAAGAGCAAGTTAATTGCCTAATCTTGTGATTATTTATGCCCCCTACAAAGACTGTTAGTTGGCACTGATTTTCTATATGAAGTACCTCTCCTAAATTTTCCTGTGCCCTTTCACGGCATGTTGAAGTATTGTGGCTTTGAGAAAGATACATTGGTGGAGTACCTTGCACACCAGAATCCTGATGTCATTAGCTTTCCAAGTTCCTGGTGTTTCGTAGAATGTGTGCCAACTATGAGGCAAATCTAAACTGCTCCAATCATTTTGGGAATATCCTCCTCTTCCCTGCTTGTTCATGTGTCTATCTGAGTGCCTCTTAAACTTCCTAATGTATCTGTTTCTGTCACCTCCCTAGGCAGGGCTTTCTACTCATCTACCACTCTCTGTATAGACAAAAAATGAAACCATATACACTTTTAAACGCTCCCCTTCCCCTTAAGTTATGCCCTCTAGTATTTAACCTGTCCATCCTGGGGTAAAGATTTTATTTACCCTATCTGTACTGCTCATGATTTTATGTACAGGTAATTCTATTCAATTGGGACAAATCAGGACCAGTACATTTTGGCCCAATGGGGCAGCTGCCCCAGTTAACCGAAGTTTCATGGAAGTAGTTAAAAAGGTATCAAAAAAGACAAATTACATATTTAAATTAAATACAGAACACATTAGATCAATATGACTACAGTACTATGAAACTATTAGGCCCTAATAGTTATTGACGGAGGAATTCATCTAGTGTACGCTGCCATGTTCTTTTGACTGTTAGCAAACAACATCAGTGCAGACTCCTAGTGGAGAGAATGGACTGCCTTCATACAAGGCTTTTCATGATTACATTCTTCATAGTTGCTAACTTGAAGTAGTGAAGTCGTCTCATTTTCACTCCCAACAGTTTCTGGCATCTCCAAGCCTGAACATTTGAAACCACAGTGAGCAAAACAGTTCTCAATTGTCTCACTGTTTATTTCTTGCCAACTATCAGAAACAAAAATCAATGCTTTATGAACATAAACACGCAATTAATGCTATTGGAAAAACAAATAAATGCTTCTTGGCCTTCCAGCCAACTACAGGTATCAATTTTAACCAGTGTTTGGGTGACAAACTTTGCCATCCTCATCGGGGTAAAAGCAAATGGCACAGCACAGTGGTTTTGTGCTGTTGACATCAATCCTACAGCCATTGCAAATGCAGTGTTCTGCTACCCCCAATTTCTCTGGGTAACCAAAACAGGTACATCTCTTGTGCACCTTGATACTGGTTTTCACTGTGCACCCCATCGGGCTAAGATGAGGACTAACCAATCGGGAGGGATGGACAACAGGGATATATACAGTGGCGTGCAAATGATTGGCAAATTTCTGTAAGCGAGTAAAAGGTGACCTGATTTCCAAAAGGCATAACTTTAAAGATGACACATTGCTTTCATATTTTAAGCAAGATTTTTTTTATTTCCATCTTTTACAGTTTCAAAATAATAAAAAAGGAAAAGGGCCTGAAGCAAAAGTTTGGGCACCCTTCATGGTCAGTACTTAGTAACACCCCCTTTGGCAAATATCACAGCTTGTAAACGCTTTCTGTAGCCAGCTAAAGAGTCTTTCAATTCTTGTTTGGGAGATTTTTGTCCATTCTTCCTTGCAAAAGGCTTCTAGTTCTGTGAGATTCTTGGGCCATCTTGCGTGCACTGCTCTTTTGAGGTCTATCCACAGATTTTCAATGATTTCCCACTGTTCCTGTTAACTGCCATTTCTTAATTACATCATGAGCTGAGGAAACGGCTACCTGAAAACACTTTGCTATCTTCTTATAACCTCCTGCTTTGTGGGCATCGTTTATTTTAATTTTCAGAGTGCTAGGCAGCTGCCTAGAGGAGCCCATGGCTGCTGATTGTTGGGACAAGGTTTGAGGAGTCAGGGTATTTATAAAGCTTTGAAATTTGCTTCACCTGGCCTTTCCTAACGATGACTATGAACAAGCCATAGCCCTAACAAGCTAATTAAGGTCTGAGACCTTAGTAAAAGTTATCCGAGAGCTAAAATCTGTTGGGGTGCCCAAACTATTGCATGGTGCTCCTTCCCTTTTTTCACTCTAAAATTGTACAAAACAAAAATAATACACTAATCTTGCTTAAAATGTTGAAAAGAATGTTTCATCTTTAACTTTATGACTTTTGGAGATCAGTTCATCTTCTACTCACTTAACTATCACAGTAACAGAAATTTTGACCAGGGTGCCCACACTTTTGCATGCCACTGTATACCACTGGGCTAAACATGCCTAGACATTATCCCTGATAAAGGTAGCAGAGTTTGTCATTAAAACAGTTAAAATCAATACCTGTAGCCAGCTGAAAGCCCGAGAAGAGTTCATACCTCATATCCACCGAGAAAGCACTAGATCCTTTTTCACTATTGAAAATCTTCACTCCAAGCTAGGTGTCATGTCTAATGGCCACACAAGTGCACACGACTGACTCTAATTAGAAACTGTTTGGCAACTGCCCCCATCCCTATTAAGTGCTGTAGTGTCCCAAACAACTGAAGGGAATTATAACTAGTTTCTCAATTTTTGGTTTTTAAGTGGCTGCCCGGATTAACCGATGGCCCAATTAACTAGAATCCACTGTACTTCAGAGCTTGACAGGCATCCTAATAGATGCTCTAGTAAAAGCAATCAGTTTGTCTAATTCTCTTGTAGCGAATACTCCAAAAAAAATCCTAATATTCCTTTTCTGAACCCTTCCCATTCTTCGTATAGTGTAGCAATCGCACACACACACAAAGTTCTATAGAAAGTTATTGTGACCTCCTTTTATACCAACCATACCAATGGATGAAAGCAAGTTTGCTGTATGTTACCTTTACCATAATATCCACTTGTTGCCATTTTCAGGGAGCTATGGGTTTGCACCCCAAGGTTCTTCTAAGCATCAGTGCTCCTAAGAGTCATTTAATATATTCTTCTCTCTTTCATTTGCCCTGCCACAACAAATGTCTTGCACTTGAGGTGCTGCATTATAAATTGCATCTGTCATTTCTCTCCCTAAATTTCCAATTGATCTCTATGCTGTTCTGTCACCTTCCTCACTATCATTAATTCCACCAATCTCCATGTTGTCTGCAAATCTGACTAAGATGACAGCTAAGGTCAGCAGCACTAAGTGTTAGGACTTGAAATGCAGCGTTAGAGGACTTGACACATTTTTGCTTTCCACTTAAAATGGAAACTGCATCCATTCTCACACCATGCTTTTATCCTCACAGGGCCAGCAAAGCCAAGTTACCTTGTCCTGGAAGGAAAGAATTATAAGGAAGACAGGACGAGGATGATCACCTCCAAGCAAAATAGTTAAAAAGGACTGTCTTCTTGTCCTTATCACCATGTAAATTCTAATGTAGCAGGAAAGTGTGCATCCCCTTGCGCATAGGAGTAGCTTTTTGTTTTTGTTGTTTCTTGGTGTTCCAGCAGTCCTACCCCAACCTACTATGCTCTTTTGTGTTTGGCAGATCCAGGCCTGGTGCAGCTGTAATGATGAAGCCTAGTAAGTAACCTGGTCGACTGTCAATTCAGAGGCCAGGAAATGGTTGAATGGAGTTTGGGGTAATAATTGCCTCTTCTCCAAGGCAACTCAAGGAAAGGGGGGGGCAGTGGGTGGGTTGCTAGTCAGATTTAACATGTTTGCATTTGGAAAGGTAAATGCTCCAGGAACTTTCCAAGTAAATGAACAACTTAGGCAATATCAACAATTATTTGGAACCATTTATAACGTGGCACAGAGCATTTTTGTGAATTATAACCATTTCATCAAGCCATCTATGATATCCTTGACCATAGCATTTGAGCAGTTAGTGATTCATTGGAGGGCATGGAAAATTGTGGCATTGGCAAGTCAGCTGCCAATCACAGCTGCACATCCACTGTCAATGGGGCATCGCTTGCTGCCTTCCACATTTCCCAAACCAACCCCAGAGCCAAAATAAAACAGACTGAGGTTGCTTCAGAAGTACAGTCATCATCTGCTGCATTCCAGGTGTCAGTTGCTATACCCTGAATGGCAGCTCAGCCTAATATCCCTATTTTGGATTATTAAGTTCTTGGTCATCCTATCTGGCTCCATATTCTTGATTTTAAAAAACGGGCAAAATATTGTTAGAAAAATACTATCTTGATGCTACGCAAAAGTTCAAGGATTAGTGACAATGTGCACTTGCTTGAGAGCCTTTACTGCTGTATATATTTTGCGGCTGCAGTGTGGTATGACATAGGTGTTACTAGTTTATGATTTTCTCTGTTTAGTTGCTCTTGTCATTTAACTGTTACTGTGAATTGTTATAATGTTACCTAAATTGAATTATTGCCGCTGATTGTTTACATTTTTTAAGAATGAATAAACATTGAATTGTGCACTTAATGTTGCAGTAATTTTTTAGTTTGATATTTAATCAATAGTAATGTTACTGCTAGCCTTTTGACACAGCCACAGCTGTGAGGATCACATTGAAGTGTTGTGTATATGCTACAACGATAGAACACATCACTATTTTCAGCTCGACCATTCACTTGTTGAGGCTTAAAGCATACCTGAATTGTTTCTTGCATTGCTTGATCTTGTCTTTATGGCTACCTTCACAGAGGGAAAAGTCCAGAGAACAATTTTAAGTTGCTGATAGAAGTGCCCTGAAGTTGCAGCAATTAGCACTGAATACCTCAACTAGGAACAGTTATCTGCCTTTCCTGGTGGTGTTGATTCCATGGAAATGGGTCACACGTGTCAGGTATCTTTATTTCCTTTGGTCTTGCACCTCTCAGGTATTCTTCAAGGCCAAATTGTCTCCTTAGTACAGAAAGCTATCGTTCTTGATAATCCTTTTATAGCATAATGGACACCTGACCATTTAAAGGACTTGGAGAGGTAGTAATGGGGGACAAGGAAGTGGCAGATAAACTTCACAACTGTGAAAGACATTAGCAGTAGGCCAGAATTTCTAGAGTGTTAGGTCGCAGAAGTGAATGCAGTTATTGCTAAGGAGCAGGTGCTTGGGAAGCTGAAAGATCTGAAGGAAAATACATCACCTGGGCCAGATGGACTACACCTCAGTGTTCTGAAGGAGGTAGCTGAAGAGTTTGTGAAGGCATTAGTAATGATCTTTCAAGAGTCACTAGATTCTATCATGGTTCCAGAGGACTGGAAAATTGCAAATGTCACTCCACTCTTCAGGAATGGAGGGAGGCAGAAGAAAGGAAATTATAGGCCATTTGGCCTGACAGTTGCTGGGTAGATGTTGGAGTTGGTTGATAAGAATGTGACTTTGGGGTACTTGGAGACACATAATAAAATAGGCCAACGTCATGATAAAGGGAACCTTTTTGTTTGGCTGCCGAGACTAGTGGTGTTCCACAGTGATCGGTGTTGGGACCGTTTTATGTCAGTGATTTAGAAGACAGAATTGATGGCCTTGCACCCAGGTTTGCCAATGATATGAAGGGTGGAGGGATAGGTAGTGTTGAAGAAGTAGGGAGGCTGCAGTAGGGCTTAGACAAGTTGGGAGAGTGGGCAAAGTGTGGCAGATGGAATAGTGTTGGGAAGCGTGTGGTCATGCACTTTGGTGGAAGGAGTCTTTGTAAGGCACTGGTGAGGCCTCACTTGACTATTGTGAATAGTTTTGGGGCCTCTTATGTAAGGATGGATGTGCTGACATCGGAGAGGGTTCAGAGGAGTTTCATGAGAATGATTCTGGGAATGAAAGAGTTTTTGTATGTGGAGCATTTAATGGCTCTGAGCCTGTACTCACTGGAATTTAGAAGAATGAGGGGGGATCTTGTTGAAACTTTTTTGAATGCTGAAAGCCTAGATAGAGCAGTGGAGCCTAGGACCAGTGGACACAGCCTCTGAATAGAGGAAGCCCATTTAGATAGTGGTGAATCTCTGGAATTTGTTGCCACAGATGGCTGTGCAGGCCAAGTCACTGGGTTTATTCATGCAGAGGTTGATAGGTTCTTGATTAGTCAGAAAGTCAAAGGTCTTATGGTGGTTCTTCCCAGCCTTGCAGCCTCATTTGCAATGGGTAATGGAAGAGTTTGAAGGGATTTAAATAGACAGCCTATCTCTGGTGGAAACACATGATAGTCTGGAGCTCTGGGTCTAAATGCATAACTTTGCACTTGACCTTATTTTCTTCTACTATGTGATGTTCCTTCATCCTGATCTTTACATCACTTTGTGTGGTCACAAGGGAATAATACTTGGCATTGTAATCTTTTATAAGTTGCTCACATCAGTGCAGAAGTGCTGTTTTAAAATAGTGCTGTTCTTTTACAATTAAAACTCTAAATGGAGGAAGAATGGACATAGCATTAGCTCTTAATACATTCAAAATATTCAGAACAGTCTTAAAATCTTGTTCATGAAATCCTCTGCTGCTTTTAAAATCCAGAGATAAACATGTTATTGCAGAACTGAAGATAAAAGTGTAAAACTTACTGCTTAAAATTAGTCATAAATATCATTGGTATAAATATTATTGATCAGTCAGCAGCAAAAAGGTTGAGGTTTGACCATGGTATCAAAGGATGGGATAAAAGCAGTGCAGAGAGTCTAGATGGAATTGATACATAGTTTGCAACAAGTTTAATGTACAAAAATCCAACAGGGAAAATATAGTCCAACTGTGGATAACAAGTTAAAGAATCTAAGAAAAGTGTATAATGTTACCAATAGGAGTAGTAAGACTAATGACTCAGAATGTTTCTGAATTCTACAATCCAAGACCAAGGTACTAAAAAGGAAGAGTCATGTAGAATATGAGAATAATTTAATAACATTTGCAAAAGATGGGTAAAAAGGAAAAGGCTAGCAAAACTGAAATTAGAAGACTGAATGTGGAGAGATTCAGGCAATATTTTGCCTTCCTTCATAAAACTGCCACCCAGAAAGAACAGAGCAAAACCAAATATGAAACTGAAACAAATTAGTATTAATTGGACCATTGGGGAGAGAATGGGGAGTAAAAGCAAATTTCAAACATGCAGATATTTGAAATTGATGGTAATTTCCCTGGTATCTAAATTCAAGAATGATTTCCACAATTTTAAAAGGTTGTAAATTTAATCCCACTAGCTATAGGAGACTGAGAAAATTGGGAACTTTATTTCTTCATTGTAGTTGACCTGACATCAATAGTGTGAAAATTGGTAGTTTCTTTTTAAAGGAGATGGAGACTGAGCATTTTTTTTTGAAGGAAGTAAAAGATTGAGCAGAATCAACGTGTCTTTCTGAAAGGCAAATTGTGTTTTTTTTTAAATTTGAGATTGTAATTAATTGGATGGCTAAGAGCTACCCAACTGATGTGGTGTATTGGGCTTCCAGAGGAATTGCATAACGTTATCAAACAAAATTATGACAAATGGGATTGGAGATGATACACTGATGTGAATGAAGACTGATAAACAGACTGAAACAGTAGGGATAATAATTCTCTGGAGCTTGTAACTAGTGGGGTGGCCCAGCTTGTTATGGCACCAGCTGATGGTAGGATGTGTCACTGACTTTGAGGGTATCAAGTGTAATATATCACAGTGTACCTTGTTATGGCCTTGGACCTTATTGTCTGCCTGCACTTCCCTTTCTCTATAATTGTAACACTTTACTATGCATTCCATTGTTTTCCATTGCACCACTTCAATGTACTGTAATACTGAAATCTATATGAAGCTAAGTTTTTCATTATACCTTGGTACGTGTGACAATAATAGGTCAGTTTATCAATCAAGCTGTTAGTGTGTGTTGTGAAGAAAATAAGGGAGGCTTCAGGAAGATGGAAACAGGATAAAGGAATTAGAAATTTGATACAGTATTAGAATATAATATGGAAAAATGAAGTTATCCACCATTTTAAAATAATAGATTTAGAGGCAGTGATGTAGGATCTTGTGCGTCCTTGTATGTAAATGATAAAATTAATATACAGTAACAAGAAAGTTAAGTCAAACAGTGTTGGCCTTTATAACAAGATGATTTGAGTGGGAAAATGATATTTTTCTGTAATTATGAGTTCCTGGAAAGAGGACATTAGGGCAATTAAGTACAAGTCTGGCCTTGCACTACTGGATTTACTGGTCTTGTATATATTACTGGATTTATGCCAAAGGGATGCAATGAGGATTTACTAAATTGATAACTGGAATGCAGGATTATTCTATGAGGAGATTTAAAATAAACTGGGCCTTTATTCTCTTGAGTTTTGAAGAATGAAAAGTGATAAAACTGAAAACATTTAGAAAAAAATATTAGGCTAAACAGGATAGATGCTGTAAAGATTTATCATGCCTGGACTATCTAGCTTCAGGAGTAATGATCTGAAAGCGTAGGATCAGTCAGTTCAGGACTCTGGTAAAAAGAAATTTCTTCCTCTAGGGTAGATCCAGGTTCTCGACTCAAGGACCACAAAGGCTCGTTGTCAAAGAGAGTGATTGATATTTAATATTTAAAAATCATCAAGTCTTATGCTGCTGTCATGGGAAAGTGGTACTTAGGTTGAAGATAATTACAGTGTCACTGAATGGCCCATTATTTATTATTAAATGCCAAAACGCTGCATTTTTGAATGAAGGAGCATGTGCTGTGAATGAACAGCTAAAAGTGAAAGTGGTAGAAAAGGTTGATTCATGACTAGTGCAAATCCAGTACGAACAATTTAGATGGCAATTTTAAATTATTATTATGTTGAACCTGTTCTTTGTTGGCCTAAATTAACAGCATTTTATGTTATAGTGTTGTATATTTGGAAAGGAAAAATGTGATGTTATGTGCCCTAATTGCAAATGAACATGTATATCATAAATTTTTATTTTACTGTATTATTTTTAGACCTTCCTCAGAACTGTGATCGCAACATTCCTTTAGTTGCTCAGGAAATAATGAAAAGAATGATTCGTCAGTTTGCAATTGAATATATATCCAGAAGTAATCGTGTTCATGGAACTCAGACTGGATCAGCCGATGAATCTGTTTCGGTCCCAAATGACCCTCCTGCCAACCAAACCCAGAACTCCTTTCATCAGGAGCAGGAGGGACCATTAGACCTCACTGTGAATAAAAATCAACAGAAATGTTTTCAACAAGGTAATTAAATTTCTCTTTAATTAGGGATTTGGAGTGATGGGGTGGGAAGAATGTTGAGAGTTTGCGTGTTTAAGATGTTCATAATTGAAGTAATTTAATGGAAACTGTTCCTCTAAATTACCATCCTGTCATTTGCAGTTTGGTTCCAAAGCTAGGTCGAAATTGATGTAATGAATGAAACTGCCTCAGCCTTATTCTGAATGAATGCAAATTCCAATTGACAATCCAATTCCAATTGGCAAGATTGACAATCTTGCACAAGGTTGACATGTATTTGCTTTATTGAATAACTGGGGGAAAAGTTAAAATTTTGAGATTTTTAAAAATAAATCAACTTGCTTCAAATCTCTCATTATCAGAATCAGGTTTAATATCACTGGCATATGTCATGATATTTGTTATTAACTCATATGCCCACCAGGTTCACACTATCCATCTATTCTAATCCCATTCATCATCATTTGTTCCACAGCCTTCTATGTCAAGGCATTCAAATGCATGTCTGTGTTACTATTAGTTTGCTTTGGGGTTAAAACATGCCATATTAGAGCAAGTTAAATGTCTATACACACATTGAGGGATCAAAAGCAACTTGATTCTTTTTAAAGATTTAATCATTTCAGTACTAAATTTCCTTGATTACAAAATCAGCCCTCATTTCTTAGTAGTAGTTGCAATAGTTGCAAGAAATTGCATTTCTTACAGTAGTTAAAAGAGCACTCACAGAAAATGCAATAAAGTCTTCTATTGTTTTGAAATTTTGCCTTTTACAAGTAAAAAAAGAAATAGATAAAAAGAGTGCAGATTGTGTTATGGACATGGGGCGAGTGAGTTCAAGTTAATTGTAGCTACATAAATGGAGCTTGTATCACAAGATCAAATATTTAGAAAAAAGAAACATTAAAATATTATTTAAATTTGTATATGCAATGATGTACAAGATTATTGGCATAGAGTACCATTGTAGTTATTGGACTAATGTCCAGAGATTTACTTTATATAAAAAAAAACAGAGACAAAATTTTGAATATGATAGCTGCGGAACTTAAATTCACATAATTAAAGCTACTTTTGATATGACCATAAAACTTTAATTGCTATAAGAACCTGTATTAGTTTCATTAATTTCCTACAAGAAAAGAAGTTAATGTACTTACTATGTCTAGTCTTCTATGTCCATTTCCAGACCCATTCTTAAGTTACTGTCTGGCAATTTTGGATAAATAATAAGTGGTTAGTGCTGTTGACAGTCGTATTCGTACAATAAATGTTTTTAAATAAATGATTTAAGGAAGAGTGTTCGATCTAGAATCCAATGTGTAGACATTCTGAGGCTTGGTGAGAAGGAAAGTACTCAAGCATTTTGATTATGAAGTTATTCACAGGTTAGGTGGTGTTACAAGTCATATTAGCAGTCAGACAGATGGATCTCAAATGAGTCAGGCTGGAGAAGTCAAATTTTTCTAATTAAAATCTCAACTACGTAAGCCTTATTCATCAGCTTAAGGATTTTTGCTGTCTATCAGCATGAAGACCTAGCAACATAAGAATGCCATTCCTAAAGGTACGTCTCCAAGACACATTATTCCGGTATGCAAGAAGGGTGACTGCAGTGACCCTGGTAGCTATAGACTAGTAGGCTGAATGTGTATCGTAGGTTAGATAATGGAAGCAGTAATAAAGAATGAGATGGAAAAGCAGCTGATAAGAACATGCATATTAGCAGAAAGCCAGCATGGGTTCAGAAAGGGAAAATCATATTTTACTAATATGCTGGGGTTCTATGAGGAGGCAACTAAAATGTATGATAACAATAGAGCTGTTGACATCATTTACTTGGACTTTCAGAAGGCTTTTAACAAGGTACCCCACAAGAGATTAATAATCAAATTACAGGAAGTGGGGATTCAGGGTGTACAAATGAGTGCAGAATTGCTCAAAAACAGAAAACAAGTTATGGTGTGGTTTATTTTCACATCTAGAGAATGTTAAAAGTGGGGTTCTGCAGGGATCAGTTTTTGGGCTGCTACTGTTTCTAATTTACATTAATGATTTGGATAAGCATGTAACAAATAAACTACAGGTAGTTCCCGAGTTATAAATGTCCGACTTACGGACAACTCGTACTTACGAACTGAGGAAGGAGAAAGCCGTCTGCCATTTTAAGTAGGATCACAACACCGTCCACCATTTTAAGTCATTGCCGTTGACACTGTGTTGAGTGTTTAACTTTGTATTTGGCTTAAATTTTTGTTAGTAAGATTCATCCTGTAACCCCCCCCCAAATTCCAGTCAGCTGGTGGCGCAATGAGATCAGCGTCGGGCTTGAGAATGGAGGTTTCTGAGTTTGATCCAGTGACAGACCACTCCCGTGCCGGGTTAATGTCGAGCTCGCAACTCGACCTCATTTAAAAAAAAACACTGCCACCTCCAGTTTAAATTCCCATGCAGAATATTGTGGAGGATCAAATACCCAAACCCAGCACAGCCCCCCACTTGTCCCATTTAACCTGGCTCAGCGCGGTGGAGTTTAGGACCCGGGGAAATTCAGTGCGGTGGTCCTTAGGACCCAGTGAACCTCAGGACCCATTGTCCGCAGTGTTTCTGTTCCATTGACAGGAAGCGATTGCGATTGAAAATAAAGTGGAAATAATAAAGCGTTTGGAAAGAGGTGAAACGCCATCGGTCATTGGAAAAGTATTAGGCTACAGTCGGTCAACGATCGGAACTATTTTAAAGAATAATGGATAAAAGTGAAAATAATGGAGCATATGAAAGGCCCTGCCCCGATGAAAGCTACAATTATTACTAAGCAACGCAGTGGTTTAATTATTGGAATACATACGTTTCTTAAGTGTTTTATATGCATAGAAAGGTAAAATATATACTATATACTAAGACAAATGTTTGACTGACGCTAAATAATACC